>NC_090384.1:70202297-70506880 GCF_036365525.1 Heterodontus francisci
TAGCTGAATTTCTTGAAAGTCTACACAGACTGTTGATCAACATTGCCTGGAAGGAACTGTTCTAGGAAGACTCAAAGGATCGAGAGTAAAGTATAAGATACAGGGAAAAAAAACATGCATTTCTCTCATTCATTCCCTTTCATTCAAAAATCTTAAAACTTATTAAAACTGCCCCGGTTTTGGCACCCCAGTAAACATGTGGTTCTTTTTTGGGAAAGTTTCTGTTCCGTTTGCCCATTTCCATGGCTGCCTGTTCCTGCTGAAGTAATTTTTTTCAGGAGTGTCAGTAGTGGACTGGGCTATCCTGAACTCTCAATCAGTGATTTGCTGAGTCATACAAAGGCATTTGACTTTAGGGGGGTGGGTGGTTTTCTTTTTGCTGACTATGGGGTAGGATTCTTTGCTAATCTCCAATTTGTCCCAGAGAAGACTCCTGCCTGCAGGTATTTATGCAGACTCTACTACACGCCCCTGTGGCACTTCAACTAGGTGAGGCATCTCTGCCCCCTAGAGGTCTTTCTTTGTCTCTGCTGGTTCCTGTAAATACTATTAGCATCTCTGGTGGGGTGCTTCTAGTGTCTGCATTTACGTGGAGTTTTGTCAGTCAAACTGTTGTCTTATGTGAGCTTTGGTCTTTCGTATACCGGAATGTACAGCCACTGTAGTCTCGTGGGCCCTTCTTAACATTCCTCTCTGGTACCTCTGTGGCACCACTAACTGGTGAGCTACTGTACACTCCTTGCTCTCAGGTCTGTGAGGAGAACTCCATTTCCTCATCAGTACCTCATTCTTTAAATAGTAGCTTTCAGACTGGGCAGCCTGTGCTAACGCTCGCAATACTGGGTCGGCTCGCTGATCCTCAGCAAGGGAAAATCCATTTAATTCATTCCCAGGGTCCCCTAACTTTCCAAAGAAAGTCTCAGACAGGCAGGCCTCATGGTCATTTGCCTGCAGTGCCAATGCAGTCTCCCCTGGGGGAGCTGGTTTGAGCATGACCTGATCCAGTACACGTTCAGGAACTCTGCAGGGGACCGTCTCCCGCCACTGCCCTGTCTCTCTGACCTCCTGCAGTCATTCTTTCACTACTGGGGAAGCTACTACCTTCACCCCCACCAGATCATTAGGAGCAGGTCAACTCCGTCCACAGGCAAACTAGGGACAATCTCTAAGGTCACCGGTCCCGAAACTAGGTCGCACTCCAGGTGCACTCGGTGTACAGGTACAGGCATACACTGCCCTCCAATACCATTCACCACCATTTTGGTGTTCACTGCACTCTGTGAGGAAAAGTACAGCCTTTTTCCAGTAAAAAAGATCTAGTGGCCCCTGTGTCTCTGAGAATTACTATGGGTTCACATGCCCCCCTCGAGGGGTATGGGGTTACTTTCCCTTCAGACACAAAACCCTAATAACCTTCAGGAATCCTACTAACGTTTCCTGCACTTGCAGTAGTAAGCTTTCTGGGTCTCACTCTTACTGCAGTTAAAGCCACAGCTTGTTCTGCTGTGCTTTCCATCAGATTACCTTCGTCACTGAGCGGGTGTGCCCTGATTAACCCGACAGGTTTTCCCTTTAGTTTCCAGCAGTCAGCTTTTCAATGCCCTGCCTTACTACAATGGAAGCACACAGGTCTCCGGGTCTCACTCCTGTTCATCGCACCTTCCTTTTTGGCTGGAGGAGGTCCCCCTATGTCTACTGCTTTACTTTCTGTCCCAGGACTGCTTGGGTGCCGAACACCTTCCCACCCTTTGTCCCTTTCGGGTTTGTGGGGGTGATTAGGAAAGGTTCTCCCTTGGGAAACCGACTTATAAATTAAAGCAAGCTCATCGGCCAGGACGGCCGCTTGCTGGGCTCTCGGGACCCACTGCTCCTCTACATGCGTCTTTATTGAGAGTGGGAGAGAGTGTTTAAATTATTCTAACAAAATTACTTCTCTGAGATTCTGATAGCTGAGCTGAACTTTAAGAGCCCTCAGCCACTGGTCAAAAGCCAGCTGCTTACTTCTTTCAAACTCCAGATAAGTTTGATTAGCTTGCTTCTTGAGGGTTCTAAACTTTTGGCGATAGGCTTCCGGTACTAATTCATATGCCCCAAGGACAGCATTTTTGGTCAGTTCATAATTTGATGAACTCTCATCTGGCAACAGGGAATCAACCTCATGGACTTTTCCAGTTAGCTTGCTTTGTAGTAAAAGAGGCCAGTTCTCAGCAGGCCATTTTAGCTGCCTTGCCAGTTTCTTAAAGGACACAAAAAATGCTTCGACATCCTTGTCAGGCAAACCCCACCTGCCAAGACTGAGGCACACATTATTTTGCCACAAGAATATTAAAACTTAATATTGCAAGCCCTGACCAGAAAGACATTTCCATGGTAACAGACAATGTTGAAACAATGGGGATCCAGCAGTTGCTTTTCCAATACACATGACTGGTCAGACCAGTTTTGGACACATGACTGGCTGGCTGGAGATTTTGAATTTGAACTTCCAACCAAGGAGGTTGAGGAGACTGTTCCATATAAGGAGCTAGTCACATGACTAACCTGATGGGCAACTTGACAGTTTTTTTTATTTGAACTCCCAACAAAGGTTTTTGAGAAGAGACAACGTCGTGTGCTCATTAACTGAGAATATCTCCTCTCCTGCCTGTCTGCCTGCTTCATCTCTTCCCACAAAATTGAATCTTGTGAAAACATGTGAAACTAAAAGAGAGAAAGATTTCCTACATGTACAAGATTTAAGGCTAATACTGAGCACCAACGAACAGCAAGACCATATCTTCAATCAAGGAGGATAGCAAGCTCGAGAAACAGTAACTAGATATTGCCTCAAATTGTTCTACTTATCTTTTCTTCTGTTCTTTTCTATTCCTATCTGCATGTTTATATCGCATTTGCATGCTAGCGTGAGCACGTCGTATATCTGTAGGCGTGGACTGTATTAAAGTTTTCATAAATTTCCTTTCTGTTTTAAACCAAAGAAATCATTTTTGTGCTCAGTTATTTGCCTGATAATTGGAAACTGTGAACAAAGATTCACAAAGGGGGAGCTCAAAACAAAGTGGCCAGAATTTTGCGCCACCCGAGCGGGTCAGATGGTGGCATGAGGGCGGCGTAAAATTGAGTGGCAGGCTCCAGGAGGCCTAACCGCCTCCGACCAAGTTTACGGAGGTCTGGCGCGGGAGCGGGCGGTCAGAAGCGGCCCGAGGCTAATCAAAACCCTTAAGTGGCTACTTAACAGCCACTTAAGGGCCCTCGCCCGCCTCCACGGGTATTTTACCCGTGGCAAGCGGGCCTGCCGGGGATGTGAAAGGCCGCCCAGCTATAGCTGCCGGCCTTTCCGTACCCCGGTGGGGCCTGGCAATCAGGCACAAGGTGCCCGATTGAGGGCCGCCCCCGCTTGCCAACTCAGCTTCGGGATCCAAGACGTCCCCCCCTCCTCCAAAATGACCACCCTAGCCTCACCAGGGCATGACCAATTCCCCTGGTGAGGCAACCCAAACATACCTTCAGTCCCGGCTCCTCAGTTGGCTGGGCTGCAGTCCCAGCAGTGGCCACCACTCCTGGTGGCGCTGCAGAGACTAAGAGCTGCCAGCTTGCTGATTGGCCGGCAGCTCACTGAGGCGGGACCTCCTCCTTCAAGTGGGTGGAAGTCCCGCCTCAGGCCAATTAAAGCCTGAGGATCCGTAAAATACGGGACGGATCTCCAGGCTGGGCGGAAGCGGGTTTGACACCGACATTTACGCCGGAGTCCAGCTGCCGTCCGCCCAGCATAACATTCCGGCCAGTATGTTTAAAATTAAACCATGTTTCAATAAGACCAGGTAAAGGCAGCAAGAGACCCCTAGACACATTGATCACCTGGTCGTAACAATCCTCCTCATTGAACCTTGGAATTAGTTGAGCTAGTTTTAAATATTTTGTACCCAGCCCTGAATTATGTTCCTTCATATTGGCCATGCCTTCACCAGGGTTACTCTGTTGCTCCCTAGTTAACTCAAGCTGCTTCAACTCTCTTCGCATTCCTTCCGGAATATTCTTTCTCTCTCTCTCTCCTGTCTTTCTCTCTCTCTGTGTTCAAATTAAAGTTTCCTCTGTTCCAGTTGTATCTTTGCTAACAATACCCTGTCTGGGTCTGCTTCTAACCCTGTTTCTGCTTCTTCAGATTCAAGGGAAAAATGGTTGGCCACTAGCCTTAGGAGTTCTGACTTCCTAGCCTTTCCATGTACAGTGATCCCACACTGCTCAGCCATTTTCCTCAACTCCTCCATAGACAGTGCTTTTAACTTATCCCAAGTTACTTCACCCTGGCTTGGGGAGCTACTAGCTGCAGTCACAGACATGTTAGTATTGAAGGACAAGAAATCCTGTATTGAAATCTCACTCTTTTTTGATTGGGAACAATTTGGCTTCCCACTTTCAATTTCTCTCAATTCTGTGATGCACAATTCAAAGGGCCACCAAAAAGTTGATAAAAAGGGAAAAAATAGATGAGAGTAAACTAGCCAGTAACATAAAACAGATTGTAAGCTTATATAAGTACATAAAAAGGAAGAGAGCAGCTAAAGTAGACGTTGGCCCCTTAGAGGCAGAGACAGGAGAAATCATCATGGGGAATGAGGAAATGGCAGAGGCATTGCACAAGTATTTTGAGTCTGTCTTCACAGTAGAAGACACAAGTTCCATACAAAAAATAGGCAGTAACCTAGGGTCTAAAAGGAGTGAGGAAATTAAGGATATTAATATCAGTCGAGAAAAAGTATTGGAGAAACTTGAGGGACTAAAATCTGACAAGTCCCCGGAGCCAGATGGCTTACATCCTAGGGTTCTAAAAGAGATAGCTGCAGAGATAGTGGATGTGTTGGCTATGATTTTCCAAAATTCCTTAGATTCAGGAATGGTTCCGTCAGGTTGAAAGTTGGCAAATGTTAAGCCGCTTTTCAAGAAAGGAGGTAGAGAGAAAACAGGGAACTACAGGCCCGTTAGCCTGACATCAGTCATTGGGAAGATGCTGGAAACTATTATTAAAGAAGTCTTAACATTGCACTTGGAAAAGCATAGTATGATTAGAACAAGTCAGCATGGTTTTACTAAAGGGAAATCCTGTTTGACAAATTTATTAGAGTTGGATTTTCAAAAGGCATTTGATAAGATGCCACATAAAAGATTAATAGGCAAGATAAGGGCTCATGGTGTTTGGGGTAATATATTAGTGTGGATAGAGGATTGGTTAACAGGAAGCAGAGAGTGGGCATTAATGGGACATTTTCAATTAGGCAGGCAGTTAATAGTGGAGTACTGAAAGGATCAGTGCTGGGGCCTCAGCTATTTACACTTAGGTGAAGAGACTGAGAGTAATGTATCTAAGTTTGCTGATGATACAAAGCTCGGTGAAAAGGTAAGCTGCAGGGAGGATGTAGAGAGGCTGCAAAGGGATATAGAAAGGTTAAATGAGTAGGCAACAAGATGGCAAATGGAGTGTAATGTAGGGAAGTGTGAAGTTGTTCAGTTTGGTCGTAAAAATAGAAAAGCAGAATATTTTTTAAAATGTGTGAAACTGGTAAGTGTTGATATTCAGAGAGACTTGGGTGTACTCGTACAAGGAACGCACAAAGTTAACATGCAGGTGCAGCAGGCTATTAGGAAGGCAAATGGCATGTTGGCCTTTATTGCAAGGGGATTGGAGTACAGGAATAAAAAGTATTACAAAAATTGTATAGGGCTTTGGTGAAACCGCACCTGGAATACTGTGTGCCGTTTTGGTCTCCACAGTTAAGAAAGAACATACTTGCATTGGAGGCAGTGCAGCGAAGATTTACTAAATTGGTCCCTGGGATGAGAGGGTTGTCCTATGATGAGAAGCTGAATAAATTAGGCCGATATTCTCTGGAGTTCAGAAGAATGAGCAGCGATCTAATTGAGACATACAAGATTCTGAAAGGGTTTTGATAGGGTAGAAGATGAGAGATTGTTCCCACTGGTCAGGGAATCTAGAACACGTGGAGAAAGTCTCAGGATAACGGGTCAATCATTCAAGACTGAGATGAGGAGAAATTACTTCACTCAAAAGGTTGTGAATCTTTGGAATTCTCTACCCCAGAAGGTTGTGGATGCTCCATCATTGAATACATTTAAGGCTGGGATAGATAGATTTTTGGTCTCACAGGGAATCAAGGGATACAAGAGTGGGCAGGAAAGTGGAATTGAATCCCAAGATCAGCTATGATGGTATTGAATGGTGGAGCAGGCTCGATGGGCCATACTTCTGCTCCCATTTCTTGTGTTCTATCAATTCCCAAGTTGGCCAGCAGGTTAGTCATGTGACTAAATCTTTGTTTGAAACAGCATCACCTGTGAGGTTTGTTGATTCTTCAAAGCTTACTAGACACACTCAGTGATGGGGTGGATGGCTGGCACTTACACAGACAATGAGTCTCAATGCCTTTTGATCATGACTATTGACAAAACCCATCTGGCTAATTGAATTAGAGAGCACTCCCATTGTCTCACTAGGCAACTGTCTCCTAGAATGCAAATGTGCTGCAATGCTTTCAGCCACTGCTCTGTGGTCTTTTTAAACAGGTTCTGTTCAAGGTCCAGTAACAGTTCAAATAGAGTTCCATATGACAAAATTAATGTGTCTCCATTTGGCAGGTGTGGTTTCCGTCACATCAGCCATGATCTAATTGAATAGTGGTGCAGGCTCGACAGGCTGAATGGCCTACCCCTGCTCCTATGTTCCTAACTCTGAACATGTCTTATCCTGTACTTTTACACACAAACATATGAATTAGGAGCAGGAGTAGGCCACTTGGCCCCTCGAGCCTGCTCCGCCATTCAGTAAGATCAAGGCTGATCGGATTGCAACCTCAACTCCACATTTTCACCTACCCCCGATAACCTTTCACCCTCTTGCTTATCAAGAATCTATCTACCTCTGCCTTGAAAATATTCAAAGACTCTGCTTCCACTGCCTTTTGAAGAAGAGAGCTCCAAAGATTCATGGCCCTCTGAGAAAAAAAAATTCTCATGTCTGTCTTAAATGGGTGGCCCCTTACTTTTAAACAATGACCCCTAGTTCTAAATTCTCCCACAAGGGGAAACATCCTTTCCACATCCACCCTGTCGAGACCCCTCAGGATCTTATATGTTTCAATCAAGTCGCCTCTTACTCTCCTAAACTCTAGCGGATACAAGCCCAGCCTGTCCAACCTTTCCTCCTGAGATAACCTGCCCATTCCAGGTATTAGTCTAGTAAACCTTCTCTGACTGCTTCCAGTGCATTTATATCTTCTTTAAATAAGGAGACCAGTACTGTACACAGTACTCCAGATGTGGTCTCACCAATGCCCTGCATAACTGAAGCAAAACCTCCCTACATTTGTATTCATTTCCCCTTGCAATAAATGATAACATTCTATTAGCTTTCTATCTATCTACTCTTGAGAGTGTATATTAGAGTGAATGCATGTATGAATGGTGTTGCGAACATTTTTGGAGAATGACTATTTTTAATAAATAGTTAATCTGCTGTTTTAAACCTACAAGAAAACCTGTAATTAAGATCCTTCAGAAAGGCCTCATCAGCCCCAGTCAATGAATGCCCCCGGGCATTATGAGCCATCTTCCTCTAAACAGACACAGAGAATAAATACATTTTGTGCTTCTTTGTTGGTTTGGGTTAAATTTGTCGTTCGGAGACAGGTATCATTCACTGAAAGCAATTTCACACTTCCACTCTGCAGGGTGCAGATAGGAGCTCTTTACAAGCACTTAGTGAGGACCCTCTACAAAGACAACTGAATTTTACGACCACTTGACTCCATCTTACCCTGATCAGCCACCCACGCACAAACAAGATCTTCGCTTCATAACCTTATAAATCTTAAATGAAAATTTAATTTAAAATTATTTTCAACAACTTTACACTCACTGGCAGACTGCGTTAAATCATTCAATTCCTTGTGACATTGCTCCATGGACTGTGGAATGGTGCTGTTGGCAGTCATATCCTTTCTAAGATGCTAGCTTTTCTAGGCACCCTACTCTTATTGTGGGCGATGGGAGTCTAGGCCACTGGCTGAAGAGCCAGCAAGAGCCTGTGTAGCTTCCTCTGAGGAAGGCCCACGGCATTACGTACCAATTAGGCACATAAGTGGACAACGGCAGGCTCTCCCAGGATTCAGGACCCCGGAGATGGAAGTCCCATATTTTGAGAGCTTCCGGCCAATCAGAGCACTGTGGAGGTGGTGACTGCTGCCAGTCATGGACCCAACAGAGGTGAGGGACCCAGGCCACAGGTGAGTCAGGGAAGGAGGGGATTCGCCAGGTGGGGGCTGCGGGGGAGGGGATGTTGGGGTGGTCAGCAACAAGAGTGGGGGGGGTGACTTTCAGCGGGGTCCCCTTCCCATTGCTGGCTCTCTCAATCAGGCACTGTGGCTTTTAACGAGGGACAACCCCACGGAGCCAGCAAGCACAGGTTTTCTTGGCATGCTCCCCGACAGGCCTGTATGCTGCTGGGCTAATACTGGCCACGGCAGGTTGAAGTCCTTAATTGGGCATTAATTGCCCACTTATGGGCCTCCATTGGCAGCTAAGTGGGAAGGCCATCCACGGACCATCCCGCCAGAGACGTAATTGAGGTGAGGGTGGGAAGATGGCAGGGTGGCCCCCGCCACCATCCCACCCGATTAAATGTTCTCCCTGCCTCCAACTCTGCTACAGAGGAGAGCATAAAATTCTCCCCATAGTTACCGTTGAGCCGGTGTTATGCTTTATTTCCACCTCATTGAGAAGTGTGTTGAGATCTTCACCACTAAAGTTAGGACACCTATTCCTCTTTATCTGTCTTTTGCCCTGCCATCTTCTTTTCTGTAAACAAGTAAATAAATGCTTTTCAAAACCTCTTAATTTTATTTAGCTTGGCTTTTTAAAGACTGACCCATGACGTTCCCGTTTATTTTAAACCTGTGAAAATGTATTTAAATTATGTCAATGATTTCACAAGCTTTAAAAGTTTAATATGTCATTATAAAACACCCACCTGCCTTTCAGCTGACGACTGACCTTAATGGGTCTTCAGCTCATGATGTCATCAATGGGTATGGTTCAGATCATTACTTCACCTGTGGGCATGGCTTCACCCTAATGCGCTTCAGTGAAGGACCTCGCTATTCTTCACGTCAGCAGGCCATGCTGCATCATTATGTTAAAAATCTCACTCCAGCCAATGAACTATGTGAATTTGTATTTTTCAGCATGGTAAGTGACAAATGTTGCTGCTTTGCTATTGACCGCAGAATTCATGCCATTGTTTTCACTTTTCCTTTGTATCTTTTTTTCTTAATCCAGCTTTTATTTCCCTTTCAATACCTGATTTCTTGTTGAATTCACCCAATCTAATTTGCACTTCCTTCTCAATCTGTTAATTTCACAATCCTTCTATTAGATTGGCTAAGGAGATTATCAGCTCATACTTTCAGCAACTTGCCAAGCAAAAAATTTAGAAAATTAAACATGCAGCGACAAGTCTAACAAACAAGAGGCGATGTTAGATTTGCTCCTGCAGCAAGATTTTCAGATCATTAACTGGAACTGTTCAGTGAAGTAATAACTTACTCCATTCCTACAAAAGGGAAATAATTGAATATTCATTCAATAGTCTGTACTATCACAGGAACCAGAGATATAAAGAGACTATAATTAAACACTTAAATGTGCAGCCATGTCTATAACAGCATCTCCTGGTTTGATCTGTAGAGGCAGTATTATCTGTTTAAAGGACAAGCCAGCTAAAACTTTATAGGAAAGTATGTACAAGCTGCAAAGTAAAAGTCTGTCATTAACAAAGAATTGACAGATAATTATGCTTAATAGTCGTTTAGTAGTACAGAACTTGAATCTTGCTGAAAGCATGTGAGAGTTCCTAGATGCCAGTGTGATCCAGGGCAAACATGTCTGCAATAAGTGTTTGCGGCTCGAAGAGCTTCGGCTCAGAGTCATTGAACTGGAGTCCGAGCTTCAGACGCTGCGACACATCAGGGAGGGGGAAAGTTATCTGGACACTTTGTACCAGGAGGCAGTCACACCCTTGAGGATAGGGTCTTCTGATTTGGTCAGTGATCAGGGACAGGAAAGTGTGGCTGCAGCTGAGGCAGGTAAGGGAACCCAGAGGGCAGGAGGGCAGGAGTGCAGGAGCCTCAGCCTTTGTGATTGTCCAACAGGTTTGAGGTTCTTTCAGCTTGTTTGGATGAGAGTGGTGGCTGCAGCGTTAATGAGCAACCTGACCATGGCACTTTGGTACAGGAAGCCATTCAAATGGAGGGAGAAAAAGGGAATGTAGTGGTAGTAGGGAACAGTATAGTTAGGGGTATTGGCACTGTTCTCTGCAGGAAAGAGTGAGAGTCCAGAAGGCTGTGTTGCCTGCCTGGTGCCAGGGCTTAGGACATCTGCTCAAGGCTGGAGAGGAACGTACAATGGGAGGGAGAGGATCCGGTCGTTGTGGTCCATGTAGGTACCAACAACATAGGCAAGACAAGGAAAGAGGTTCTGCATAGTCAGTATGAGGAAATAAGCACCAAATTAAGAAGTAGAACCTCAAAGGTAATAATCTCTGAGCCACATGCAAATTGGCACAGGACAAATAAGATTAGAGAAATTAATGCATGGCTCAAAGACTGGTGTAGTAGAAATAGGTTCCGGTTCGTGCGGCACTGGCACCAGTATTGGGGAAAGTGGTGGCTGTACCATTGGGACCGGTCTGCACCTGAACCGTGCTGGGGCTGGTGTTCTAGCGAGCTGCAAAACTAGGGAAGTAGAGAGGGTTTTAAACTGAATAGTGGGGGCAAGGGATCAAATTTGGGAAGATGTGGTAAATCAAGGAGTAGAGACAAGGCAAGAGATAAAGGTATTAATATGGGAAATGATAAACAGACTGTGACAGGAAGGGATAGAGTGTACAAATCTAAGAGTAAATCAACAGATAAGGCTAGAGGTTACAAAAATAATAAAAGGACAAAACTAAAGGCTCCATATCTGACTGCACATAGCATTCGAAACAAAACAGATGAACTGAGAGCACAAATAGAAATAAATAAGTATAATCTGATAGTCATTACAGAGACATGGCTGCAGGATAACATAGATTGGGACCTGAATATTGAAGGGTACATGGCATTTAGGAAGGACAGGAAGCTAGGTAATGGTGGAGGGGGGAGCTCTGTTAATTAATCATGGTATTAGCGAGAAATGACCTAAGTTCAGGAGACCAGGATGTAGAAGCAGTTTGGGTAGAGATGAGAAATGATAAAGGCAAGAGGTCACTTGTGGGAGTAGTGTACAGACCACCTAACATTAACCACACTGTAGAACGGGGTATAAAGGAAGAAATAATGGCAGCTTGTCAGAAAGGTATAGTGATAATTATGGGGGATTTTAACCTACTGGAAAAATCAGATGGGCAGAGGTAGCCTAGATGAGGAGTACATAGAATGTTTTTGTGATAATTTCTTGGAACAATACGTTTTGGAGCCAACCAGAGAGCAGGCAATACTAGACCTGGTATTGTGCAACGAGATAGGATTAATTAATGACCTCATAGTTAAGGCGCCCCTAGGTAGCAGCGATCATAATATGATTGAATTTTACATTCAGTTTGAGGGAAAGAAGAGTGGGTCCAAAACTAGTATTTTAAACTTAAATAAGGGCAATTATGAGGGCATGAAAGCAGAGCTAGCTAAAGTGAACTGGCAAATTGGGTTAAGCGATAGGTCGATAGAGATGTAGTGGCAGACATTTAAGGGGATAATTCAGAATACACAAAATAGATACATTGCAATGAAAAAGAAAAATTGCAAGGGTGGGACCTGCCATCCGTGATTAACTAAAACAGTTAAAGATAGTATCAAACTTTAAGAAAAAGCATATAATTGCGCAAAGATGGGAGGCAGGTCAGAAGAATGGACAGAATATAAAAAACAGCAAAGAATGACTAAAAGATTGATAAGGAAGGTAAAATTAGAGTTTGAGAGAAAGCTAGCTAGAAATATAAAGACAGATAGTAAGAGTTTCTACAGATATTTTAAAAAGAAGAGTTAACAAAATGAGCATTAGTCCTACAGAAAGTGAGTCTGGGGAATTAATAATGGATAATAAGGAGATGGCAGAAGAATTGAACAGATATTTTGTCTTCACTATTGAGGATACAAGTAACATCCCAGAATTAGCTGTAAGTCAGGAAATGGAAGGGAGGGAGGAATTCAAAAAATTCGGGAAGCGGTACTGAACAAATTGTTGGAGTTGTGGGCTGACAAGTCACCGGGTCCTGATGGACTTCATCCTAGGGTGTTAAGAGAAGTGGCCAAGTGATGTGTTTGTTTTAATTTTCCAAAATTCCCTAGATTCGGGAAGGTTCCGTTAGATTGGAAAATAGCGAATGTAACTCCTTTATTCAAAAAGGGAGGGAGACATCAAACAGGAAACTACAGGCCAGTTAGCTTAACATCTGTCTTAGGGGAAATGTTAGAAGCTATTATTAAAGACGTTATAGCAGTGCATTCAAGCAGAAAAATTCAAGGTAATCAGGCAGAATCAACATGGATTTGTGAAAGGGAAATCATGTTTAACCAATTTATTGAAGTTCTTTGAGGGAGTTACATGTGCTGTGGATAAAGGGGAACCAATGGATGTATTGTACTTAGATTTCCAGAAGGCATTTGATAAGGTGCCACATCAAAGGTTACTGCAGAAAATAAAAGCTCATGGTGTAGGGGGTAACATATTGGCATGGATACAAGATTGGCCAGCTAACAGGAAACAGAGAGTAGGCATAAATGGGTCATTTTATGGTTGGCAAGATGTAACAAGTAGTGTGCCACAGGGATCTGTGCTGGGGCCTCAACTTTTTACAATTTATATAAGTGACTTAGATGAAGGGACCGAAGGTATGGTTGCTAAATTTACTGATATGACAAAGATAGGTAGGAAAGTAACATGCGAAGAGTACATAAGGAGGCTACAAAGGGATATAGATAGGTTAAGTGAGTGGGTAAAGACCTGGTAAATGGAGTATAATGTGGGAAAGTGGGAAATTGTCCACTTTGGCAGGAAGAATTCAAAAGACGCATATTATCTAAATGGTGAGAGATTGCAGAGCTCTGAGATGCAGAGAGATCTGGGTGTCCTAGTGCATGAATTGCAAAAGGCTAGTATGCAGGTACGGCAGGTAATTAGGAAAGCGAATAGAATGTTATCGTTTATTGCGAGGGGATTTGAATACAAAAGTAGGGAGGCTATGCTTCAGCTATACAGGGCATTGGTGAGACCACATCTGGAGTACTGTGTACAGTATTGATCTCCTGATTTAAGGAAGGATGTAAAGGCATTGGAAGTAGTACAGAGAAGAGTTACTGGACTAATACCTAGAATGGGCGAGCTGTCTTACGAGGAAAGATTGGACAGGCTAGGCTTGTATCCGCTGGAATTTAGAAGAGTAAGAAGTGTCTTGATTGAAACGTATAAGATCCTGAGGGGTCTTGACAGGGTGGATGTCGAAAGGATGTTTCCCTTCGTGAGAGAATCTAGAACTAGGGGTCATTGTTTAAAAATAAGGGGTCACCCATTTAAGATAGAGATGAGGAGAATTTTTTTCTCTCAGAGGGTCATGAGTCTTTGGAATTCTCTTCCTCAAAAGGCGGTGGAAGCAGAGTCTTTGAATATTTTTAAGGCAGAGGTAGATAGATTCTTGATAAGCAAGGGGGTGGAAGGTTATTGGGGGTAGGTGGAAATGTGGAGTAATCAATTCAGCCATGAACTTATTGAATGGCAGAGCAGGCTCGAAGGGCCAAGTGGCCTACTCCTGCTCCTAATTCATATGTTCCTATGCATGTTCGTATGAAAATAGAGACATGTTGTCAAAGCTTTTCGTCTTGCACTCATCAGAACAATTGCAAGAATAACCAATGTAAGGGAAAACAACAACTTTTACTGCATGAGAAGAGAGTGCTGATTGGTTGGCAACTGAGCTCTGATTGGCAGAGGTACTGCCATGGAGAATGCACCAATTTACGGTGACTGACAGTTAACTGCCAAGCTTTGTTTAAAATTTAAACCAGGCAACTTGACTCTGATTAGTCAAGGCATTGCCCTCAGGAATGAACCAGCAAATGGCTGTCACTTATTTTGTTCAGCTGAAGCAGGTGCAATGTTTGTACATATTCTTTCTGTTTGCAAAGAACAGGGCCCTGTGTATTAATATATGTGACAGATAAATATTGTCCAATCGCGGAATCACATCTAATGTTGGAATCTGTGTTTTGAGTTTTGGAAGCACAGGCTGCTTGGATATGGCCCATACCTTGCCCATTGCAAACAGCAGAAGGGACTTGTTGTTTGATACAATCGGCCAGTCTTTGGGACGTATGGCCTATATACCTAGCATCACACTGGTGTTGAAATTCATATACCACATTACTCATTTGCTAAATAATCCACAGTGTGCTAAGAATTATGTGGACAACCAATTTAAGATTGTCAGTAGGGCTCGCAGTGTGGTGCATTGTGTGATAGGCAGGATGTCTTTTTGGCTTGACGGCAGCATCTTGCGAGTACTGGAAGCTACATATATTAATACACAGGGCCCTGTTCTTTGCTGACAGAAAGAATATGTACAAACATTGTGCTTGTTTCAGGTAAACAAAATGACAGCCATTCGCTGGTACATTCCTCAGAGCAACGCCTTGACCAATCAGAGTCAAGCTGCCTCGTTTAAGTTTTAAACAAAGCTTGGCAGTTAACTGTCAGTAACTGTAAACTGGTGCATTCGCCATGGCAAAGCCTCTACCAATGAGAGTTCACTTGCCAACCAATCAGCACTCTCTTCTCAAGCAATATAAGTTGTTGTTTTCCCTTATATTGGTTATTCTTGTGATTGTCCTGATGAGTGCAAGACGAAAAGGTTCGACAACATGTTTCTATTTTCAGATAATTATGTAGTGGAGGAAATTGTAGTTCATATAGACGATAAATAGATTCACCAGGATGTTGCTTGGGCTGGAGCATTTTAGCTATGAAGAGAGGCAGGATAGGCTAGGGTTGTTTTCCTTAGAGCAGAGAAGGCTGAGGGAAGACATGATTGAGGTATTCAAAATTATGAGGGGCATAGATAGGGTAGATAGGAAGAAACTTTTTCCCTTAGCGGAGGTGTCAATAACCAGAGGGCATAGATTTATGGTAAAGGGCGGGAGGTTTAGAGTGGATTTGAAGAAAAGTTTTTTCACTCAGAGGGTGGTTGGAATCTGGAACACACTGCTTAAAGGGGTGGTAGAGGCAGGAACCCTCACAACATTTAAGAAGTATTTAGATGAGCACTTGAAATGCCATAGCATACAAGGCTACAGGCCCAGTACTAGAAAATGGGGTTAGAATAGATGGGTGCTTGATGGCCGGCAGGGTCATGATGGGCCGAAGGGCCTGTTTCTGTGCTGTATAACTCTATGACTCTAAAAGAGACCTTAAAAGGTCTTAAATATTTAGGATTTTGGTATGTAATCTTGCATGATTTCAAAAGCTCTTGCAATGGAACAGCTGGTTAGGATGATGAAGAGCAGAACCATATTGGCGAGGAAGTTTCAGGTTCAATTCTGGGTTAGTTAATCTCTGCTGGGATGACAATGGGGGCCTTACTATTGAAAAATTGCTAGAAAACAGAGAGGGTGACATGGCCTGTTTTATACAATGAACTATTCTAAACAGTGTTGTTATAGTGCTTGTCATCAGCATTTCACATTGCAGGTTGACCAGTCACATAGGTCCTTTCTAGATACATTGTTTTATTAATCATTGAATTGACTGTACTTTAATTCCTGACTCTATCACCATATATTGATCAAAGGTGGAAAATCTTTGACTTGTAAAAATACTGTGCACATTGTGGACACGAATGACCACACAATGTATATGGAATGTTCATTGATGATATGAGTCTATTTTTACTATTAATTACTAAAGCTCAACCAATCTTTTCAGCTCCCTTTGAAAAATTTATTCAGCCCAACAATGTACAACTGTCTTTGTTATGATGAGTAATCTATGTTACTTTTTTTTTAACCTTTTACCATTCTGAACAATTTACTTGGATTATTCTTGTGTGACAGAAACCACACCTGCCAAACATACTAATTTCATCAGATGGAACACTACTTGAACTCTTTTGCTGGACATTGCACAGAATTTGTTTAAAAAAGCCCACAGAGTTGGACAACTGAAACATGGCTGCACACTTGCAGTCTGAGAAACAGTTGAATAGTGAGTCAATAGGAGTGCTGATTTAATTAACAAGACTGGTCTGGGCAATCGTAATAATTAGCCTTCTTTGTCTGTGTAAGAGCCAAAGCTCCACACCCCACCGAGTGTGACTGGAGAACTTTGAGAATCAACAATCCTCACAGACGATGCTGTTTCAACCAAAAAGCAGGTCACATGACTTACCTGTTGGCCAGGCTGAGAACTGTTTGAATTGTGCCTCACAGCAAGGTTTTGAACAGACTGTAATTTGAAGATCAAAGAGAAGGAATTCCTCACTCCCTGTCTCTCTTTCAAGCAAAGTCCCAGGGACCCACGGAAGCAACTTATACCTAAAGACAGAGAACCTCTTCAGCCTTATAATACCAGAGCAGCAAGTTTGAAAGTGTACACTGGGCCCCAGAAAGAACTACAAGACCGCAATTTCAACCAAGGACTGTACAGCAAAAACAAAGACAGTAACTGAATTCCATTTACTACTCCAAACCTCCCCCTTTAATTCTTCCTCCTTGTCTGTATCTATTTGTGTGTGTGCTTATCTCGTATGCATGCTAGCATGGTTGTGTCGTGTAGTTTAGTAATTTTTTATTTATTTGTTTAATGGGATGTGAGCGTCGCTGGCCAGGCCAGCATTTATTGCCCATCCCTAATTGCCCTTGAGAAGGTGGTGGTGAGCTGCATTATTGAACCATTGCAGTCCATGTAGGGTAGGTACACCCACAGTGCTGTTAGGAAGGGAGTTCCAGGATTTTGACCCAGCGACAGTGAAGGAACAGCGATATAGTTCCAAATCAGGATGGTGCGTGGCTTGGAGGGGAACTTGCAGGTGGTGGTGTTCCCAAGCAACTGCTGCTCTTGTCCTTCTTGGTGGTAGAGGTCGTAGGTTTGGAAGGTGCTGTCTGAGTAGCCTTGGTGCGTTGCTGCAGTGCATCTTGTCGATGGTACACACTGCCGCCACTGTGCGTCGCTGGTGGAGGGAGTGAATGCTTGTGCATGGGCTTCCAATCAAGCAGGCTGCTTTCTCCTGGATGGTGTCAAGCTTTGTGAGTGTTGCTGGAGCTGCACCCATCCAGGCATGTGGAGAGTATTCCAACACACTCCTGACTTGTGCCTTGTAGATGGTGGACAGGCTTTAGGGAATCAGGAGGTGAGTTACTCACCGCAGGATTCCTAGCCTCTGACTTGCTCTTGTAGCCACGGTATTTATATGTCTATTCCAGTTCAGTTCCTGGTCAATGGTAACCCCCAGGATTTGATAGTGTGGGATTCAGCAATCGTAATGCTGTTGAATGTCAAGGGGAGATGGTTAGATGCTCTCTTGTTGGAGATGGTCATTGCGTGGCACTTGTGTGGCGTGAATGTTACTTGCTACTTATTCGCCCAAGTCTGGATATTGTCCAGGTCTTGCTGCATTTCTACACGGACTGCTTTAGCATCTGAGAGGTCACGAATGGTGCTGAACATTGCACAATCATCAGCGAACATCCCCACTTCAGACCTTATGATTGAAGGAAGGTCATTGATGAAGCAGCTGTAGATGGTTTGGCCTAGGATACTGCCCTGAGGAACTCCTGCAGCAATATCCTGGAGCTGAGATGATTGACCTCCAACAACCACAACCATCTTCCTTTGCGCTAGGTATGACTCCAACCAGTGGGGGGGTTTCGCCCTGATTCCGATTGACTCCAGTTTTGCTGGGACTCTTGATGCCATACTCAGTCAAATGCTGCCTTGATGTCAAGGGCAGTCACTCTCACCTCATCTCTTGAGTTAATCTCTTTTGTCCATGTTTGAACCAAGACTGTAATGATGTCATGAATTGAGTGGCCCTGGCAGAACCTAAACTGAGCATCGCTAAGCAGGTTATTGCTAAGCAAGTGCTGCTTGATAGCACTGTCGATGACACCTTCCATCACTTTACTGTTGATTGAGAGTAGACTGATGGGAGGTAATTGGCTGGGTTGGATTTGCCCTACTTTTTGTGTACAGGACATACCTGGGAAATTTTCCACATTGCTGGATAGATACCAGTGTTATAACTGTACTGGAACAGCTTGGCTAGGGGTGTGGCAAGTTCTGGAGCACAGGTCTTCAGTGCTATTGCCGAAATATTGTCAGGGCCCATAGCCTTGGCACTATCCAGTGACTTCAGTTGTTTCTTGATATCACGCAGAGTGAATCGAATTGGCTGAAGACTGGCATCTGTGATGCTGGGGACTTCAGGAGGAGGCCGAGATGGATCATCAACTCAGCACTTCTGGCTGAAGATTGTTGCAAATGCTTCAGCCTTATCTTTTGCTGGGCTCCACCATCATTGAGGATGGGGATATCTGAGGAGCCACCTCCTCCAGTTAGTTGTTTAATTGTCCACCACCATTCACGACTGGATAGGGCAGGACTGCAGAGCTTAGATCTGATCCATTGGTTATGGGATTGCTTAGCTATGTATATCGCATGCTGCTTATATAGTTTGGCATGCAAGTAGTCCTGGCTTGTAGCTTCACCAGGTTGACACCTTATTTTGAGGTACGCTTGGTGCTGCTCCTGGCATGCCCACCTGCACTCCTCATTGAACCAGGGTTGTCTCCTGGCTTGATGGTAATGGTAGAGTGGGGGATATGCCAGGCCATGAGGTTTCAGATTGTGGTTCAGTACAATTTTGCTGCTGCTGATGGCCCACAGCACCTCATGGATGCCCAGTTTTGCACTGCTAGATCTGTTTGAAATCTGTCCCATTTAACACAGTGGTAGTGCCACACAACACGATGGATGGTATCCTCAATGTGAAGGTGGGACTTCGCCTCCACAAGGACTATGCGGTGGCCACTCCGACCAATGTTGTCATGGACAGATGCATCTGCGGCAGGCAGATTGGTGAGGACAAGGCCAAGTATATTTTTCCATCTTGTTGGTTCCCTCACCATCTGCCGCAGACCCAGTCTAGCAGCATTGTCCTTTAGGACTCTGCTAGCTTGGTTAGTCGTGGTGCTACCAAGCCACTCTTGATGATGGAGATTGAAGTCCCCCACCCAGAGTACATTCTGCACCCTTGCCACCCTCAGTGCTTCCTCCAAGTGGTGTTCAACATGGAGGCGTACAGATTCATCAGCTGAGTTGGGCAGTAGGTGGTAATCAGCAGGAATTTTCCTTGCCCATGTTTGACCTGATGCCATGAGACTTCATGGGGTCTGGAGTTGATGTTGAGGACTCCCAGGGTGACTCCCTACCAACTCTATACCACTGTGCCGCCACCTCTGCTGGGTCTGTCCTGCTGGTGGGACAGGACGTATCTGGGGATTGTGATGGCAGTGTCTGGGACATTGTCTGTAAGGTATGATTCCGTGAGTATGACTATTTCAGGCTGTTGCTTGACCAGTCTGTGGGACAGCTCTCCCAACTTTGGCACAAGCCCACAGATGTTATTAAGGAGGACTTTGCAGGGTCGACAGGGCTGGGTTTGCTGTTGTTGTTTCCGGTGTCTATTTCGATGCCGGGAGGTCCATTCAGTTTCATTCTTTATTGACTTTGTAGCGGTAAGATACAAGTGAGTAGCTTGCAAGGCCATTTCAGAGGGCATTTAAGAGCCAACCACATTACTGAACATTGTGCAATCATCAGCGAACATTCCTACTTCTGACCTTATGATTGAAGGAAGGCCATTGATGAAGCAGCTGAAGATGGTTGGGCCTAGGACACTACCCTGAGGAACTCCTGCAGTGAGGTCCTGGAGCTCAGATGATTGACCTCCAACAACCACAACCATCTTCCTTTGTGCTCGGTATGACTCCAACCAGTGGAGAGTTTTCCTGATTCCCATTTATTTCAGTTTTGCTTGGGCTCCTTGATGCCATACTTGGTCAAGTATTGCCTTGATGTCAAGGGCAGTCACTCTCATCTCACCTATATCTTTTTCCTGATCAATATATTGTATTGCTATTCTAGTTAAACTATACTTACAATTCTGGTTCCTTGCTCCCATACTAATTGTTTTATACTTATCCACACTGAAGTGCATCTAGCACACTTTGCCCAGTTACTCACTTAAAATAGTTAAATGGTTCTATAGTTCCTCATTATTTGTTTTACTTCCCATTTCAGTGATGTCTGCAAAATGCTCTATAGTTTAAACTTGCTTCCTGTGCTACATCCTGTTTGGTATTTTATTGCATACTATCTGCATCAAATAGCACAGCAAATTTACCTAGTGATTCCATACAGATCAGGAACATCTAAAATTTAATCTCTTAACTGTGCAAATCAGTTAAGACAATGAAGGTGCTACAACTTGCCTTGGTTCTCCTGTGCTCAAGAGAAGAAAACAGACCAGGGTTTCCTCTCTTTATTGGTATTCGGTGACTCCTGCCACTGTGTATATGTTTGTGTGAGTGTGTGTCTGTTTGTATGTATCAGGTGAAGTGAGGTGAGAATCATTCTCAGCTTTGATGTCCCCAGTGTGGAGCAGGCACGATTCTGTGCTTGAGCAGTTAAGCAAACTGTTATCAGTCCTTCATCAAATGGGCAGATTCGCACTAATCTTGTTGTGGGCAGAAAGACGATTCTATTTTTTAAAGTATTTTGATGTTCCATTTCCTCTTGCTAGTACTCACCTCACAGACATGTAGCCATTGGTTTCTACATTTCAACCTATACTTTGTTACCCTGCACATGATTAAAACTATACAACATGAAGGTGGATGTTGGTTTTAAAAGCAAAACATATAGGGCAATATCTGAAAGTTTGGAAGATTTACAAATGTGGTGGATTCTTCGTCTTGCTGCTGTATATAAAGACTTGAATTAATGGGGTCAACAGTGTATTTCACTGCTGTTCAGTACCTTCAGCACTGCATAATTATTAACCAGTGTACTGCACCGTGTGAAAATTGATACAGTATTTGCATCATTACAATTGTTTTCAAAATGTCCAAAAAGGAATAGTGCAATGCTGAAGAATGATCATTTTCAAAGAAGAAGATGATTTAATGGATTCTGCAGTTTCTGATGATGCTGAGTTATTGCGGTTACAATGTTAGTATTTATGCCCCTCAGTTTATTTAAAGTGTGAGTGTAACAGCTACTTACTCTAAATGATGCTGTTGTGCCTCTGAGCACATTCACGGTCAGAAAATAATAGGTGTCAGGTAGCCTAAGCACTCACTTAAGGTGAGGGAAATTGGCCAATGAGAGAAGTAATGGCTTTAATGGTAGGTTATTCACCTATAGTGGAGTAATCCTCATTCACAAAGCAATCTTCTCCGCAACTTAAGCATGGTGCCATAGTTTAACATGGTGCCAGTATTCCAGAAGGGAATGCCTGTCTGAATGTACTTTGGCTGTTCTCATTATACTGAGAGACTCCTCCTCCTGCATGGTACATACAAACTTCATTGTGCCACACTTAATCTTTTTTGCAATTGGTTTTCTTCAGTTAGCTACAGGCTCAAAAGTTGGGGATCCCAGGGGAGTGGTACTCAAATTAATTCACTCTCTCTCTCTATCTGCTCCCTCTTTCACCTTAGTTCACGCCTTTTCGCTTAACTGAATGCTGTAGAAAGGCAAGTTTTTTTAACGTGAGCCCACATTATATACATGTCCGAAATTTTCATGATGTACAACTGAAAATAGGGAGTGGGCCTTGTAAAGATGTCTCACCAAATTTTAATGGGTTTGAATACTTTTGCAAGTGATACTATGAATTGTGTGTTGAGGAAAAAGCAACATTTTCATAGCAAAGCCTAGAAATTGATTTGGAGCTAGTTTAGTGAGTGTGTATGTGTGCTGATGTCATGACATGAGATTGTGTTATGGTACAAGGACACAAGAGAATCAAACTGGGCCCACCTATTTAGTAGACTAGAAGAAAAGTTGCCAAATACAATGACACCTTCCAATGCCTATGAAAGTCGGTTTACTGCGGTGCCAGAATTCAGGAGGTTGGTGCAGATCTGTCAGTCTGCCTGTTCTGCTGTAGAAGCAGTATCTTTGAAAATTTCCTTCCAGCAAACAGCATCTGAACAGTCCAACTGAAAGAACTTGCATTTATATTGTGCCTTTCTTGACCTCAGGATGTCCCAAAGCGCTTTACTACCAATTAAGTGCTTTGCAGTGTAGTCACTGTTATAATGTAGGAAACCATTATCCAGTAAATATGGATGATGGCCTAGGAACCATTTCTGCTCTCACAACAGTCTTCCAACTAATCTGAGTTTAAACAAAGGGGAAAATAACAATTTTAGACGAGTACTACCAGGCTCCCTCCACATAAAGTCACCTTGCAGAGGAGAGATACCATGGAAGGGATTAGTTTTGGTATGAAGAATGAGGAGCAGTAATCTCAAATAAATTGTACAATTTTAAAGGGGGTGCAGGAATAGAGATCTGGGGTGAATGAACACTGTTACGACCAAGTGAGAAAGAGGTCTAGGGTTCCCTTTCAGCCTTCACCTGATCTTACTGTAACAGGATTTTATTTTTTAAACACACTGTTTTTAGCTCCCCCTTGGTGAATCTTTGTACATCACTTTACAATTATAAGGTAAAGAAACCAGCACAAACACACAGGTTTTCTTAGGTTTAAAGAAGGAAGGTTGAAATGTATTAAACTTCAACTCTAATTCAGTTGATGCTCCATGCTAGCATGCATGAGCAATACACACATACAAATAGAGACAGAAAAGAGCAGAAGAAATAAAGTGGAAAAGTTTGAGGCAATATCTGAAGAGTATTTGTTACGGTCTTCAAGCTCACTGTAGAGTCCTTGGTTGTAGGTAGATCTTGCTTTTCGTTGGGGCCCAGTATTCTTCTTAAACCTTGTTTGCTGTAGGAGACTTTTCTCTCTTGGGGTTCATGTGTTTTTAGTGAATTCAGTTCTGTGAGAAAGAGATGAGAGCAGACAGGCGAGGCTGGGGCGAGCCAGCAAGGTGAGGTCTTTCCAATCCAGGAGCAAACAGCTTTCTGATGGCTCTCAGTTCAAAACTCTGCAACAGCCAGTTAGTCATGTGACTAACTGGTCTGACCATGTCTGTTTGTCGATTGTATTGGAGCAGGGGATAGCTGCTTTGTCTACAAGCACTGTCTGTTAATATGCAAAAGTGTCTTTCCAGCCTGGGGCCTGGCAACCCCTTGTCACAGGCCTTCTCTTCTTCCAGCAAGAATTTGAAATTTAATGTTCATGTGGCAAAATTAATAATGCCTGATCCTTGGCAGGTGGGGGCCTGCATGACAACACAAATCTTTGAAAGTGGCTGGATAAGTTGAGAAAGCAGTTAAAAAGTCATATGGGACCCTTGACCTTATAAACAGAGGCAGAGAGTACAAAGGCAAGAGAGTTAAGCTAAACCTTTATAAAACACTGGTTAGACCCCGGCTGGAGTATTGTGGCCAATTCTGAGCACCGCACTTTGTGATGAATGTCAAGGCCTTTGAACGGGCGCAGGGGAGATTTACTAGAATGTACCAGGGATGTGAGACTTCATGTGGAAAGATAAAGTAAACCCAAAATATCACTGTCGAGTAAACCAGGAGAGTAAGTCACAAGAACAGAAACTTAAATGAGTGAAAAGTACGTTTAAAACAGACATTTAGTGAAAAAAAACTTTCATTGAAAGGTAATCAACTTTCAGGGTAGTCTATCAGGTAGGATAGTATGGTAAAAATATTAGGAGAGGTTAAATGTAGTTGAATGCTCAAGTGGGTGGATGAAATACTAGAGCAATGAACTTTAATGGGCTGTTTGTCCCTTTTCCACGTCGATTTCTCAGGTACCAATTACTGATTTCATTTGAACATATCTGTGGATATTTTCACATATGAGACGGCTTCACTAACAGTAACTTTTTATCCTATTCACAATACAGCTCAGTAGTTTCCAAGGTCACTGCAATTTTAAATAAGTATTAAAATGTTAAATTGTATCACTTCTGCAGTTCCGAAAGGAGACTTTCAAATTCAATCTCCCTTGATCTCCAAACCGTACCTGAAAATAATCTCAGTATCCTCAGTCCATTAACTCCTATTATTTGGGAAGAATTCATACAGGTTCTCACAATTTTAATGTTTAAATATCCTCCTGAAATATTGAGCTCCTGTTCATATTAGAGTCTCAGGTTCTGGAAGTGAGCACTGCTCTATCAAGTAGATAATTGGCAAAATAACTAGCAGTGTGAACCAAGAGCACATTCCCATCCAGTATGCAGAGCCAAGTTGTGTGATATCATTCTTGATCTGTTCCATGTGACGGTTGGTGAATATAGACCATGACATGAGATACAATAGAGCTGAAAGTAATAACAGGGACAACTTTAATAGTTTTGCAAAGGTCAGGTTGGCAACTCATGTAATTTTTATTGTGTTATATAGTTCTGTGTGACAGGTGGCAACTGGAAAAAGACCCATTAAAAATAGTTTCACAATGAAAATTATCCAACTTACATCAGATAGTTTTGTTTGATGTGACGGTGTTTTTTCCAGGCACCATAATGGTTTATGGCTGAGATTGGCTACAAACTCAACCTAAATCTGCCAGTAGATCTACTCATATTTTTTTCAAATTACCGTATAACAATGCTTTGAATTAGTCATAGAGAGATACAGCACTGAAACAGGCCCTTCGGCCCACCGAGTCTGTGTCGACCATCAACCACCCACTTATACTAATCCTACATTAATCCCATATCCCCTATCACATCCCCATCTTCCCTCAATTCTCCTACCACCTACCTACACTAGGGGCAATTTACAATGGCCAATTTACCTATCAACCTATCAATGAATGTTAAGATAAATTTTATACAGTTAATGTTAAACATTCACTCCCTCTACCACCAACGCACAGTGGCAGCAGTGTACACCATCTACAAGATGAACTGCATCAACTCACTAATGCTCCTTCAACAGTACGTTCCAAACCCGCAATCTCTACCATCGAGAAGAACAAGGGCAGCAGACACATGGGAACACCAGCACCTGCAAGTTCCCCTTGAATCACACACCAACCTGACCATCGCTGGGTCAAAATCTTGGAACTCTCTCCCGAACAGCACTGTGGGTGTACCTGAACACGGACTGCAGTGATTAAGTAAGGTGGCTCACCACCACCTTCTCAAAGGCAATTAGGGATGGGCAATAAATGCTGGCCTAGCCAGCGACACTCATATCCCATGAACAAATCAAAAATGAGCCATCCTCATTGAAATAGGTTTGTCAGCTCAGCAGTCACAAGGGAGTCAACATCCCCACAACTGCTGGTCAGTAAACAGAACACAAAACAAAATGCTTCATAGGTTACTCAGCAGTAAATTTGGGTTATCCCTGTCCACGTGATTGGTCATCAGCTGTGGTCTGTCGCCCATAAATTCAACTGAATGCTCAATTCGTCAGGATAAAAAGCTGAGTTTGATCACTTTGTCATAGCAAAATCAATCTGTTGTATCTCAGTGGGTAAATGGGCCATACATGCCAGGAAAGTCCCAAGTTCCATCTTTAGTCATTGTTGAGATAACTGTGGTGGGAATCCTACAATTGACCACACAATTGATAGTAAGTGTTGGCAAGTTATTCACCGCACCAGATATCCACATATTCACTTTCAGCGGGGATCGCCACACAGCGATCAGAGTTGAGAACGCTCAACTATTTTTTCCTTCCTTAACAGAGGGACACTGGTGCCAGTTGTAGTACCCTTACTGCCATCCTAGCTGACATCAGCACAGATTGAGGTTTGAATCTGAGACTTTCTTAACCTGCATGGCTCTGTTACTCACTGCCTTTAACCAGCTGAACCAGCTGAGGAGCACCAGTCGTACCACTATGGACTTACCAGTTGGCACCAATATTACAAACAGCAGTTTTCCTTGATGCAGTATCCGCCCAGGATTCATCCTGGATTCACTGAAGGTGTCAGGGTCCCAGCAGAAGATGAGCAGCAAAGAGATGCAGATAGCTGTGACTGCCATCATACTCGCAATCACACCAAATACTCGCTCCACTTCCACAGCTAGAAAGGAAAACAAGATTGACTAAACAAAAAGCACAAGCAACACTTTAACATATTTCTCCTACAGTTTTTTTTCAGTTAATAAACAAAACCTGAATTTAGTGGGCCACACAATTTCCTCCACACTTTAGGATACAAATATTAATTGGGTGCAAAGTACCTGTTCAGTTTGTGCAAATTGCCCCCCTTTGTGTAGTTTTGTCAACCCCATCCCCTGCTAATACTGGAAAGGCACCTGAAACTGGGTCTCTCCCAATACACCCTAACAGCAAGTCCAAGTGTTCAGCCAAGTAGGTTGTAGGAAGTAGGTTGCCTGCCTGCCTGCCAGCAATTGCCCAGAGCAATGCAAGTGCAAAAATTGAAGATGGGGGGAATTTAAATCTGAATTGGGGATTAATTTACTGAAAATATGCTAATCAGACGAAATATCCTGATCATGACTTTCTCCATTTAAGTAAAAGCAAAATACTGCGGATGCTGGAAATCTGAAATAAAAACAAGAAATGCTGGAACCACTCAGCAGGTCTGGCAGCATCTGTGGAAAGAGAAGCAGAATTAACGTTTCGGGTCAGTGACCCTTCTTCAGAACTGACAAATATTAAAAATGTCACAGGTTATAAGCAAGTGAGGTGGGGGTGGGGCAAGAGATAACAAAGGCGAAGGTGTAGATTGGACAAGGCCACATAGCTGACCAAAAGGTCATGGAGCAAAGGCAAACAATATGTTAATGGTGTGTTGAAAGAAAAAGCATTAGTACAGAAAAGATGTTAACGGACTGAATATTGAACAACAGCAAGTGCAAACATGAAAAAAAAACAGTGGGTAAGCAAACTGAACAAACTAAGATGAAATGAAATAAATGCAAAAAAAGGTTGTAAAAAATGTAAAAAAGAAGAAAAGAAAGAAGAAAAAACAACTAAAAATGAAAGTAAAATTGGGGGGGCTCTCATGCTCTGAAATTATTGAACTCAATGTTCAGTCCGGCAGGCTGTAGTGTGCCTAATCGGTAGATGAGATGCTGTTCCTCGAGCTTGCGTTGATGTTCACTGGAACACTGCAGCAATCCCAGGACAGAGATGTGAGCATGAGAGCAGGGGGGAGTGTTGAAATGGCAAGCAACCGGAAGCTCAGGGTCCTGCTTGCGGACTGAGCGGAGGTGTTCCGCAAAGCGGTCACCCAGTCTGCGCTTGGTCTCCCCAATGTAGAGGAGACCACATTGTGAGCAGCGAATACAGTATACTACATTGAAAGAAGTACAAGTAAATCGCTGCTTCACCTGAAAGGAGTGTTTGGGGCCTGGGATAGTGAGGAGAGAGGAGGTAAATGGGCAGGTATTACACCTCCTGCGATTGCAGGGGAAGGCGCCATGGGACGGGGACGAGGTGGTGGGGGTAATGGAGGAGTGGACCAGGGTGTCGCCGAGGGAATGATCCCTTCAGAATGCTGACAGGGGAAGGGAGGGGAAGATGCGTTTGGTAGTGGCATCGCGCTGGAGGTGGCGGAAATGGTGGAGGATGATCCTTTGGATATGGAGGCTGATGGGGTGGAAAGTGAGGACAAGGGGAACCTTGTCACGGTTCTGGGAGGGAGGGGAAGGGTTGAGGGCAGAGGTACGGGAAATGGGCCGGACACGGTTGAGGGCCCTGTCAACAACAGTGGGGGGCATTCCTCAGTTGAGGAAAAAGGAGGTCATATCAGAAGCACCGTCATGGAAGGTAGCATCATCAGAGCAGATGCGTCGAAGATGGAGAAACTGGGAGAATGGAATGGAGTCCTTACCGGAGGTAGGGTGTGAAGAAGTGTAGTCGAGGTAGCTGTGGGAGTCGGTGGGCTTATAATGGATATCAGTAGACAACCGATCCCCAGAGATGGAGACAGAGAGGTCGCGGAAGGGAAGGGAAGTGTCAGAGATGGACCATGTAAAGGTGAGAGAAGGGTGGAAATTGGAAGCAAAGTTGATAAAGTTTTCCAGTTCGGGGCGGGAGCAGGAAACGGCACCGATACAGTCATCAATGTACCGGAAAAAGAGTTGGGGGAGGGGGCCTGAGTAGGACTGGAACAAAGAATGCTCGACATATCCCACAAAAAGACAGGCATAACTAGGACCCATGCGGGTACCCATAGCGACACCTTTTACTTGAAGGAAGTGCGTGGAGTTGAAGGAGAAGTTATTCAATGTGAGAACAAGTTCAGCCAGGCGGAGGAGGGTGGTGGTGGATGGGGACTGGTTGGGCCTCTGTTCCAGGAAGAAGCGGAGAGCCCTCAAACCATCCTGGTGGGGGATGGAGGTGTAGAGCAATTGGACGTCCATAGTGAAGAGGAGGCAGTTGGGACCAGGAAACTGGAAATTGTCAAAATGACGTAGGGCGTCAGAAGAGTCACGGATGTAGGTGGGAAGAGACTGGACCAGCGGAGAAAAGATAGGGTCAAGATAGGAAGAAATAAGTTCAGTGGGGCAGGAGCAGGCTGACACAATGGGTCTGCCGGGACAGTCCCGTTTGTGGATTTTGTTAAGGAGGTAGAAGCAGGCTGTCCGGGGTTGCGGGACTATGAGGTTGGAAGCTGTAGGGGGAAGATCTCCAGAGGAGATGAGGTCAGTGACAGTCCTTTGGATGGTGGCTTGATGTTCGGTGGTGGGGTCATGGTCCACAGGGAGGTAGGAAGAAGTGTCTGTGAGTTGGCGTTGAGCTTCTGCAAGGTAGAGGTCGGTACGCCATACAACAACAGCACCACCCTTGCCTGCAGGTTTGATGACCATGTCGGGGTTAGACCTGAGAGAACGGAGTGCCTCAAGTTCAGAGGGGGACAGGTTAGAGTGCCTGCCATTTAAGTGCCTGCCTTATAATTCTGGATCATGATCTATTAAATTTATATTCCAAAACAGTGGTCAGAATAGAAACATAGCTCGACAAACTTTGCATCTCTGTTAATAGCACTGGAGGCAGACAGCAGAAACTAAGTCTGTGAAGTAAGCACAGCCAGAACTAGAACAGGAAATCAGTGAGATCAGACTGGGCTGCATCATGCAGAAGTGCTTTATGGCTTGACAGCAGCATCCTGTTAGTGAAAAATACCACTCGTGTGGCTACTGCAAAGTAGCAGCGTGAAACAGCCAGCTTCAACTGTTGCTCAAATTTTGGCCATCACGCCATAAAGACGTAATATCTACCACACAAATGGGTACTGTGATAAATGAATTCCAGTGCTAGTGCAATGCCAGGTACGCAGGCCGTACATTCCAATGACTGCCGTATCATATCAAACAGCACATCCCTTTGGCTGTTTGCAATAGGCAGAGTACTGACAGTACTCAACCAGCACGTACTTGCAAAACTCAGAACATAAGGTCTAACATTAGATTTGATTCTGCAATTGGACAGCACTTACTGAACAATCCCAAGTGTGCTAAGAATTACATAAAAAGCCAATTTAAGATTATCAGTCGGGCTCACAATGTGGCTCACTTACGCTTGCTGGAAGCTACATATATACATACACAGGGACCTGTCCTCTGCAGGCAAAAGGAACATATCCAGCCTTTGCGCCCTTTTTTGAATTAAACAAAAGCATGGGGGGACAACAGTTCCCTGGTGCATTTCCAATGCCTTTACCAATCAGAGTCGACTTGCCAACCAATCACCACACTTTTCTCATGCAGTATAAATTGTTGCTCCCTTTGAAATTTGGCATTCTTGCATATGTCCTGATGAGTGCAAGACGAAAAGCTTCGATAGCATGTCTCTTCTTTCAGCAATACGAAAGACTATCAATTTTGCTTTTTAGACAGAGAATGTACTAGTGTACTATAGTCAGAAATGGAGCATTTGGGTCGGGTACTTTTTGGGAGTGGTGGGGATGGGGGACATGTGGTAGTGCTGGTGGTAATATGACCTGCAAAAAGGGTTTTTTCCTATGGCTGTAGAGAGTTGGAGGCCTTCTGTCTGATTTGACCTTTTGATGATGATACAATCTAGTACAACAGGAATCAACCTGATAGTTTTGAAGTCCATAGTGGTTTCAACACTTGTTGGTATATTCTTCTCCCTGCTGCTTCATTATGCTTTCTCATCTAGTGCTGAAGGTTTATTACTCCTTCAATACCAGATGGAAAAGTCTAATATTTTACACCTAAGAGCAAAAAGCAAAACTTTTTGCTGATGATGCAGTGTTGTTCACACGCAGTCAAGTGGAGTTTAAACAACTCTGCAATAGCCTTTTCACTAGTTTGTGGTGAATTTGGATTAACTATCAGTCTGAAGAAGGCATTGATCAAGGCACAAGGAGGTTGATTTTGACTTGGTGCGATAGGGTAAGACAGGTGATCGCATAATCGGCAGCTCTCTCAATTTTTATTTCCATGGATTTCAAAATGAGATGGAAGTAACTTGCTCAGGTCTGGAATGGCAACCAAACATACATGAATTAGGGTTATGTAAGTATGGCAGAGATGAGGCAAAATGCCTCATAGTCGTATGCAGAGGAGCAAGTCTTGAGCTTGGGCTTAATTTTAAGACAAATTTCAAGTTTCTCTGTTTAAATTATTTATCCCCGTCTTCAGTTTCCCTGTGCCATGTAGCATTTCCTGGCGGAAAGACTGCACAGGAAATCACTCCTGTGCTTCTATCAATACTGCTGTGTCACCAGCTATCAAAAACAATAGAGAAGCCCTAACCCACAAATGGGGCTGGATTTTTACCAAGCCCACGACGTCGGCCTCCGTGGCGGTGGGGGGGCAGAAGATTGTTCTGGCAGAGGCCTGGCACGGAGGCCGACGCTGGGATGGCCTGGCCTGATCCACCTGGCGGCGGCGAAGCTCCATGGCAACCCCACCACCGCTGGGCAATAGAAACGGAATTAAAATATTTCAATGAATGGGATGAATAAATTTAAATAAACTTACCTTTAATCTTCCGGGCCCACCGCGTTCCACAGAGCGGCAGACGGCACTCCCGCGCCTTCAATTCCCCATTTGGGGAAAGCCAGCATGACACTGGTGGGGAGGAGGTAGGAGTTAAGATTTTCAGTGTGGTGAGGGGGAAATGGGGTCAAATAAATGTAATGGGTGTATGGGATGGTGGGAAGGGGTGAACTTTAAACTTTGTGCAGTCTGGGGGGTGGGGGGAAAGGTCCAATTTAAAAGGTAAGTGGGTTTTTTGGGGGAAAGGGCAAATATTAATGTAATTGTTATTGTGGGGTGGGAAAGAGACATTAGAAATTTATTTGATAAATTTTGGGGGGTGTATCTTTAAAAATTTAAATCTGTCGGCAGGGCTAGCTGCCCTTTAAAAATGGCACCAGTGCCGGCGCACAGGCAGCTGATGCCATTGCTGGTGACGGACAGCCCCCTCCACATGGTTGGCGGGGGCGGGCTGACCCAGCTATTTAAATGAGCCGCTGCACGGGAGATTGCAGCGGCTCTTTGGCATGCAGCCTGCGTGTGCGGGCCGCCATTTTTTGAGCTTGGCAGCCGGCTCTTAAAATCCAGTCCTTCGTTTCCTCTTCTTTTACTCTTCTTTCCCCTCCCCAGATGGAGAAGGGCAGGCCTTTCTCTCTGTGTTGCATTTTACATCTGTTTCCTGACAGCTGCCACCTATTGTCTGATTGATTTTATTTTAATCTCTCTCTCTGATTTGAGATGCTGTGAGGTCTTCGATGATCTTGGTATGTGTTGCCCTGATCAGTGCATATTTATTCACCTATTTCATAAACCTCATGTCAATCTGACATAAATTGTTGCAGACAGAAGGCGTGTTCATTTGAGGATTGACACAAAGTTCACAGAACAATTTACTCATTTATTTTCAACATGTTACTGAAACAGAACCACTTCTTAGCTCAATATTGTTTCTAATGGAGCTTCGTCATACAACCTGCTGTAAACTTTGAGTTTGAATTCACAGAATCGTTACAGTGCAGAAGGAGGCCATTCGGCCCATCGTGTCTGCACCAGCTCTCCGAAAGGTCAATTCCCTCAGTTCCATTCCCCCGGCTTCTCCCCATAACCCTGCACATTCTTCCTTTTCATATAATTGACTTATTCCCTTTTGAATACTTCAATTGAACCTGCCTCCACCACATTCACAGGCAGTGCATTTCAGAACTTAACCACTCGCTGCATGAAAACGTTTTTCCTCATGTCACTTTTGCTTCTCTTACCAATTACTTTAAATCTGTGCCCTCTCGTTCTCAATCCTTTCACAAGTGGGAACAGTTTCTCTCTATCTACTCTGTCCAATTCCCTCAAGATTTGAATACCTCGATCAAATCACCTCTCAGCTTCTCTTCTCCAAGGAAAACAGTGCTAACTTCTCCAATCTATCTTCATAACTGAAGTTCCTGATCCCTGGAGCCATTCTCGTGAATCTTTTCTGTACTCTTTCCAATGCCCTCACGTATTTCCTAAAGTGTGGTGCCAAGAACCGGACGCAATACTCCAGCTGAGGCCGAACTAGTGTCTTATACAAGTTCAAAATAACTTTCTTGCTCTTGTACTCTATGCCCCTATTAATAAAGCCCAGGATAATGTATGCTTTATTAACCGCACTCTCAACCTGTCCTGCCACCTTCAATGACTTATGCACATATACCACTATGTCCTTCTGCTCCTGCACCCCCTTTAGAATTGTACCCTTTATTTTATATTGTCTCTCCATGTTCTTCCTACCAAAATGAATCACTTCACATTTCTCTGCATTGAACTTCATCTGCCACCTGTCTGTCCATTCCAACAACTGGTCTATGTCCTTTTGAAGTTCTACAATATCCTCCTCACAGTTCACAATGCTTCCAAGTTTCGTATCATCTGCAAACTTTGAAATTGTGCTCTGTACACCAAGGTCTCGGTCATTAATATATATCAGGAAAAGCAAGGGTCCCAAAACTGATCCCTGGGGAACTCCACTACAAACCTTCCTCCAGCCCAAAAAACATCCATTAGCTACTACTCTGTTTCCTGTCACTCAGCCAATTTCGTATCCATGCTGCTACTGTCCCTTTTATTCCATGAGCTATAGGTTTGCTCACATTATGCGGAGACGATGGCATAGTGGTATTGTTACGGCACAGTAACCCAGAGACCCAGGCTATTGCACGGCGCACATGGGTTCGACTCCCACCATGGTAGAAGCTGGAGTTTGAATTCAATTAATAAAAATCTGGAATTAAAAGCTAGTCTAATGATGGCCATGAAACCATTGTCGATTGTCGTAAAAAACCCATCCGGCTCACTAATGTCATAAAGTCCTTTAGAGAAGGAAATCTGCTGTCCTTATCTGGTCCGACCTACATGTGACTGCAGACCCAGAGCAATGTGGCTGACTCTTAAATGGCCTAGCAAGCCACTCAAACCACTACAAAGTCAATAAGAAATGAAACCGGATGGAACACCCGGCATCGACCTAGGCACCGGAAACGACAATGGCAAATCCAGCCCTGTCGACCCTGCAAAGTCCTCCTTACTAACATCAGAGGGCTTGTGCCAAAGTTGGGAGAGCTGTCCCACAGACTAGTCAAGCAATAGCCTGGCATAGTCATACCTTACAGACAATGTCCCAGACACTGCCATCACAATCCCCGGGTATGTCCTGTCCCACCGGCGGGACAGACCCAGCAGAGGTGGCGGCACAGTGGTACATAGTCAGGAGGGAGTTGCCCTGGGGCTACTCAACATCGACTCTGGCCCCCATGAAGACTCATGGCATTAGGCAAACATGGGCAAGGAAACCTCCTGCGGATTACCACTTACCATCCCCTCCCCTCAACTGATGAATCAGTACTCCTCTGTGTTGAACATCACTTGGAGGAAGCACTGAGGGTGGCGAGGGCACAGAATGTACTCTGGGTGGGAGACTTCAAAGTCCATCACCAAGAGTGGCTCGATAGCACAATTACTGGCCAAGTCCTAAAGAGCATAGCTGCTAGACTGGGTCTGCGGCAGATGGTGCGGGAACCAACAAGAGGGAAAAACAGACCTGACCTCATCCTTGCCAATCTGCCTGTCGCAGATTCATCTGTCCATGACAGTATTGGTAGGAGTGACTACTGCACAGTCCTTGTGGAGAAAAGTCCCACCTTCACACTGAAGATACACTCCACCGTGTTGTCTGGCACGACCACCGTGCTAAATGGGATACATTTTGAACAGATCTTGCAACACAAAACTGGGCATCCATGAGGTGTGTGGGCCATCAGCAGCAGCAGAATTGTACTGAACCATAATCTGTAACCTCATGGCCCGGCATATCCCCCATTCTACCATTACCATCAAGCCGGGGGATTAACACAGGTTCAATGAAACCCAGGACTACTTGCATGTCAAACAGTGTAAGCAGCATGCGATAGACAGAGCTGAGTGATCTTACAACCAACGGATCAGATCTGAGCTCTGCAGTCCTGCCACATCCAGTTGTGAATGGTGGTGGACAATTAACCAACTAACTGGTGGAGGTGACTCCACAAATATCCCCATCCTCGATGATGGGGGAGCCCAGCACATCAGTGCAAACGATAAGGCTGATGCACTTGCATCCATCTTCAGCCAGAAGTGGCGAGTGGATGATTCATTTCAGCCTCCTCCTGAAGTCCCCAGCATCACAGATGCCAGTCTACAACCAATAAGATTCATTCCACGTTGTACCAAGAAACAACTGAAGGCATTGGATACTGCAAAGGCTATGGCTCCTAATAACATTCTGGCAACAGTGCTGAAGATCTGTGCTCCAGAACTTGCCACGCCCCTAGCCAAGCTGTTCCAGTACAACTACAACACTTGCATCTACCTGACAATGTGGAAAATTGCCCAGTCTACTCTCGATCATCAGTAACGTGATGGAAGGTGTCGTCGACAGTGCTATTAAGCCGCACTTGATTAGCAATAACTTACTCACTAATGCTCAGTTTGAGTTCCGCCTGCGCCACCCAGCTCTTGACATCATTACAGCCTTGGTTCAAACATGGACAAAAGAGATGAACTCCAGAGGTGAGGTGAGAGTGACTGCTCTTGACAACAAGGCAGTATTTGACCAAATATGGCATCAAGAGGCCCTAGCAAAACTGGAGTCAATGGGAATCGGGGGAAAGTTTCTGCTGGTCGGAGTCATACCTAGCACAAAGGAAGATGGTTGTGGTTGTTGGATGTCAATCATCTCAGCTCCAGCGCATCACTGTATAAGTTCCTCAGGGTAGTATCCTAGGCTCAACCATTTTCAGCTGCTTCATCAATGACCTTCCTTCAATCATAAGGTCAGAAGTGCGGATGTTCACTGATGATTGCACAATGTTCAGTATCATTCGCAACATTCTGCCACACAAGTGCCACGCAAAGACCATCTCAAATAAGAGAGAATCTAACCATCTCCCCTCGACATTCAATGGCATTACAGTTGCTGAATCCCCCAATATCAACATTCTGGAGTTACCTTTGACTAGAAACTGAACTGGAGTTGCCATATAAACAGCACACCTACAAGAGCAGGTCAGAGGCTAGGAGTCCTGCAGCGAGTAACTCACCTCCTGACTCCCCACAGATTGTCCACCATCTACAAGGCACAAGTCAGGAGTGTGATGGAATACTCTCCACTTGCCTGGATGGGTGCAGCTCCAACAACACAAGAAGCTCGACACCATCCAGGACAAAGCAGCCCACTTGATTGGCACCCCATCCACAAACATTCACTCCCTCCACCACCAACGCACAGTGGCAGCAGTGTGGACCACCTACGAGATGCACTGCAGTAACGCACCAAGGCTCCTTAGACAGCACCTTCCAAACTCGCAACCGCTAACACCTAGAAGAAGGGCAGCAGATTAATGGGAACGCAACCACCTGCAAGTTCCCCTCCAAGCCACACACCATCCTGACTTGGAACAATGTTGCCATTCCTTCACTGTTGCTGGGTCAAATCCTGGAACTCCCTTCCTAACAGCACTGTGGGTGTACCGACCCCACATGGACTGCAGTGGTTCAAGAAGGCTGCTCACCAACACCTTTTCAAGGGCAATTAGGGATTGGCAATAAATGCTGTCCTAGTCAGCGAAGCCCACATCCCATGAATGAATATAAAAAGGGATGTTTTGAATCAAAGAGGACTATCTTATTTATTAAGAGCTATGGTGTAGTTATATTGGACAGGTGATGACAACCTATGGTGATCAAAGGTCTGGCTGATGGCACTGAGCTATAGCAATAACAGAGCTCTGCAAATCCAAGTTTTGACACATGTGCAAAGCTCCCATCCTAGGCTAATTGCTCGTGTTAGGAGAGTATGGCGATGGGGTTTTCTCTCATTCAAAGTTCCCAGGCTATACAATGGATGGCCAGATGTAGTAAATATGAAATGCAGCTTGTCAACATGTTAGAATGATCCTTCATCTGGTGATTCAGGTGGACGTTTAAGATCACATGACACTTAACTAAATAGATCAGAGAGTCGTTCTGGTGCCAACCATGAGCAGTTTACCTGGTCAGTCATCTCACTGATGCATGTGGAATTCTGCTCTGTTTACTTACGTAAAGTAATCCATTATACATAAAGCAATTTGTGCCAGTTCTGAGCAATGTGTTAAAGTGCAACTCTCTGACTTTTAACGTGGGTTTGAAGTGTTCCATTTTGGACTGACCTTTGCTGGGAATAAGATTATCAGCTGCAGCAAAGCAGCCATAACAGCAATCAGGGAACAAAGCTTTGAAAAGGGCCAGTATTGAAGTGAGGTCATAAGGGTAGTAGAAATTACTGCTCATTTAGAATACATAACCCTTGTCTTCACCTACACAAAGTCTGGCATTCCCATCATCCTCTTTCTTGCCAAGCTGCACTAGTTCCCAAGAACCTAGCAAAAGATCCAAGTTCTTCTTTTCAAGGCCCTTCCTTGCCCGTCTAAGAGCGAAGTCCAAAGTACGGAAAGTCCTCATCAGAGAACTCCTCTTTGCTGACGATGCTGCTTTAACATCTCACACTGAAGAATGCCTGCAGAGTCTCATCGACAGGTTTGCGTCTGCCTGCAATGAATTTGGCCTAACCATCAGCCTCAAGAAAACGAACATCATGGGGCAGGATGTCAGAAATGCTCCATCCATCAATATTGGCGACCACGCTCTGGAAGTGGTTCAAGAGTTCACCTACCTAGGCTCAACTATTACCAGTAACCTGTCTCTAGATGCAGAAATTAACAAGCGCATGGGTAAGGCTTCCACTGCTATGTTCAGACTGGCCAAGAGAGTGTGGGAAAATGGCGCACTGACACGGAACACAAAAGTCCGAGTGTATCAGGCCTGTGTCCTCAGTACCTTGCTCTACGGCAGCGAGGCCTGGACAACGTATGCCAGCCAAGAGCGACGTCTCAATTCATTCCATCTTCGCTGCCTTCGGAGAATACTTGGCATCAGGTGGCAGGACTATATCTCCAACACAGAAGTCCTTGAAGCGGCCAACATCCCCAGCTTATACACACTACTGAGTCAGCGGCGCTTGAGATGGCTTGGCCATGTGAGCCGCATGGAAGATGGCAGGATCCCCAAAGACACATTGTACAGCGAGCTCGCCACTGGTATCAGACCCACCGGCCGTCCATGTCTCCGTTATAAAGACGTCTGCAAACGCGACATGAAATCGTGTGACATTGATCACAAGTCGTGGGAGTCAGTTGCCAGCATTCGCCAGAGCTGGCGGGCAGCCATAAAGACAGGGCTAAATTGTGGCGAGTCGAAGAGACTTAGTAGTTGGCAGGAAAAAAGACAGAGGCGCAAGGGGAGAGCCAACTGTGCAACAGCCCCAACAAACAAATTTCTCTGCAGCACCTGTGGAAGAGGCTGTCACTCCAGAATTGGCCTTTATAGCCACTCCAGGCGCTGCTTCACAAACCACTGACCACCTCCAGGCGCGTATCCATTGTCTCTCGAGATAAGGAGGCCCAAAAGAAAAAGAAAGAATCCTGACCTCACCACACTCTACCTCAGCAATCGACACTACAAGCATCCACCACATCCTCTGGCATTGAGTGACTTTGTCTCTGTCTCTCTTCCGCAATTCTATGTTCAGATGGTCAGTGGTTGCCCTTTCAGTCACTATGCCCCAACTCTCAGATCTCACTCCCTGAATCACTATGGCTTCCCACTTGCTTTTACTGCTTTCAAAAACCTCCTCTCCTCAACCTGGCTTTCAGGTTCCCTTTTTTCAACCTGGCTTTCAGGTTCCCTTTTTTCTTGTTTTCCCCCTTTTTCCTCCTGCTTTATGTCCATTGTTTACAAGCAGCATGTAAACCACCTTGAGACATAATTTTGAAATAGGGAATGCTATCAAAATGTAAGTTATTGATTTCAGTAGAGTTAATGATATTTTCCATATGGAATCTGTTTCTGCCCACCCCCTGTCTGCATTGATGTTCCATGTGTAGAGGATTATGGTGTTGGTACCTGACTTAGTTTGAATAAATTATTCAAAACTCATTTCACTGCACTGTTACTTACTGTTAGATGATGGCATGGAGATCTTTTAAAACTTATAAAACTACTGACTAAATCACAAACTTGCAGAACTAAATTGAATAAAATGCACTATATTGAATCATAATGTTTTCTCAGTTCTGCCTTGTCAAGTTGACAATGGTGTGACATTGAGCAGTTTAAAATTATGAGGGGTTTTAATAGAGTAAATAAGGAGAAACTGTTTCCACTAACAAGAGGGTCAGTAAACAAAGGACACAGATTTAAGATAATTGGCAAAAGAACCAGAGGGGAGATGAGGAGAATTTATTTCATGCAGTGAGTTGTTCTGATCTGGAATGCCCTATTTGAAAGGGTGGTGCAAGCAGATTCAATAGTAACTAATAGTGAGAATAGGGAAATGACAAGAGAAACTACACAATTACTTAGTCTCTGTCTTCACGGAAAGAGATACAGAAAATCTCCCAGGAAATACTAGGCAACCAAGCAACTTGTGAAACTGAGGAACTGAAAGAAATTAGTATCAGTAAAGAGGTAGTACTTGAAAAGTTAACTAGATTGAAGGTTGATAAATCCTTGGTGAGACCGTACCTGAAGTATTGTGGACAGGTGTTGTCTCCTTATCTAAGGAAGGATATATTTGCCATAGAGGGAGTGCAACGGAGGTTCACCAGACTAATCCCTGGGATGGTGGGAATGTCTTATGAGGAGAGTTTGAGGAAACGGCCTGTATTCTCTAGAGTTTTGGAGAATAAGAGGTCAACTCATTGAAACTTACAAAATTCTTACAGGACATGACAGGGTGGATGTAGAAAAGATGTTTCACCTGGCTGGTGAGTCTAGGACCAGGGGACATAATCTCAGAATAAGGGGTAGGCCATTTAAGACTGAGATGAGGAGAAATTTCTTCATTTCAGAGGGTAGTGAATCGTTGGAATTTTCTACCCCAGAGAGCTTTGGAAGCTCAATCATTGAGCATGTTCAAGACAGAAATCGATAGATTTCCTAAATCTAATGACATCAAGGGATATGGAGATAGCGCAGGAAAGTACCGTTGAGGTAGATAATCAGCCATGATCTAACTGAATGGTGGAGCAGGCTCAACGGGCTGAATGACCTACTCCTGTTCCTATGTTCCTTTCAAAAAGGAATTAAATATGTTCTTTAAAAAAAATTGCAGAACTATACCAGAACAACACGTGCATATATATAACACAGTAAAATGACCTGATGTGCTTCAAGGGAGTATTATCAAACAAAATTTGACACTGAGCCTCATAAGGAAATATTAGGATAGGAGACGAAAAGCTTGGTGAAAGAGGTAGGTTTTAAGAAGCGAGAGGAAGACAGGATTAAGGAGGGAATTTCAGAAATTAGGCATAATGCAGGTGAAGGCACAGACGCCAATGATGGAGCAATTAAAATGAGGGATGCACAGGAGGCCAGAATTGGAGGATCACTGAGATCTCACAGGGCTGTAGAGTTGAAGGAGTTTACAGAGATAGGGGGGTGCGTCACCATGGAGGGATTTGAAAACAAGGATGAAAATTTTTTAATTGAGCATTGCCGGATTGGGAGCCAATGTAGGTTAGCAATCACAGATGGGTTAATGGGACTTGGTGCAAGTTAGGATATGGGCAGCAGCGTTTTGGATGAACTCAAGTTTATGGAGGGTGGAAGATGGGAAGCCAGCCAAGAGAGCATGGGAATAGTCAGGTCTGGAGATAACAAAGGCATGGATATGGGTATCAGCAGCAGATCAGCTAAGGTAGGGATGCAGCTGTTAGGGAGGTGGAAGTAGGCACTCTTAATGATGGAGTGGATATGAGGTCAGAAGCTTATCTTGGTAAAATGCAACACCAAGGTTGTAAAGGGTTTGGTTCAGCCTCAGACAGTGGCGAGGGAGAGGGATGGAATTGGTAGCTAGAGAATGGAGTTGTGGCAGGGACTGAAAAAACTAGCTTTGGCCTTCCCAATATTTAGTTGAAGAAAGTTTCTGCTCATCCAGAACTAGATGCTGGACAAACAGCATGGCAAATCGAAGACAGTGGAGGGGTTGAGATAGGTAGTGGTGAGGTAGACCTGGGTGTCATCGGTGTACATTCAAAATGTGATGTGTTTTCAGATGATATTGCTGAGGGGCAACAGGTAGATGAGAAATAGGAGGGGGCCAATGATAGATCCTCAGAGGTAACTGCAGAAACAGAAAGAGAAGCCATTGCAGATAATTCTCTAGCTAAGACTGGATAGATAAGAATGAAACCAGGCAAGGGCAGTGCCAACCTTGTGGGAGAGGTGCTGGAGAAGGATGGTTTGGTCAACTGTGTCAAAGGCTGCAGCCAGGTCAAGAGGGATCAGGAGGGTTAGTTTACCATGTCGACAGTCACAGAGAATGCCATTTGTAACTTTGATAAATGCTGTTTCATTACTGTTGCAGTGGTGCAAACATGATGGGAGGGATTCAAACATGCAGTTGCAGGAAAAATGGCCACGGATTTGGGAGACAATAATATGTTCAAGTACTTTGGAGAGGAAAGGCTGGTTGGAGTTGGGTCGGCAGTTTGCAAGGACAGTGGGGTCAAGGTTTTTTTTTGTGAGGAGTGTTGGTAGATTTGAAGGGGAGGGGGACAGTACTTGAGGTGACGTAACCATTAGCGATATCAGCTAACATAAGCGTCAGAAAGGGAAGTTGGGTGGTTGGCAGTTTGTTGGGAATAAGGTCAATGGAGCAGGAAGTGGGTTTGTTGGACAGGATGAGCTTGGAGAGGGCATGAGGGAAGATAGGAGAAAAACTACAGAAAGATGTGAGTTCAGGACCAGGGCAGGGGAACCTTAGAAGAAGTTTAGATGGTATGCTAGCTGAAGGGAGGGTGCAGCAGAGGCTACAAACTGGATGGTCTCAACCTTGGTGATAAAGAAGTCTGTGAGCTCCGTGGACTTGGTGGAGGTGAGTATGGAAGAGGTAAGGGAGAGGGGTTTAAGAAGACCACTTTTAGTGAAAAAGAGAAGCTTAGAGTTATCGGAATAGAGAACAGTTTTGGCTGACAAGAGCTGGACCCGATAGTGCTTTATGTGGTCCAGCCACATCTGGCAGTAAATGGATAAACCAGTTGTCTGCCATAAACATTCAAGTCTGCGTCCCTTGGATTTAAGAAAGTGGAGATGAGGGTCATACCAGGGGAATGACCAAAGTAACAAGAGAGAAATAGTTTCACTGATGACCAGGACATCAAAGGTGGAGATGAGGGTATGATTGAGCAGATCTGTCATGGTGAATGGAGTGGCAAAGACTAGACAGTTGGGGATTTGAACGTGCCGTTGTAGTGACTTGGAGGAGGGCTTTTCCAGGGCACACACTGAAGACGTAACATTGGGAGGGGGAAATGGGTTGTGGGTGGAGTGCATTGCAAGGAAATGATCAGAGATGGCCGTCTCTGTGATTGACATGATAGAAGTAGAGAGGCTTTGTGAGATGGCAAGGTCGGGGCGTAGCTGTGAATATGGCTAAGGGAGTTTATTTGGAGGGAGAGATTGTGGGAGGAAAGAAGGGCAGTGAAGTCAGGAAAGAATGACAAGTTGAGATGGAGGTTGAAATCACCGAGAATGAGAAGTCGCTCAGTGCAGAGGCCGAAGGAGGAAAGCAGTGAAGATACCTCGGTGAGAAATTTGGCATGTATTTGGGTGGGCAGAAGAGAATGAGGATTTGAAAGGGGTGAGAGGGGTGGAACAAGGTAAGATGTTCTAAGGAGGAGTAAGATGCCTGAGGGGGCGGACCAAGGTGTGATTTGGTGATAAGAGCTACACTGGCTCCCTAGTGTTCTGGAAGGTGTAGCCAGGTGAGGAGGCTTCACTAAGGGGAAAAGTGGCATTACCCTTCAGCCAGGTTTCTGTCAAGCCCAAGATGTCGGTGCAATCATCCACAATATGTTCATGGATAGTAAGGGCCTTGTCCACAAATGAACAGACATTCTGGAGAGTGATGTGGCCAGTAATGGTGAGTGCTGATTCGCTGACAGAGGCCACGGGGTGAGTACTGAGTGGGGTGAGTACTGAGTGGGGTGAGTACTGAGTGGGGTGAGTACTGAGTGGGGTGAGTACTGAGTGGGGTGAGTACTGAGTGGGGTGAGTGGGACAGGAAGGAGATTGTCGAGATTAGCCCCCAATGATGGAGAAAGTCCCACTCCCCTGTTCTATCTTTCTATGCTTTATGCTTCCATCATTCTCCGTGATCCTTTCCTTTACTTGTTTAAGAGAGATCATAGACATCCCCATATCGGAGCTTGATGCAAACCCAGTTTTAGATGAAATCTCTTACCTCGGCTGAGCCGGTGGTGGAATTGAGCATTGTCGACGGCTGTTGTATTTGTGATATCGGGCATGTGCCACAGCCCCTTATTTTGATACCAGTTGGGGCTGCAAACTGAATAGATCAAAGCGACACAGCCGAATATTCCAAAGATGTTCTGCAGCAACCTGTATCTCAGCTCCTTTCCCTGCATCTTTAGCTTTCCGAGTTGTTGATGTTAAATCTGCTGATGGTCACTGTTTAAGAAAGCGGGGGGTGGGGGGGTAGTATCCGGGAGGTCCTCAACTGAATATTAGCGTGGATTTGGAAATAAACCTTCCTGTTAACTGCGAATTAATCCGACTTTGCAACCGACTGGCTGAAACCTTTCACATTTCTGATCCGCAGTATGACCCAGTGGGGTTGGTGTTTTTAAAAAAAAACCCCAAGAGCTAGTCGGAAATCACAGAACTTCCCAGTCAGATCTCAAACAGCGGCTGGAAATCCCTATGCGATCGAGTAGCTATTTGTGATCAAGCGGCCGTGGGACGATTAAACAATGAATGTCTGACGGTGAATGGAAGAGTCCTGGGGTCAGAGCCAGTGTCACCCGGGAGCAGCTCCCTCCGGGCGCTAAATCGCAGAAGCAGAGAAGTGAAACTGCAATTGGGGCGGACAGTCACATTCACATCACAGCACGGGAGGGAAATGTAACCAAAAAAAAAATGACATTTCCATTCCTGCTGTGCACCAATTGCACTGATAACCCATTTAAACAGCTCCAAGTTATGGAGATCCACACCAGTAAAAACTGGCATCTGTGCAATCCTAGTGATTTAACAGGACAGGCCATTTTATTGCCTTAAATTTTTGGATCAGCTTTGCTGTTTACAAGAAATCAGCAGAACGTTTCCGTCAGAAATTGGTTTTCCCCCACGACGTTTCTCATAAACCAAAATCAACTCTACACAACCCTGGGGTCAGGCAGCAGTCATGAGGGGTGAGACACAGTAAATGTTGTTTAAAAATAATTCTAATCTATTTTAATCTATCTCCTTTAATACCAAATCCACATCGCCTGGAATTTCCTGCCTATTTGTGACCAGAAGCACGCGCAATCGGGCGTGAAGTAAATATGCGGCCTCAAAGTTTGCCGAATTTAGGCTGTAAGTATTATACGTCCAAATTTCCTCAATCTTTTCCCACTCCCGCCCCCATACATAGGCAGCCATATTATCGGTCCCGCCCCAACTTACAGATGCAAGTTTCTTGCAGTTGCGCCTGTTCGGAAAGCCTCTCCAAATTGTGGCCACATTTTCAGGTGCACCATAGTCACCTTAAAGAGGCAAAAATCATCTGCTGCAGGAATTATTGAAGCTATGTGGATCATGGTTCTCAGGTACTTGACCTGCACTCGCTCAAATGGGTGTCTCTGGGTTGCTGAGTGCCAGAGAAAGGGTAAATGATGGGGTGGCTGTGTTGTTTCCAATGTTGTCAGAGGCACTGGGGACTGCATGCTCCTCACCAATCTTTGAAACTAGCTTCTGACCTTCACTCTCTGGAGGAAGCTTTGGCCTGCTGAAGCAGCATTCTATCTTATTCAGCTATTTTGTGAATGTCTTATGAAGAAAACATTAGTTGGTCAATTGATTGATGAACACATAGAAACATTGAATAAGAACACATTCTGAGAAACCCACTAATGGCACAGGGACTCCCACAACTCCTCACCAACTACCAGATCAAAGTTGATGTCAATTATTGGTATTGCTTCCTCTTTGTGTGCTGTTAAATTTTGGTTGTTGACATGTTCTCCTCCAGTATCCTGACAATCCTTGGCACCTCCTGCAGGAGGAATACACCATGTTAGTTTTTCTGTTCCTATATTCACTATCAGTCTAGATTCATAGAATGGATGTTAGTAATGGTAGGCAGCAGGGATCACAGACCTAGGAATTGAGACTGCAACGCGTTAAGGTGCATTACAGGATGTGAGGCACTTAACAGAATGATAACAAGTGATTTTGTTTGTGGGACAAGGATTATGGAGCCATGTGAGATCCCAAAGTACAAGGTTTGACTATTATGTTCGGAAATACCCTGCTGCTTATCTGTGATTCAGTTACTTCCCTTGTTTTTAATCTGAAATCACTTTTCCGTATGCCTACCTCCCAAGGTCATTAAATGTATTTTAACACTGCAGGGGAATCCCTAGGCAGTTTCTTGGCCTGTGCTATCAGATGTGATGACTTCTTCCTGATGCTCCAATTATTGCATCTCTTTATTCTCTAATTTGGGTCAGCAAGATTTCTGGATCAGTCTTGTTAAAGTTGAATACTCATCTTTTCCCTTTTGTAACACCAGCCATTTCACTTTCTCTTCCAAAGACTTTCTCATCCCTTTACCTTCATGGTGGCCTTTAAATACAGAAGTTGCACCCTCTTCACAAAGTTTCTACCACCCCTTCCTCCCCATGCCCACCCTCCCATCCCATAGTATCTGCTTCTCTGCTACCGTGACTCTCATTCTTGTCCTGCCTGCATTACTTAAATGAGCTGACACCAGGATAAGTGATGGGATCAGCCTTCTCCATAAATCTTGTCCTGATGCACTTAGATCCCCAAAACAGTGTCCCGAGAATTTCCAGGCCTAAGCATTTAAACCTGCCCACAATATTATTCATCCAAAAAGGAATACTTGCATTTATATCGCGCCTTTCACAACCACTGGGCATCTTAAAGACCTTTACAGCCAATGCAGTACTTTTGAAGTGTAGTCACTGTTGTTTTTTATTTATTTTATTTTTTTTATTTAGAGATACAGCACTGAAACAGGCCCTTCGGCCTACCAAGTCTGTGCCGACCAAGAACCACCCATTTATACTAACCCTACAGTAATCCCATATTCCCTACCACCTACCTACACTAGGGGCAATTTACAATGGCCAATTTACCTATCACCTGCAAGTCTTTGGCAGTGTAAGGAAACCGGAGCACCCAGCGAAAACCCACGCGGTCACAGGGGGAACTTGCAAACTCCGCACAGGCAGTACCCAGAATTGAACCTGGGTCCCTGGAGCTGTGAGGCTGCAGTGCTAACCACTGCGCCACCCTTTTTAACCAACAACCACCCATTTATCCTAACCCTACAGTAATCCCATATTCCCTATCACCTACCTATACTAGGGGCAATTTACAACGGCCAATTTACCTATCAACCTGCAAGTCTTTGGCGGTGGTAGGGGAATATAGGGACAGGTGGGGATGTGGTAGGAATAGGAAACTTTCTTGCACAAAGCAAATACCCACAAACAGCAATGTGTTAATGACCAGATAATATATTTTTGTGATGCTGATGGAGGGATAAATATTGGCCAAGACACTGAGGATAACTCCCCTGCTCTTCTTCAAAATAGTGCCATGGAGTCTTTTTTTTGCATTCAAGTTCTGGAGTGAGACTTGAACCTACAACTGTCTGACTCAGAAGTGAGAGTGCTACCAACTGAACCATGGCTGCCACCTTGACACCTGTGTTAATTCGAGTTACAATGAAATTTCACTGAATCTTGAGATTACATTACTGTACTTTTTAAGATATGAACTCATTTTAAAAAGGTATTCATTTAAATAAAATGTTATTGTGGGTATTTAACAAGCTTTTAAAAATTACTAACTTATGTCATATTGCTCCTTAAATGTCATGGTATTTGTTTTCTTGTTAGAAGAGGTTCGTATTGGACATTCAATAAATTTGGTGCCATACCAAAAAGTCTTGTATCCAAAACCATAACCTAATTTACCATACACCATTCAGACACATTACGTGATGATATGTAATTTTTTGTAACTACGATTTTGTTGTGATATAATGTTGTGTTAATATTCATTCAACTGACTGGATTGCTCCACGGTGAACCGACATTGACTGGATGGGACGAATGGTCTTCTTCTGTGCTGTAAGTGACTCTATGGCTCGATGAGAATCTTTACATAATAAACATGGTTTCCAGCCAGACTAAAAATGTTTTAAATTTAATTGGCTGGTGTAATAATTTTACAGCCTGCCAGAACATGCTTTCATGATTTTTCATTCTTGTTTATTAAAGTTTTTCTTATTTTGTTTCATTTTATTACAGGTGGGTTGAACTACTATTAGTTTAATGTAAACTATTAGAAAGTACATTTTTGCACAAAAGTTATTTGAACTATTTTGGATCATGTTTGAAAGTTGCTGATCAATGAGGAGGTGGTATCAAAAGATCAGACAGTGATTATGTCACATAGATTGAGAGGAGGAAGAAAAGGAAAGAATCGGATTTATAAAACAGCTTAAAACGTTATTGAAATGTCTCCAAAATACTTTGCACAATGAATTAATTTTGAAGTGCAGTGACTGTTGTTATACAGGAATGTGGGACAGCCATTTTGTGCTAGCAAAGACCCAGATTGATGAGATAAAATTTTCTTTGGTGGTATTGAGTCATAGAGTTATTTACGGCACAGAAGAGGCCATTCAGCCCATCGAGTCTGTGCCGGCTCTCCATGGAGCAGTCCCACTCCCCAGTTAGATCCCCGTAGCCCGGCAAATCTATTTCTCTCAGGTGATGATCCAAATTTCTTTTGAAGCCATTGATTGGCTCCACTTCCACCACCCCTGTGGGCAGCGAGTTCCAGGTCATTACCACCCGCTGTGTAAAAAAGTGCTTCCTCATATTCCCCCTGCATCTCTTGCTCAAAAGCTTCAATCTATGTCCCCTAGTCCCTTGTACCATTAGTTAATGGGAACAGTTTTTCCTTGTCTAACTTACCTATGCCTGCCATAATCTTGTACCCCTCTATCAATTCTCCCCTCAATCTCCTTTGTTTTAAGGAGAACAAACCCAGCTTTTCCAACCTAACCTTGTAACTCAAATCCCCCATCCCTGGAACCATTCTGGTAAATCTCCTCTGTACACTCCCAAGGACCCTCACATTCTTCCAAAAGTGTGGTGAGCAGAACTGGAGACAATACTCCAGTTGGGACCTTGACCAGAACTTTATAAAGGTTCAGCATAACTTCCCTGCTTTTGTACTCAATGCTTCAATTTATGAAGCCCAAAATGCCATATGCTTTGCTAACCTCTCAACATGTCCTGCCACCTTCAAACATTGATGCACATGCACTCCCAGATCCCTCTGTTCCTGCACACTCTTTAGAACTGTAACAATATCATATATTGCCTTTCCCTATTCCTTCTGCTAAAATGCATCACCTGACACTTGTCAGTATTAAATTCCATCTGTTACCTGCCTGCCCATTCTCCTAGCCTATCTATGCCCTGTTGCAGGCAGTTCATATCATCCTCACTGTTTGCCATACCTCCAGGTTTGGTGCCATCAGAAAATTTTGAAATTCTACTCTGTGTTCCAAGATCCAAGTCATTTACATATAGCAAAAAAAGCAGTGATCCTAGCACTGACCCTTGGGGAACACCACTGTCTACCATCCTCGAGCCTGAAAAACAACCATTTACTTTGACATGCTGTTTTCTGTCCTTAAGCCAATTTTTTATCCCATTGGACACTGATTTTCCTATTCCATGAGCCTGAATTTCGTTAACCAGCCTTTTATGTGGTACTTTATCAAACACCTTCTTAAAATCCCTTAAAACAACATCGACCTTATTCCCTTTATCAACCCTCTCTGTTACCATCTCAAAATATTCAATTAGATTAATCAAGCATGACCTGCCTTTTACAAATCTGTGCTGACTATCTTTAATTAACTCAAACCTCTCCAAGAGTCTGCTGATTTGTTTCCCTGATTATTGTTTCTAAAACCTTACCCGCCACTGATGTTAAACTAACTGGCCTGTAGTTGCTAGGATTGTCCTTATACCCTTTCTGCAATCCTCTGGCACCTCCCCGTATCCAGGGAAGAATGGAAGATTATGGCAAGCCGTTCTACTATCTCCACCCCACTTCCTTTAGCAACCTGGGATGCAAGCCATCCAGACCAGGTGACTTATCTATCCTAAGCATAGCCAGATTTTTTAGTACATCCTCCCTCTCAATTTTTACCCTATCCATCGCCTCTACTCCCTCTGCTTCTACCGATATTTTGTTGGATTCCTCTTCCTTAGTGAACACTGATACAAAGTACTCATTAAGTATATTAGCCTTGGCCTGCATCTCTAAACACATATTACCCTCTTTGTCCCTAACAGGCCCGTTCCACCTCTTATTACCTGCTTACTATTTACATGCTGGTAGGAGATTTTTGGATTTCCTTTTATGTTGGCTCTGTTACAGCAAGGTGAGGAGGGGGTCTCAGGCTCCCCTTTCACCCTTCCTCTCGTTTGACTGCAACAAGGTTTATTCCTTTTTTAAAACAGTGATTGTGCTTACCACCTCTGTGATTGTTTGACCTTGTTCCTCGAACGTAATTGCAAAATAACCAATCAGACAGGTTTTCTTGAGTTTAAACAAAAGGTAAGTTTATTGCACTTACTATCTAACCCGATTTAAAATACTAAAAATATGCTGCACATTCATGCACACATTCACACGAGAGTCACAAACACACAAATAGATTACAGAGGGAAACAGATTTGGTGGTTGGATTAAAGTCCATAATAAATGGAATTTAAGTACAGTATGTAAATCCAGTAGGCCTCGGCTGAAGTTGTAGTGTTGAAGTCCTCGCTGGGCCATGTGTTGGCTTGGTTTGCTCAGGGCTCCTGAAGGCAGAATGAGTTGTTGATTCTCTTCTCCTGGTTGCTGGCTGTAGCGGTCTGTAGGCTTGGGGGGGGTTTCCAGTTGCAGTCGGGTCCTCTCTTGATATTTTCTGGGGAGAGAGAGAGAACCGCTTGCTTCGTTGCTGCCTTTTCAGTTACTGCCTGTCTGCTGTCTGTGTGACAAAACTTCCAGTTTCTTCAGAGCTGCGCAAGCAGTCACATGGTTCTATCAAACCCCTTTGTTTTTAATTAGGTTTTTTCTGGAATCTTCTAATGAAATTCAAGGTGCTACATGCCTCAGCGTGTCAATCTGCACTTGGAGGGGGTTGCCTCTTTCAAAGTCAATGGGTGGGAATGGCCTTGACGACCGTGCTGATAAAGCCATTCTAGGTAATTCAATCACTTAGAGCAAGCCATTGTTCTGGCTGGGCTTTGTTAGACTTTTTGTCTCTAATTCCATCTCCCGGTATTTCAAATGTAAATTGCAGTGGCCATCTTGGCTGCTGGTTTTTTAAAAGTGAACTTGTCGGATTTTTCCATTAAATGTCTAATGTAAGTTTCCAACCGATTAAATTAATATTTCCCATTTGGCATTTAGGGTTTTCCTGACAGCTGTCATTCTATTCTCATGTTCTCTCTTTACCAGTCTTATTTTCGTTTTCACCTCCCTCTCAACCTATAGTATATGGCCTGGTTCTCACTTCAAGAATTCTCTCTCACTATTTGGAGGCCTATGGAATACCCCTAGTAGTATGATCATATCCCTTTTTGCTTCTCAACTCTAACCAAATGCTGGCCTCAAGGACATCCTCCCTTTCTAACAGTACAATGTCATCCCTAATCAGTACTGCCACCCCACCTCTCTTTTTACCTTCTCTAAACACTTTATATCCATGTATATTAAGCACCCAATTCTCACCATATTGAAGCCGTGCTTTTTAACAGCAGTGCAGGCCTAGTGTTCCTTTTCTTGGTTCACTGGAGTATTACAGACTCCTCTGGTGAAAATTCAGTCCAAGTCGGTAGCAAGAATCTTGTTACGATTTCTCAGATGGGGAGTTTTCAAGGTCACCTTGCAGTCTCTGTATCATATTCCCAAAGTGCTGTTACAGACGGGGAGGTGGGGTGGGGGGGGTGGGGAGATGGTGTGGATGACTTCCACTTTTCACCTCTCAACCGACCGTAGACAGTGTTTTTTTAAAACTCTTTTAGTCCCTGAGTGGTTTAGAGGTCAAATAAACAAACGACAGGTTTTAGGTAGGTAGGTAGGTAGGTAGAGATACAGCACTGAAACAGGCCCTTCGGCCCACCGAGTCTGTGCCGACCATCAACCACCCATTTTTATACTAATCCTACAGTAATTCCATATTCCTACCACATCCCCACCTGTCCCTATATATTTCCCTACCACCTACCTATACGAGGGGCAATTTATAATGGCCAATTTACCTATCAACCTGCAAGTCTTTGGCATGTGGGAGGAAACCGGAGCACCCGGAGGAAACCCACGCAGACACAGGGAGAACTTGCAAACTCCACACAGGCAGTACCCAGAATTGAACCCGGGTCGCTGGAGCTGTGAGGCTGCGGTGCTAACCACTGCGCCACTGTGCCGCCCCTAAATAAGATCACTGTTGATTCTCCTCTCTCTGGACAATTAATCCTTCTCTGCTTTGGTCTTGTACCCATATCTTTTGCCCTTCTGACAATTTTAGTAGGTTCCTGGTGTTTACTTATTTATTTAGAGATACAGCACTCATAGGATTAAAAGAAAGATAATTTATTCATTATAAAATACCCGAAAAATATTTGCAAGCTCACACATAAGAGATAGTGATTAGAGGATAGCATGCTTTTGAGTCCAATTGTTGTAAAAAGAGTTCTCTTTGAAACCTTCTTTGTTTTCCGGGGGGAATTTTTTAACAGCGGTGCAAGCCTGGTGTTCCTTTTCTTGGTTCACTGAAGTATTGCAGACTCCTCTGGTGAAGATTCAGTCCAAGTCATTGGGGAATTTTCAAGGTCACCTTGCAGTCTCTGCCTGTGTGGTTTAAAGATGTTACAGGCAGGATCTTCTTCTAGGCTGGAATGGATCTCACAGCTTCCTGGCTGGCTAGCTTTCTGTGTCTGATTTTCAGAGAACCCTTTTTCAGAAAAAACCTTATCAGGCTTGGTTTTGGTCAGGTGACCATAGGTGCTCTCCCCTGGTGTGTTCATACAAAGTCTTTGAATGTGTGGCTATTGTTGCACAATGGGGTTTGAATGTGACTTATTTGATAATGTGGTGTTATGTCCCACCTATTATCTTGGCTTTGAATCTGGAGTCTCCCTGTATGTGAAGGTTTTTGTCAACCCAATTATTGAAGATAGGAGCCATTTAGCATTTTAATGTGCCTTCCCCAGGTAATGATGGGTAGAGTCTCCAACAGTCACTATGTATATTTGCAGTACAGGAGAGGTCACCTGACCTCTTCTTCCATCATGTCTGCAACAAAAGTGTGTCCATTTATGGAGTTTAGTTCATCAGTTCATTTTCACAATTCATTATTCCTCCAGTTCACTTTAATTCATAACTGTTCCTTGCATGAGCATGCCACTGCTATTTGTGTTATTAGCTCACCAGCATTATTCTACATTTTGTGCGTTTACACACATGGTGCTGGATTTTGTTCTCAGCCCAATGTCGGGTTTCGTGGTGGTGAGGTGCGCAGAGAATTTTAGTGGCAGCGGCTGCCAGAGAGCCTGCACTAAGAATTCTCAGCCCGATCTTCCTGGCGGTGGTCAGGCTCCGTAGTGGCACCTTGCCACTCTGTGACGGGACCCTACTTTAAATATTTAAAATACCTCTTTGCATAAATTTAAATGTAATCCGCCGCGATCGTACCTTCAGTTCCCAATCTTGAGCTCATTGTGCAGTAGTACACGCCTTCACCTCCCCATCCATGAGAAGCTGGCGCCACCGAGGTGGGGAAGGAGTCAACTCTGCATGATTTGTATAGGAAGGGGGGGGGGGGAAGGGGTCAACTCTGCATTATGTTAAACTATTTGCAGGGCTGGCAGCCTTTTAAAAATGCGCCAGCACCTGCTTCTGCATCAGATGACGCCGTGAACAGTATCGCCAATTCCATCCCCGCCACGTGATTGGGGGGGGGGGGGAAGCGTAGCTGCTGTCAATATGTTAAGTGGCCACCCACTGCGTCATCGTGGCGGCACGGGTCCCGTGTAGGGAGGCTGCCAGTTTCTGCACCCGCCGCTGCTCCCGGCACAGGGCAACAAAATCCAGCCCAGTACATTATAATCTTGTCTTTGCATTCCTCATAGTCCTTCTCAGTCTGCTCCCATCTAATACAAAGCTACTCCCTTCTCTTGTACTGTCCAACACTCTCACATTATGCACCTTATTCCTCTTTTCTATTTCTATATGCTGATGCCATCCCCCTGTCAATTTAGTTTAAACCCTTCCCAATCATGCTGGTGAATCTTCCCGTGAGGACGTTGGTCCCAGTCCTGTTGAGGTCCAAACACGTCCCTTTTGAATAGGTGCCTTCTGCCCCAGAACTGGTCTCAATGCCCCAAGAATCTAAAGCCCTCCCTCAAACCATGCATTGATCCTCCCTATCTTCCTATTTCTACTCTCGCTAGCATGTGGCACCGGGAGTAATTCAGAGATTACTACCTTTGAGGTCCTACTCTTTAACTTGCTCCCTAGCTCCTGAAAGTCTGACAGTAGGACCTCAGTACCTGGAGACTGTGCCAACATTGGGAGAGCTGTCCCACAGACCAGTCAAGCAACAGCCTGACATCGTGTCAGGAAAATATACTATGCTGAATGAGGATTTTTAATTCTTCAGTTGGAAACCAACATTGAACATTTAAAAAGGAAATCTGGAATCCTACATGCGACTTTTAAAAAGCTGGCAGCTAAGATGGCCACCACAATTTGCATTGAAGTACCTCACATTCCAAGGCGCGAAGTGGAGACACTTGTCTGAAAAGCTCCCATCCAGGACAACGGCTTGAACAGTTGAGCAAATTATGTGGTATCGCCCTCGTTAGCAAGACATTCAAAGCCATCTCGGAGCATTCATTTGTGGAGACGTACCCCCAGGGAGTGAACATTGAAACAAAACTTCTGAGAGGGATTTGGGACTCTTCGACTTTGGGTCTCATTAAAGAAAAAAGATAATGAGAGAATCATGTGACAGACTCCCCAGGCTGTGTGAACTTGGAATTTTCGTTACACACAGCAGACAAGCTTTGAGAGCTAACCAGTGCAGGACCCCAGTGGGGCAGTATGTCTCTCTCTTTCCAGGTAACATTGCAAGTTTCAAAACCTGTCTGCAACTGCGGAACATCCAAGTCTATCATGCCTACAGACAGAGACCCCAGAGAGAAAGTCATCTACATCACTGTCTCCAAGAAAATCCTGAACCAGATGAACCAGCTACAAGTGCACTTTTACCAGCCAGACACATCAGAACCACGAATTCAGCCGAAAGACACCTGAATTACCAGACCCCACCAAACTCTTCAACACTCTGTAACCTATTTGTGTGTGTGTGATTCTCGTGTGTGTGTGTGTGTGAAAGTTGGAGCGTAGTTTATTATTTTCACGTGGATTGGGATTTGATTTGAAGTACAATAAACCCTTTGCGGTCAAACAAGGAGAGGGACAAGAGGGGAACCTTTCGACCCCTCTTCACCTGATCGTAACAATAATCATACTCACAGAATCATACCTTTAATCCACAGTCCCAGGCTCCTCCGTCACCATCTCTGGGCATGTCCTGTCCCACTGGCAGGACCAACCCAGCCGGGATGATGGCACACAATTGGGAGTCCTCAACATTGACTGCAGACCCCATGACGTTTCATAGCATCAGGTCAATCATGGGCAAGGAAACCTCCTGCTGATTACCACTTACTACCTTCCCTCAGCTGATGAATCAGTACTCCTCCATGTTGAACACCACTTGGAAGAAGCACTGAGGGCAGCAAGGGCACAAAATGTACTCTGGGTGGGAACTTCAGTGTTTATCACAAAAAGTGACTTGGCAGCAGCACCACTACTGACCAAGCTGGCTGAGTGCTGAAGGACATATCTGGCAGACTGGGCCTATGGGAGGTCGTGAGAGGACCAACATGAGGGAAAAACCTGCTTGATCTTGGTCTCACCAATCTACCTGTTGCAGATGCATCTGTCTATGAGAGTATTAGTAGGAGTGACTACCACACAGTCCTTGTGGAGATTAAGTTCCATCTTCACATTGAGGATACCCTCCATCGTGTTGTAAACAAGGAAAGCAGATGCATGGGAACACATCACCTGCAGTTCTCCTCCAAGTCACACGCCATCCTGACTTGGAAATATATCGCTGGTTCTCCATTGTCATTGGTTCAAAATCTTGGAACTCCCTTCCTAACAGCACTGTGGATGTACCTTCACCACAAGGACTGCAGCAGTTCAAGAAGGTAACTGACCACCAGCTTCTCAAGGGCAGTTAGAGATGAGCAATAAATACTGGCCTTGCCAGCGACACTCACATGCCTTGAATGAACAAAAAAATACTAGGTTTGATGTTGCCTTAGTGTCGAGGGGAAATACTTTCAGTGCTCATCGGGCTTTCCATTCTTGTGTCCACACCTGGAACTGAAGGCTGTGATGAGGTCTGGAACCAAGTAGGTCTGGCAGAATCCAAACTGAGCAATTATTTATTTATGGGAAATAGGTATTTGTCAAATAACTAAGATGACATTCATCTCAATCTCTTTAATAAAGCTGCAGAAGTTAACAGAAGTAAATTGTGTATACAAATGAAACCTTCACAGCTTGTGTAAATAAAATATCTGTACAAGTCCTTAACATTTACAGTTCCTTACAAAAGGGTGAATTCACATATACACAGTACTTATGAGATGCAGCAGTGCAGGGTATCAGGTGTAATTCTAGATCATCCCATTGAGTTTAGTCCATTCATAAATGTCCTGTTCGCAGACAATGTCTGAGTTGATGAGGAGGTATCTGTCTCCCACACAGAAATGCTTTTGACAGGCAGCACATTTAAAACACTCTAGGTGGTAAACCTTGTCTTTGACTCGCATTGTCATTTCATATGCCCGTATTCGCTTGTCACAAGCAGAACAAAGTCCATCTTGCCCAAATAACCTGAGGAGGAGAGAAAGGAAGACAGTCTAAAGCATGGAGAAACGGTGAAGAATACAAATTAAATCTGTACTTCATCAAATGTATACCCATTGATAAATGGAAAAGAACTGTTGGGTCCCCAGTGTTTCAGTGGGTAAAGCACTAATTTCTGTAGTGAGGCATGCGGACCAGAAGGCCCCAGGTTTAGCCAAGGTTTCTGCTCTTAATTACTGACAAGTGGACTTCAGGTCTGGCTGTAGTTTCTTTGTGCCAGCAGTGGCCAAGTACTTTGAATTCTTGGGTGTTGGAGCTTTGGGCGTCCTGGAAATGTTAAATTAATACTCCCATGAATTTGCATATATCTCAAGCTGCAGATATTTGATGTCCTGATTTAGATTTACTCATCAATGAGGCAACAGCACCAGGAACACCCTTTCCAAACCTCCAGGCCACACTTCCAGCAATGTTATGAAGACAAAATGGGAGAAGCTCCGAGGAAATTCCCAACTAAATATCTTTCAAATTTTAGAGATCCAAGCTGTAAAATGATTGAGAAAAAATTATGAAATTGCACCCTCTGGTGGACAAATTTTAATATATATTTAGAGTTTTTAATAAAAATGCCAAGACCTGATGAGATTCATCAAAGGATCCTGAGGGAAATGAGGGAATAAATACCAGAGGCCTCGGAGGTTCTGTTCAATGTGTGCTGGAGAACTGGACAGTGGCCAACATACTACCCATTTACAAAAAGGAAGATAGAGCTCGTCCAGGTTAATTACAGTTCAATCAGTTTAACATTTAGGAACCTGTAATTAAAGATGAAATGACTAGATATCTCAATGAAGAGAAGGTAATCAGAAGTAGCTAAAACAGATTTCAGAAAGAAAGACTGCGCTTGACAAACCTGATAGATCTTTGAGGGGGTGACAGATATCGTGGGAGAAATGAAATACATAGGGTGTACACACTGCTTATCCAATATCCAGTACTGGATGGGCAGAAATTTCCTCCAGTTAAATACAGGGAATATTAAAGCCATTGTCTTTGGTCCTTGCTTTGAACTCCATTCCCTTGCTACCGACACCATTCCTCTCCCTGTGAACTGTTTGAGATTAAACCAGACTGTTCGCAATCTTGGTATCATAATTGACCTTGAGGTAAGCTTTCGACCATATATCCGCACCATCAGTAAGACCACCTATATCCATCTCTGTACCATTGTCCGACCTTGTTCCCTTCCTCAGCTCATCTGTTGCTGAAACCCTCATTCATGCTTTTGTTACCTCTGGACTTGACTATTCCAACACACTCCTGGCTGGTCTCCCACATTCTACCCCCCCATAAACTGAGATCATCCAAAAGTCTGTTGCCCGTGTCTTAAATTGCACCAAGTCCTGTTCACCTATCGCCCCTGTGATTGAAGACCTACACATTGGCTCCCAGTCAAGCAATGCCTTAATTTAAAAATTCTCATCCTTGTTTTCAAATCCCTCCATGGCCTTGCCCCTCCCTATTTCTTTAATCTCCTCCAGCCCCACAACTCTCTGAGATATCTACGCTCTTGAGCATTCCCGATTTTAATCACTCCACCATTGGTGGCCATGCCTTCAACTACCTAGGCCCTAAGCTCTGGTATTCCCTCCCTAAACCTCTTTGACTCTATCGCTCTTTCTTTCTTTGAGACATTCATTAAAACTTACCTCTTTAACCAAGCTTTTGGCCATCTGCCTTATGTGGTTCGGTGTCTAATTATGTTTTATAATGCTCCTGTGAAATGCCTTGGGATGTTTATTATGTTAAAGGCACTACATAAATATTAGCTGTTGTTGCTGTAGGTATAGTTTGAGAAGGTACCACACAGGAGACTGCTTACCAAGATTAATGGAATTAGAGATAGGGTAGAAAATTGTGTTCAAAACTGGTGAGAAGGGATGAAAAGGGGGTTATGAGTTAAGTTTAGTTTCTCAGGGTGGTTTGAAGTGGGTAATGGTGTCCCACAGGTTTTTATTTTGGGACCGCTTCTGTTCACTATGTACATCAATGATTTAGATATAGGGTTAGAGGGAGTATTCTCCAAACGTGCAGACAATACTAAAATAGGAAGTATAATAAATAATTCTGAGAGCCAAAAGCAGTTTCAGTGAGGTATTAATAAGACCCAGCTCTTTTCTAATTGATTCTATAATCAAGCAGCCCATTCCCACATCAGCAATTGCTGGACAAATACAGCCTTGGAGTAACAAGTGACAAGTCACAGTAGTGCCCTAATGCACTAGATAATAAGCAACAAGTCGAGAGCCTACCCATCTCCACTTGACATTCAATGGCAATACCATCACAGTCACCCACCATCAATATCTTGAGGGTCACTATTGATCAGAAACTCAACTGCACCAACCGCATAGAGTAGGTCAGAGTCCAGATATTCTGCAATGACTGGTTCACCTCCTGGCTCCCCCAAGCCTCTCCACCATCTAAAAGACACATATCAGGACTGAGATGGAGTCCTCACCACTTACTTCGATGGGTGAAGCAGCAACAATACTCAAGAAGCTCCAGGACAAAGCAGTCCATTTGATCAGCACCTAAGCTAAACATTCACCTCTCCACCACCGGTGTAATGTGGCTCAGTGTGTACTCTAGACAGGATGCACTGCAGCAACTCTCCACTCTTCTTCAGCAGTTCCCAAACCTGTGACCTCCACCACCTAGAAGGACTAGGGCAACAGGTGCAAAATCCCCTCCCAGTCACACACCATGCTGACTTGCTCCATTATCATCACTGGATCAAAATCCTGAACTCCCTAACTAACAGCAAGGTGGCAGTACCTTCACCATGTGGACTGCAGTGTTTCAAGGAGAAGGCGCACCATCAATAAATGCCAGCCTTGCCAGTGACACCCACATTCCAAGAAAGAATGTAAAATGCAAAAATATGACAAATGAAATTCAATGTCAGTAAATGATAGGTTTTATATTTTGGCAAAAAAACATGTAAGTGATAATCATACTTTGATTGGGGGAAAGTTAGGTGATGTGGAACAGCAGAAGAATTTAAGGATTCAGATTCACAAGGTAGTAAAAGCAGCATTTCAGGCGAATGAGGCCATAAAAAAAGATAATGGAATATTGAGTTTTATGTCCAGAAGTGTGCTATATGAAAGTTGAGATGTAATGGTGAAACTATATAAAATCTTAATAAGACTGCAGTTCAATATGATGCTGCCTGACATGAGAAAATACAATACAAAGAACGACCTGAAAAATTGGGACTGTTTTCTTTGGAACAGAGGAGATTACTGGGTGATTTGATAGATAGAGTTGTTTAAGGGCTAGGACAAAGCAGACAGAAAACAGATGGTTTCCAGTGGTTGAGAGGTTTAGAATGGGGGTAGATGTAAGATTAAGATTAGATGTAAAAGAATTAAGGCAGAGAGCAAGAGAAACTTAATTTACCAAGTATTTTGAAACTGCGGAATGCAACATCAGAGTTAGTGATTGAAGTGAAGACCATGCCAACATTTTTTAAGAATAGTTTAGAAAGGTGATTAAGAGAGAAGGGAATCAAGGGATATGAGAATAGAGTGATTACATTGGATTAGGACTGTTGCTCATACGGAGGATAAATACTGACAAGATTGGTTGAGCCAAATGGCTTTTTTACATGTTGTAATTTCTCCATAAGTACTGGTAATCTTTCTGCTGTTTGCCAGCCAGGACCACCTTACGGGTGGAAAGAAATCTGGCCTCCAGTGCTAGATCAATCCCTCCAAGTTTCACTTAGGAGACAGGCTGGCTGGTCAATTATCAACAGTGCCCTGAAGTACAGAAAACCTGCCCAATTCGGGTACTGGTTTACTGAGTCTACCAGAGGGTTAACTTGGTTCTGAACTAGCACCAGGCTTGGCATCTTTCAGCCACCTTAACCCCAAAGAGACCTTTGCTACCATTGTCAAGGAAGACAGTTACTATTTGGTTATTCCAATTAGCTCTCAATAGGTAATGGGAGCTTCTCATGAGCATTATGGTGAGCAGCACAATTCAACATAAAACATGTGAGTATACTGCGACCATCCTCCTGACTGAATTGCCTCTATCCACTGTGGCATAGCTATATACTATTCCTTGTCAACAGCCCCGACAAACAAATTTCTCTGCAGCACCTGTGGAAGAGCCTGTCACTCCAGAATTGGCCTTTATAGCCACTCCAGGCGCTGCTTCACAAACCACTGACCACCTCCAGGCGCGTATCCATTGTCTCTCGAGATAAGGAGGCCCAAAAGAAAGAAAGAATTCCTTGTCAAACAACGGCTGAACATCTGGAGGAGTAAAGCTTCAAACGTAGCTGCATGCTCCTCTGCAATCTAATCATAATAGGCACTGAGCACATGTTTTCATACTTAACCTCCAAATAACATCTTCCAGCCACTGTCATTCCAAGTCTCAAGGTTTCATAGCTATATGGTGGATTTACACAGGGAAGCTTGAAACATGGCATACATATTGATGTTCTAGATATTCTAGTCCGTTCAAATACCACACTTAGTCATCAGCAGTTGCTTAATCTAGGTCATGAGAGGGCATTTGGTGAAGTGACGTGCCCAGTAGGAAGCCAATGTCTCCTGGGAAGAGGTAGTTAGATGAAGTTCCTGCTCTGTCATGGGAATCTGGAACTCATTCCCACTAAAAGGGCAGCACAGTGGCGCAGTGGTTAGCACCGCAGCCTCACAGCTCCAGCGACCCGGGTTCAATTCTGGGTACTGCCTGTGTGAAGTTTGCAAGTTCTCCCTGTGTCTGCGTGGGTTTCCTCCGGGTGCTCCGGTTTCCTCCCACATGCCAAAGACTTGCAGGTTGATAGGTAAATTGGCCATTATAAATTGCCCCTAGTATAGGTAGGTGGTAGGGAAATGTGGGGATGTGGTAGGAATATGGAATTACTGTAGGATTAGTATAAATGGGTGGTTGATGGTCGGCACAGACTCGGTGGGCCGAAGGGCCTGTTTCAGTGCTGTATCACTAAACTAAACTAAACTAAAAGTCTTTGGATGCTGGGTTAATTGAAATTTTCACGACTGAGACTGACAGATTTTTGTTAGGTAAAGAAACCAAGAGATATAGGGCATGGTCAGGTAAATGGAGTTGAGGTACAGATGAGCCCCATGATCTAACTGAATGGTGGAACAGGCTCGAGGAGTGAAAGACCTACTTCTGCTCTTATGTTGCTGTGATAATATCCAAAAGTCACAGCTGGAAGTCTTTGTTTGTGGCTACCTGATGAGGATAGGATTGGACTTGACTTCAACGCACTTCCCATTTCCTGCAGTCAGATGGGCTGCCAATACTCAATATCCTTACTCATGCATGAATAACTTGGTGTCACCTAATCAATACATCTTCATTTATCTCATCTTCACTGCTACCCTTTCCAATCTTGGTGCTGTTTTGCACAACATACCTTAATCTACAACCATGTTTAGCAAATTAATAGAGAAACTGAGACACAGTAATGCTTTTGACTGTGCACAAGCCTCCTGATTGTGCAACGGTTCAGATGTGTGGATGGACAAAGCCTCCAAATAGTTGCATAGTGGAATCCGTGAACCATTGAGAATGGCAAAGTCACATTTCAAATGTCTTAACCATTCTTCCACAGAAAGTCTTTGGAAAAAGATTTACTTTCACATGTTCAGTCTTTGGAGCAAAGTGCATTGTCAAAAATTAGAAAGGAAGAACCTGGATAAAGGGTGTTTGACATGCTAATGGTATTAATAGCCCCAAAGGCAGTAAACAGTAAGCAATATATTAGCCTGTCCAAGCCAGTAAGAAACACCTCACAACCTTTGTGATAGGAAGACTCTGGCTGTTTATTTATTTTATTTAGAGATACAGCACTGAAACAGGCCCTTCGGCCCACCGAGTCTGTGCCAACCAACAACCACCCATTTACACTAACCCTACAGTAATCCCATATTCCCTATCACCTACCTACACTAGGGGCAATTTACAACGGCCAATTTACCTATCACCTGCAAGTCTTTGGCTGTGGGAGGAAACCGGAGCACCCGGCGGAAACCCACGCGGTCACAGGGAGAACTTGCAAACTCCGCACAGGCAGTACCCAGAATCAAACCCGGGTCCCTGGAGCTATGAGGCTGCAGTGCTAACCACTGCGCCGCCCTTATAATTTAGAAAAAAGAGACAAATTCCAAGTCAGGTTGCAGCAAAGGCTGCAAAGTCAGTTATGTTTTTAAAAACATAAAAGTTGTGAGGGCAAGTTTCAGCCAGTCTTGGAGGGAGAATGGAGGATCTTAATTCAGTGCATTTTTAAAAAAATCTAGTAAGCCTGTTGTACAGTACTGTTAAATGTTTGGTTATTTTGTATTATTATACAAAGATAAGTTGTACTGATAGAACTAAATTAATCTGGTCATAACTGTTCCTTTATTAACTCACTGTGAAATAAAGCAGTTTAACAATTTGTGTCTGACTTCATCTTACCAAGTTTTCCCTCAGTTCACTTTTGAAGAGATTGAAGAAGCTCACATGTAAAAGACATGAATATCCAGTACCAATCACAAGGGAATATTATTGTTACATTTCTGCATTATGCTATCCCATAGTTGGATATTGGGCACTAACTCACTTGGTCTGTTCACGGAAGTGACTAGCACCACAACAGCTTAAAGTTTAATAGTTATACACACATTTTTCATTCAATGACAAAGGTCATGAATAATCACCTTGCTTTGGCAGGAGGTTCAATATGTTAGGAATTAAAATTAAAATAAAGCTGTCGTACCTGAGGTAGTCCCTTCGGCAGAGCTTTCTGCCTAGTTTATAGTACAGTCTCCTACCCACTTCTCCCAGTCTACAGCCACACAGGTCACAGCTCAGACAGTCTTCATGCCAATACTGATCAATGGCTTTCAGGAAATAACGATCTCCAATATTCTGCTGACAACCCCCACATGTCAATAATGAAGGAGGTACCTGTAGCACCTCATCCACTGGCTCTCTGTAAAGAAGCAATTGAGGTTAAAGGCAAATTAAATTAAAATCTGAGCACAATACTGAGATCCCCTTATGATCAGTTAATAAGATAGTGACTTGACTTTAGTCTCATTCTGTACCAGGTTAGTCAGCTGAGAGTGTGGAAGGAGTACTACAATTTTCTATCTGAGCTAGGGAGGTGAAAATCAGCCAGGGCTTTCTCTTGGTGTCTAGCAACCCATGCTGGAAGTGTTTGTGTGCAGTGTTTGGGGGAAAGGATGCACTTGGCTGTAATGCAGTCATCACTTGCTTCATGGCTCACACATGAATAATGGCCACTTAGGCAAAGTACCATAATGTAATTGATGTTATGCTGCCATTGTACCATTCTCCCGCAAGGAATTAATTCTTCAAAAAGAAGAGGCAAATTGACGAGATATTTTTGACATGGCGCAGTACTCAAGAAGGCCTGCAGGGGGAACTCCAATATAGAAGATATCTGGTACAAAAAATATTTTACGAAGAATTTGTATAATTTGTATGTATGTGTTCAGCCAATTTTTAAAAAATCTTGTATTAAAGTTTAACAGAATTTCCTTTTCTTTAGCACCGAAGACTAAGCCACCAGGTATATTTTGCAATAGAAAGTCAACTGCAAAAAAGGAAGTATTGATAGTTTTTTTGCTATGCTTTCTCCCACATTGTACTGCAGATAGTAAATGGACAGTAAAATGATTTTCAAAACAATGCTCTAAGTTTAACAGTGAACAAAGAAAGGTTAATAACATTGCATATAACACCAAAATGGTGGAGGTGCGGACGGAAGTGTAGTTAACACAAAGGAAGAATGCAACAAAATACAAGAGGGCATGAATAAACATGCAGAATGGCCATGTAATTGGCAAATGAATGTCAACATAAATAAGCATGGTGCATTTTAGTAGGATGAATAAAGAGGCCACATGCTGCTTGGATATAAAGGATTTAAATAGGGTAAAGGAACAAAGGGATTACAGGTACACATTCACAAATCACTAAAGTTAGCGACACAAACCAAGCACTGGGGCTCATTTCTAAAGGATAGAATTGAAAAGCAGAGAAGTTATGTCAAAGGTTAGACTTCACCTGGAGTACTGTGCACAGTTTTGGTCTCAGTATTACAAAAAGGATATAGGTGGAGAAAAGGTTCACACAGATGATACAAGAATTGAGAGGATATACTTTTTAGGAAAGGCTGGTCAAGCTGGGGCTCTTTTCTTTGCAAAAGAGAAGGCTGAGGATGGCCTGATAAAGGTCTTTAAGGTAAAGAAAGGATTTGATTGGGTAAATGTTGGTGAGGCAAAAACAAGAGGTCATAAATATAAGATAGTCACTAATAAAGCTATTAGGAAATTCAGGAGAAACGTCTTTACCCAAAGAGTGGTAAGAGCCACTTGATAAGCGGTAAGAGTGGGTGGCACAGTGGCGCAGTGGTTAGCACCGCAGCCTCACAGCTCCAGCGACCCGGGTTCAATTCCGGGTACTGCCTGTGTGGAGTTTGCAAGTTCTCCCTGTGTCTGTGTGGCTTTTCGCCGGGTGCTCCGGTTTCCTCCCACCACCAAAAGACTTGCAGGTTGATAGGTAAATTGGCCATTATAAATTGTTCCTAGTTTCGGTAGGAGACAGGTGGGGATGTGGTAGGAATATGGGATTAGTATAAATAGGTGGTTGATGGTCGGCACAGACGCGGTGGGCAGAAGGGCCTGTTTTAGTGCTGTATCTCTAAATAAAATAAATTAAATTAAAATAAACGTGGAATATGATACCATAATGCGTAAGTAGTTGAGGCTATTGCATAGATGCATTTAAGAGCAGGCTAGATGAAGGAGAAAGGAATAGAAGAATACGCTGAAGGGGTCAATGAAGAGCAGTGAGAGACAGCTCGAGTGGAGCATAAACATCGGTAAAGACCATCTGGGCCAAATGTTCTGTTTCTGTGCTGTAAACTGGATATAGCTCTATTGGACCAGTTCTTGATGGTACTATTGCAGAATTAAGGTCCCTGAAAAGTTTTGACTAGATTGATGTAATAAGTTTCTTCAGAAGAAAACGTATTGGTAGAGCAGCCAGTAACAGTGCTTCAGCTTATATAGATAATTTGCATATTCCAATGTTCTCCTGGACAGTCTCCCATCCTCCATATTCCAATCTTCTCCTGACTGGCCTTTTATCCTGCATGTTATTATCCAATACTCTGTTGCCTGTATTCTGTCCCACACTATGTCCTGCTCACCCAACACTTTGCTGACCTACATTTGTTCTCAGTCCTCCAACATCTCCAATTTAAAATTCTCATCCTCCTGTTTAAATGTTTTCATGGTCTGGCCCCTCCCTATCTCTGTAGCCCTACAACCACACCAACAACTCTCCGTTCCTCCCACCACTCCAGCCACTTGTGTATTCCCTGCTCCATGCCCTCCAACATTGGGGGCCATGCCTTCAACCATCTCTCCCTAAAGCTCTCCACCTTTCCTACTTTAAAAACCTCCTCAAAACCCACCTCTTTTTTTTCCACGTTTGTAGTCATTCCTTTTAATATCTCTTTCAGTGGCTCCGTATAAATTTTTGCCTGATTAAATTACTCTGAAACACCTTGTGACATTAAAGACACTCTATAAATGAAATGCAAGTTGTTGATGTTGTAGGTTTTGGAATTCCCTCACTAAACCCCTTCTGCCTCTCCACCTCCTTCTCCTCCTTTAAAACCAACCTCTGACCAAACTTTTGATAAGCTCTCCCAGTAACTCCTTCTTTGTTTCGTTATCCATTTTTATCTGATTATGCTTCAGTGAATGCCCTGGGATGTTTTTCTACATTAAAGTGACTATATAAATGCAAGCAGTAATAATTGTTAGTGCAGTATATTTTTTGAACTTTGGGACCTGCCAACTGCACCACAATGGTTCTAATTTTTGTTAAATCTTTTCATTTTGGTGTGATATATTTTTGTTCAAATAATTATATGCTGATGACATCACTTGAGGTACTGGCTTAGAAAAGTTGTGCAGATTGATGTGAAAGTGCTGAAATAATGGACATTCTATGCTCCTAAATTTGGAAACTCACAGCTCAAAAGTTCATTGTTAATTGTTAACAGAAAAAATGCTGGGAATACACAACAAGCCAGTCAGTATCTGAAAGAAAATAAGATAGGTGAACATTTTGGGTGAGACCTTACATGAAAAATGTGATGATCAATTTGGGTGAGACCTGTACAGGCAATCAGTGTTGACACACTGTTCAATGCTGTATCTTTGCTGATATTAATTCAGCTCTGTCAATCTCAGCATCTCATTCACATTCTATATCTCAATGATGCCATCAGCTCTCAAGACTTAAAATGGTCATGAAAAGAGCAAGAAGATAGATTCAGAGAAAATGCACAGGATTAGTGGAGGATTGACTGCTTTGCCACAGGGAAGAGCTGAGGCAGAGACTATTGCATCTTTTAAGTTGGGAGGAGGGGGTGGATTGGTGAAGGGGTGCAAGAAAAGTGATTGGGAGAGGGGCAGATGATTGGGAGAGGGGGAAAGAAATTGGGGGGTGCAGTGGGGAGAGGGGGAAGACGATTGGGAGGGAGCCAAGTGGGGGCAGGCAATGATCTTCAGCACTGCAGTGGGGGTTCCTCCTGGCTCTACATTCAGGTAAGTATTTTTTTTAAACTTAATATTTTGGTAGCAACCTCCAGTGCCGGCTGCATTCGGGGCAGCTCAACTATGCAAAGAGGGCATCAAAAAAGGGTTGAGCCCTCTATTGCATATGCCGTGTCATAAAATTGTGGCTTCAAGCCCCACTCTAATATCTGAGCATATATCTAGGTTGATAATTAAATGCATTACTGAGGGAGTGCTGTATTGTCAGAAGAACCATCTTTCAGATACAATATTAAACCAATGTTCAGGCAGTTGTGAAAAATTCCATAGCATTGTAGGCAGATGAGCAGGGAGTTCTCCCCTGTCCAAGACAATATTCTTCCCTCAACCAACACCAGTAAAAATAGATGAACTGGTTACTTAACTCATTTACAGCTTCCGGGACTTTGCTGTGTGCCAATTGGTTGCTATGTCTGCCTACATAATATCAGCGACTACACTTCAAACTAGTTAAATGGCTATGACCTGCTTTAGGATGTGAATATGACTATACAAAATGAAGTTCTTTCTTTGGGATGCTTCTGTGTGATGTGATCAGACATGGCCGGGATTTTATGTGGGCAACGGGGGTCTCGGCCACTGGCTAAAGCGCTGGCGAGATTCCCGCATTCTCTCCTCCGGGGAAGGCCCATTACGTGCCGGTTAGGTACTTAAGTGGACAGCAGTGGGCCTTCCCTGGGATTAAGGACCCCGGCGGCAGAAGTCATGCCTGCTGAGAGCTGCCGGCCAGAGACCCATGGCTCTTTCACTGGGCAGTGCCACTGCGCAGGCGGTAGCTGCTGCCGGTACTGGACTCACCAGAGGCACTGGACCCAGGCCACAGGTGAGTCAGGGCGGGAGGGGTTTCGAGGGGTGGGAGTCTCAGGGGAGGGGGTGTGGGGGTTGGCAGCAAGGGCTGGGGGGTGGCTTTCAGTGGGCCCATACTTCCTGACGCTGGGTCCCTTGATCAGGCACTAAGTGCCTTTTAACGAGGGACCCACACCCCGGAGCCGGCAAGCAACCTGCATGGGTTTGCTCGTCATGCTCCCCGTGTGGTGACAGGCCTGCCTGCTACTGGGCTGATACCAGCAGAGGCAGGATGAGACCCTTAGTTGGGCATTAATTGCCCACTTAAGGGCCTTAATTGGTGGCGGAGCAGGAAGTCCACGGGCCTTCCCGCCCCAGACTTAAATTAGGTGGAGGCGGAAAGGTGGCGGGGTTCCCAACACCACCATCTCGCCCGATTATATGGTCTCCCAACCTCCAAAGATGCTGTTGGGGAGAGCATAAAATTCCCCCCTATATAAATTCAGACCTTTCCTGCCAGGTGCTGACTGACCTCCTCCACATTTTTCATTTCTGTCATTACTGGATTGTAGTATCCATCTAAATAATAACTAAATTGAAAAACATAAATACTCCTCTGATTAGCTTTATTATTTAATTGAGTGAGCAATTTGTGAGAACATCAGTCATTACACTGTATTGCTCTCTTTACAAATTAGAATTATGTAAGGATGAGAAATGCACCATTTGTGGTACAAATTCCTTCAACTGAGTTATAGACATGTTGTTACCTAACATTTATAACTGCCTTCAGTCAGTGCGTATATAGGATATTGCAACAGCTACAGTGTCACCACGTTTTTTTAGCATTGGCATCACACTGTGACAACAGGTCAGATTTAGGTGCTAATTTGCTGAATTTGATAATGGAGGCAGCCCTGTATTAAAATAACCCAACACTCCACTCATTGGAGAAATTCTCTTGGAACTATTTTGCCTGTTGCACTGATGACAACTTCAGCAGCAGAAATTATAAACAGCACATGCTTTTGATATTGGGTTCTTGTTTGGGGATCTGGCTGCTGATGGCCCAGCCTCACAACCCGGAAATGCTTTTGGTATTACTGTACAAATCAGGGAAGATATACAAACAGACTTGATTCTGCACTAAATGCACATAAGAGGTTTGTGCACAAGCAGTGGCGGTGAAGTCACCTCTCTGACTAGATCTGCAAATCTCACCTAATTGCCAAATCTGCCCCACAATATAAACAAGACAGATCAGGCATAAGAGAAATTGGTACCAGCTAAGTGATCAGGTATATAGTTATAAGTAATATAAAAGCAAAATACTGCGGATGCTGGAAATCTGAAATAAAAACAAGAAATGCTGGAACCACTCAGCAGGTCTGGCAGCATCTGTGGAAAGAGAACAGAGTTAACGTTTCGGGTCAGTGACCCTTCATCGGAACAGATGAAGGGTCACTGACCCGAAACGTTAACTCTGCTTCTCTTTCCACAGATGCTGCCAGACCTGCTGAGTGGTTCCAGCATTTCTTGTTTTTAGTTATAAGTAATGTTGCTCTGCTGCCTCCACAGCTGCAGAGAATCATCTGAAATGGTGAGTTTCCAGAAACAGCCCATCATCAGTGCCCAATACAAATACTAGTGCTGTATCAAGTGTATCAAGCCTGTGTCCTCAGTACCTTGCTCTATGGCAGCGAGGCCTGGACAACGTATGTCAGCCAAGAGCGACGTCTCAATTCATTCCATCTTCGCTGTCTCCGGAGAATACTTGGCATCAGGTGGCAGGACCGTATCTCCAACACAGAAGTCCTCGAGGCGGCCAACATCCCCAGCTTATACACACTACTGAGTCAGCAGCGCTTGAGATGGCTTGGCCATGTGAACCGCATGGGAGATGGCAGGATCCCCAAAGACACATTGTACAGCGAGCTCGCCACTGGTATCAGACCCACCAGCCGTCCATGTCTCCGCTTTAAAGACGTCTGCAAACGTGACATGAAGTCCTGTGACATTGATCACTAGTCGTGGGAGTCAGTTGCCAGCGTTCGCCAGAGCTGGCGGGCAGCCATAAAGGTGGGGCTAAAGTGTGGCGAGTGGAAGAGACTTAGCAGTTGGCAGGAAAAAAGACAAAAGCGCAAGGGGAGAGCCAACTGTGTAACAGCCCCGACAAACAAATTTTTCTGCAGCACCTGTGGAAGAGCCTGTCACTCTAGAATTGGCCTTTATAGCCACTCCAGGCGCTGCTCCACACACCACTGACCACCTCCAGGCTCTTACCCATTGTCTCTCGAGATACGGAGGCCAAAGAAAAAAAATTCATGTGGCTGGCCTCCATGCATCTGCCATGACCAGCGTAGTATAAAAAGATGGCCCCACGCTCCAGCAATAGCATTCACATATATATTTATCTGTAGGAATCAGGGAATAGTACTGTGTCATTTTGATCTCCACCTGCAGAGGCACCAGTGCTGAGTTACTGAATGTCCATTGTTCGTGATGGCTGCCAGTAACAGCAGTACTGCAAAGTGAAAGAGGCATAATAGTCTTACCTTCAGTCACTCTACAGAAAGTGGCCAATGTGGTCTGAGGATTACTCCCCTCCACAGATAATAAGAGGAACAGGAAGGTAAGGGAAAGTGGTGCCGGATTTCTAGGTACATAGCTTTAAGGACTGGAATAAAAACAGAAAGTGTTAGACGTACTCAGCAGATCAGGCAGCAACTGTGGAGAGAGAAACAGAGTTAACGTTTCAGGCTGACAAAAGGTCACTCACCTCTAAAATTAACTCCGTTGCTCTGTTTTTATTTCAAATTTCCAGCATTTGCAGTATTTTTCACTTGAGGACTGGACCCTGCATACAGCTATGTGTGCCAAGGCCCTGCAGAACTCTAACAGGTGTGGGTGTCCAGCAAAAAATATCAAAGTCAGGTTTATGAATTCAGAATTAATAAAATTAGCATAAGAATTTTTCCATCATGGTGTACTGAACTGAATATTAGACCAGTTAATGACTTTCATCATTACTTATGGATTTGAAGGGAAGGCCATACATTATTCTGTCCATTCTAATGATTACCTAAAGTAACCCATTGTCCCAGTAACTGCTTGCTGTTTGTGTGTTTAATTTGCCTTAATAATACTCTAATGCAGCCTGCAGGCATGAAGATGTAACAGATGTCACCTTTATGTTACCGTAGCACTGCCACTTTTTAGAACATTACAGCGCAGTACAGGCCCTTCGGCCCTCGATGTTGCGCCGACCTGTGAAACCATCTGACCTAAACTATTCCATTTTCATCCATATGTCTATCCAATGACCACTTAAATGCCCTTAAAGTTGGCGAGTCTACTACTGTTGCAGGCAGGGCGTTCCACGCCCCTACTACTCTCTGAGTAAAGAAACTACCTCTAACATCTGTCCTATATCTATCACCCCTCAACTTAAAGATATGTCCCCTCGTGTTTGCCATCACCATCCGAGGAAAAAGACTCTCACTATCCACTTCCTAACATGTACAGGTCTGTAATAAAAACAAGTGCTGAAAATACTCAGCAGGTCTGGCAGCATCTGTGCAGAGAGAAACAGAGTTAATGTTTCAGGTCAGTGATGAAAGGTCACTGACCTGAAATGTTAACTCAGTTTCTCTCTCCACAGATGCTGCCAGACCTGCTGAGTATTTCCAGCACTTTTTGTTTTTACTCCTCACAATCTCCTTTGCTCCAGTGAGAACAACCCCAGCTTTTCCAACCTAACCTTGTAACTAAAATCCCCCATCCCTGAAACCATTCTGGTAAATTTCCTCTGCATCCTCTCAAGGACATTCACATCCTTCCTAAAGTGTGGTGACCAGAACTGGACGCAACACTCTAGCTGGGGCCTAACCAGAGCTTTATAAAGTTCAGCATAACTGCTTTTGCACTCAATTCCACTATTTATGAAGCCCAAGATCCCATATGCTTTGCTAACCACTCTCTCAATATGTCCTGCCACTTTCCAAGATCGATGCACATGCACCCCCAGGTCCCTCTGTTCCTGCAAACTCTTCAGAACTGTGCCATTAAGTCTATATTGCCTTACCCTATCTCTTCTGCAAAAATGCATCACCTCACACTTGTCTGTATTAAATTCCATCTGTCACTTGTCTACAGGCAGTTTGTATCATCCTCACTGTTTGCCACTCCTCCAGGTTTGGTACCATCAGCAAATTTTGAGATTCTGTTGTGTATTCCAATAGCCAAGTCATTTACATATAGCAAAAAAAGCAGTGGTCCTAGCACTGACCGTTAAGGAGCACCACTGTCTATCATCCTCCAGTCTGAAAAACAATCATTTACTACAACTCGCTGTTTTCTGTCCTTAAGCCAGTTTTTTATCCAATTGGACACTGACTCCATGAACCTCAGTTTTGTTAACCAGCCTTTTATGTCGTACTTTATCAAACGCTTTCTTAAAATCCATATAGGCAATATCCATTGTTTTCCCTTCATCAACATTCTCTATTACTTCATCAAAAAATTCAATTCGATTAGTCAAGCATGATCTGCCCTTTACAAATCTGTGTTGGCTATCCTTAATTAACTCGAATCTCTCTAAGTGCCTATTGATTTATTTTCCTGAATATTTTTTCAAAAACTTTATCCTCCACTGATGTTAAACTAACTGTAGTTGCTAAGACTGTCCTTATGCCCTTTCTTGAATAAGGGTGTCACATTTGCCACTCTCCAATCCTTTGGCACCTCCCCCATATCGAGGGAAGACTGGAATATTTCCGCTATCTCCATCCCACTTCCTTTAGCAACCTGGGATCCAAGCCATCAAGGGAATAGAAGCAAAAAGCAAAGTTTATGCAACCTGTCCTCATAATTTAACCGTCTAAGCCCCGAAATCTTAACCATAGTTTCTCATCCCTGATATCATCTTTGTGAAGCTACGCTGTACACTCTTGATGGCTTTACTATCCTTTCTATAATGGGGCATCCAAAAGTTGTTCTCAGTATTCTAATGGTAGGCTAACCACTGGCTTGTACAAATTTATCACTTCTTTAATCTTGTACCTTAAACTGGAATGGGTGCTGTCTGAGTTCTAATAGTGGAGATGGAGCAGCTAAACATGAGTACAATTTTGCTGCACTGTAATTATGATCTTGGCTTCACATTTACACTGATCGATCAAACTGTGACAACACCAGCAATCATCTATGATGAACAATTATACCACTCAAGTACTTGAATCTCCTTTTCCACATCACGGTTTTATAGTTTTACAGGGTCTTATCTGTACACATATTTTCCATGGCTTTGCAAACAAAAGGGAAATTAAGTGTGGTACCCACCCTGAATTCAGTTAGCCAGGACCACTCCCTGAAGTTAGCATTAACTTCTTAGCTTGCACCAGTGCACAACATAAAAGTTGAAGCCTGTCCAAAAATGTGTTGCAATTATCTGAAAATACGATTGCTTCTGTACAAGTCAAACACAGAGGGATGAAATTTGGACCAAAGACTAACTACCAATGTGAAACCAATACATTCCTCACCAGTAATAGAGTCATAGAGTTACACAGCACAGAAACAGGCCCTTCGGCCCATTGTGTCCATGCCAGCCATCAAGCACCTATCTTCACCTATCAGTCTGACCAACTGTTTGTTAAAATCAGAAAGCTCTGGAGTGCTGCATAAGTCCTGGGGCTTAGATGTTTGGTCTCCAGCAACCACAACCATCTTCCTTTGTGCTAGGTATGACTTCAACCGGTGGAGGGTTTTCCTCTAATTCCCATTGACTTCAGTTTTGCTCGGGCTCCTTGATGGCACACCCAGTCAAATGTTGCCTTGATGTCAAGGGCAGTGATTCTCACCTCACCTCTTGAATTCAGCTTTTTTGTCCATGTTCAGATCAAGGCTGTAATGTGGTCTGGAGCTGAGTGGCTCTGCCAGAATCCAAACCGAGCATCGGTGAGTAGGTTATTGCTGTGTAAATGCGGCTTGTTAGCAATGTTGACAATAATTTCCATCACTTTGCTGATGATCGAGAGTAGGCTGATGGGGCAGTAATTGGCTGGATTGGATTTGTCCTGCTTTTTGTGGACAGGACATACCTGGACAATTTTCCACATTGTCGGGTAGATACCAGTGTTGTAGCTGTACCGGAACAGCTTGGCTAATGGTGTGGCTAGTTCTGGTCTTCAGTACTACTGCCAGGATGTTGTCAGGGCTCATAGACTTCTCCAGTATCCAGTGCCTTCAGCCATTTCTTGATATCAATTGGCTGAAGACCGGCATCTGTGATGCTGGACAGCCCACTCGGCACTTCAGGCTGAAGATGGCTGCACATGCTTCAGCCCTGACTTTTGTACTGACATGCTGGCCTTCCCCATCATTAAGGATGAGGAAGTTTGTGGAGCCTTTTCCTCCAGTTAGTTGTTTAATTGTCCACCACCATACATGAATGAATGTGGTAGGACTGCAGAGCTTTGATCTGATCTGTTGGTTGTGGGATTGCATAGCTCTGTCTGTCCCATGCTGCTTCCGCTGTTTAGCATGCATATGTTGTAGCTTCACCAGGTTGTCACCTCATTTTAGGTATGTCTGGTTCTGTTCCTGGCACTACTCATTGAACCAGGGTTGATCCCCTAGCTTGACGGTAATGGTGGGGTGAGAGATATGCCGGGCCATGAGGTTACAGGTTGTGTTTGAATGCAATTCTGCTGCTGCTGATGGTCCACAACGCCTCATGGATGGCCAGTTTTAAGCAGCTAGATCTGTTCTGAATCTAACCCATTTAGCACCGTAGGTGCCACACAACACAATAGGCGGTATCCTCATGTGAAGTCAGGACTTTCTGTCCACAAGGACACAAGCTCACTCCTACCAATACTGTCATGGATAGATGCATCTGTGACAGGTAGGCTGGTGAGGGCGAGGTCAAGCATGTTTTTCTCTCTTGTTCATTCCCTCAACATCTGCCACAGGCCCAGTCTGGCAGTTATGTCCTTCAGGACTTGGCCAGCTCAGTCAGTAGTGGTGCTACCAAGTCACCTTTGGTGATGGATATTCAAGTCCCTCATCCAGAGTATATTCTGCACCCTTGCTACCCTCACTGCTTCTTCCAAATGGTGTTCAACATGGAGGAGTACTAATTCATTAGCTGAGAGAGGACAGTTTCCTTGCCTATGTCTGACCTGGTGCCATGAGACTTCATGAGTTCTGGAGTCAATGTTGAGGACCTGCAGGCAACTCTCTCCTGACTGTATACCACTGTTCCGTCATCTCTGGTTGGTATGTCCTGTCCCACTGGGATGGTAATGGAAGCATCTGAGACATTGGCTGTAATGTATAATCCTGTGAGTATGGCTATGTTAGACTGTTGCTTAAGTAGTCTGTGGGACAGTTCTCCCAATTTTAGCAACACAGGAGAACTTTGCAGGGTCGACGGGGCAGGGTGTGGCATTTTTGTTTCTGGTGCCTAACTCTGTACACCCAGTTTTATTCTTTTTTGACTTTTCTGTAGCAGTTTGGTACAAGTGGCTTGCTAGGCCATTTCAGAGGGCAGTTAACAGTCAACCACATTGCTGTCACATGTAGGCCTGATCGGGTAAGGATGGCAGATTTCCCCCCTAAAGTGAACCAGCTGGGCTTTTACAAAAATCCGGTACTTTCATGGTCACTATTACTGAAACTAGCTTTTAATTCCAGGTTTATTAATTAATTGGATTTGTAAATTCCACCAGCTGCCGTGGTGAGATTTGAACTTGTGTCCCCAGAACATTAGTTGGGGCCTCTGGATTACCAGTCCAGTAACATTACCATTACACCACCGTCCACCTAATGATAACATGACAATATATAATATGACAATTGCAAAATGTCTACAAATGTTCATAACCAGATTTAATTGAAAAAAATGGGCCACTACAATTAAACTTATTAACTTATCTTGGCCCAGTGGTAGCTCTATTGCCTCTAGAGTCAGAAGGTTGTGCGTTCCAACTCCACTCCAGAGACATGAGCATACAACCTGATATAGCAGCGCAGTACTGAGTGAGTGCTGCATTGTTGCAGGTGCCATCTTTTGAATGAGACCTATGCCCTCTTGGGTGGATGTAAAAGATATCTTTATTATCCAAAGGTGTTGAGGGATATGGGACAAGGGCAGGTGTATGGAGTTAGGTTGCAGATCAGCCACGATCTCAATGAATGGTGGAACAGGCTCGAGGGGTTAAATGGCCTACTCCTGTTCCTACGTTTTCTGTGTTCCTATCCCATGGCACTATTCAGTGATGTCCGAAGGTTGGTGTAGGGTGGTTGGGGGGGGGCGGTTTCTTCTGGTGTCCTCACCAACATTTAGCCCTCAAATAATGCCACAAAACAGATTATCTAGTCCTTTACCTCATCACTGTTTTTGGGGCCTTGCTGTGTATAATCTGAATGCCATGTTTTCCTACTTTATAACAGTGAACAATTCAAAATTACTTCATTGGCTGTGAAGCACTTTGGGGCATCTGAGGATGTGAAGTTTTTTCTTTCCAATTTTTTTTATGAATGGAATTTTAAAATTGATGGATTTACTATTTTCTGTCAGACTCATGAAGATGTTATAATTTGTTGACAATACTGCCCATGATGTACCCGTTGAAATTGTATTACGCAAGCCATAGTCTGCCCTGACTCATGAGAAACCAACTTTTTTATTTCATTACAGTATCGGTTTAAAATGAGCTAGCATTATCTGATATTTTGGGTGGAGCTGTTACCCTTGTTTTGACATCTGTTTGCAGTGGAGGATAAAACTATAGCAAATTTTCCAAAATAAGTGCCTTGCGTAATACAATTTTTTAATTATATAAAAATGTATAAAAGGATCGTACATGGCATTGCTCATGGTAAGTGACAGGGCAATTAATTTTAGGACAGGAACATTATACAATGTAACACACATTGAGGGTGAAAGTTAACATGGGTGGGATGCAAGACAGGTGGTCTTGCATCAGTCACCTGATAAATGTTCTGTTCTGCCTGATATTCAGTTCCACTGACTTCAATAGAACTTAATATTGGTTTAACAGTCAGCAAATGTGATCCTGCCTGATTTGCAGCCCTGCCTACATAGAATTTCACCCCCATGTCTTATTCTACTGCTAAAGTGCAGCTATGTCTAACTTAGGGCATCCCTTTAAGGCCACATGATGAATTCCGGAGTCATTTAGAACCTAATTGTTCTTTGGCAAATCCTCAAATCAATCAGACTGATCATCTTAGTTTAAAAGAACCAAAGGTGACAAAAGCAAAAGCTTTTTCATGCTGTGAGTGGTTACGATTTGGAATACACTGCCTGAAAAGCTGGTAGAGGCAGATTCAATCATAGCTTTCAGAATGGAATTGGATAGGCACCAGAAGGGAAGAAATTTGCAGAGCTACGGGGAAAGAAGAGGAGAGTGGGACTAGCTAAATTGCCCTTTCAGAGAGCCGACACAGATTCGAAAGGCCAAAAGGCCTACTTCTAAGCTGTAACCATTCTATGATTCTAATAAAACTTCTTTGAAATATGAATCCTAAATTCAGTTAGAAGACAATTTCTGTTGGTGGGGAGGTTTCACCATGCAATGAAAACAGTAGGTTTTATTTCTCTTTTTTAAGAAAACATTTTTTAAGTGTAAACATTTGCATTTGTATAGCACCTTGCACATCCTCAGGATATGTCATTGTTAATGAATCTCTGTTGTTATGTAGGAAATGCAGTAGCAAAGTCCCACAAACAGCAATGAGATAAATGACCAAATAATCTGTTTTGGTGATATTGGTTGAAGGGATTTTGGCCAGAATTGCCCAGTTTTTCTGCAAGTCATGGCACAGAATATTTTACATCCAGCTGAGCAGGCCAGTGGACATTGTTTTAATTTTGCATCTGAAAGACAGTACCTCTGATGATGCAGTACCCTTGGTCAATACTGTACTGAAGTGCCAGCCTGGATTTTGTTCTCTAGTCCTATAGTGGGGCTTGAACCCACAAATTTCTGATTCTAAGGCAAGAGTAATATCAATGAGCCAGGCTTGCATTAAATACCTAAAGTGATGAATGTGTTCTGAGATCTCCCATGGGATTGGTAATAACAAAATGAATGATATAGGAGTGTTATACTAAGTAATACATGCATAATATTATGATGGAATAGTGTTGATGTTTTTTATTCTTTCATGGGATGTGGCTGTTGTTGGCAAGACCAGCATTTGTTGTTGATTCCTAATTGCCCTTGACAATTGAGTGGCTTGCTAGGCCATTCCAGAGGGCAGTTAAGAGGGTCTGGAGTCACATGTAGGCCAGACCAGGTAAGGATGGCAGGTAAAGATTGCCTAAAGGACAATAGATGGGTTTTTACAACAATCAATGATAATTTCATGGCACCATTAGTGAGACTTTCAATTTCAGATTTTCCACTGGCTGCCATGGTGGGATTTGAACCCATGTCCCCAGGCCATTAGCCTGGGCCTCTGGATTACTAGTTTAGTGCCAGTACCACTGTGCCACCATCTATTTATTAAATGAACAGAACCTAAGGCCATTTAATTGAAATAAAAACAAGAAATGCTGGAAATACTCAGCAGGTCTGGCAGCATCTGTGGAGAGAGAAGCAGAGTTAATGTTTCAGGTCAGTGACCCTTCTTCAGAACCCATTTAATTGGCCATTTAATTGTGGCTGCTTGGAAAGCACTTGTCAATTTGATGCTGAGCTCAGAGGCACACAGCATTTTACTTGTTTTATATCTCATAAAATGTGACGTTTTCATGTGTTGATATATTGTTTTAATATATTAAAATAAGTCATTGAAACTCTGCTGCTTCAAAAGCGCTTTAGTGTTCACTTTTTCAATGTATGTCAGCAATTTCCCTAATCATGGTCATCCCGTAAAATGTTTAAAACTAATGTAGAAAACTCAAAAAAATGGCTCTAGGTTTAATGCAGTTGCAGCTTCTGAAGGGGAAGTTCAGTTTAAAATATGAAGAGGTCACGAGAATTCCCCAGAGGAACAGTGGCTTCAAAATATTAATATTTAGGTCATGAATCCAGTTGATAACAAAAATGTTTATCAGATAAGCAGCAGATCACATGCAGTTACGGACTGGTGAGGTCTAACTAGTGCAGAATTCCGCTCCACCTACCTTCCATGTTCAGCTGTGGTTTTTAAACCCGATTTAATATAAGAATTGAATGAATAGGAATAATCTCACAACGCCGCGCTGCACAGAAAAAGACTGAAAGTTGCGACAGATCAATCCTGAAGAGTAACATGCCGAATAAATCAAATCTGAAATTATGCATGTACTACTTTACTTTATAAAAGAATTGCCTGCCGCAGGGTCAATGTAAAGTTATGAAGCAATTAAATGAAAATAAATGCATTCCACAATAAATGCATCATCAAAACCCCAAATGGTTCCGATCTGGGTTTTTTCCATGTTAGGCCATTATGTTGTCTTGAAGAAATCAAGAATATACAGATAATTTGAAATGACATTTTCAGATGGTATCTGTGCCTTTGGTTTGACTCTGTGAGAGACTGTGTGCAGAGACCTATGTTTGAGAAAATTGTTCAATCCTTGTGTCGGTTCGGCTGACTAGCGCAATCTCTACACCTTTACAGCCGTTTACAATGCAAATGAAAACAAGCCGGTCGCTACTCACTCAGCATTTTCTAGCGATTTCCTCTCGATTGCTGCTGACATTTGCTCGGGGAGCCGGGGTGGAACGGGTCACTGACTCTGCTGTCTTCTGATCGGCCACTCGCTTCCTTCCAGAGAGCAGCTCTGCAAGGCCCGAAGCTGCCGCTAGCTTTTTTTCACATTGCGCTCAGCCCCAGATCACACGTTTCCTTTTCCTCATCACGACTCGGACAATGCGCGGAAATTCGTGTTAAAGCCGCAGCTTTGAAGCGTCGCCAAGGGACCGTTTCCTACAAAACAACACTCATCACTTTTAAAGAGGCAGTATCCCGCTATTGTTAAAGGCACAGCACACACTAATCATATAAACAATTGCAGCATTACAACTACTGAATAGTTTATACATTTTTCTACACACATATTTTGCAAAAAAATGCATAATGTGACAGCACATGTTACATTCGCATTAAGTAAAAGCATATGTAAGGAAAAACGATTTTAATCAATTTTGCATGAAGTTAATTTAATTTGACTTCTGTAATTTAATATGGTAAAATACTGAATATGATTTTCCTACCAAAATATTAATCTAAGCATAAAGAAAATATTTAATTTAGGGTCCAGATGATTAAATGATGAAGCATGATCATGTCAACGTTATTTCTATCTGCTTATATGGATTTCTGTTACGGGTAGTTTATATTGAGGAGGATGGAGTGCCTTTGATGCCACTTTCACAGAATCACAGAATCATTACAGCGCAGAAGGAGGCCATTTGGCCCATCGTGTCTGCACTGGCTCTCTGAAAGAGCAATTCACTTAGTGCCATTCCCCTGCCTTCTCCCCGTAACCCTGCACGTTCTTTCTTTTCATATAAAAGTCTAATTCCCTTTAGAATTCTTCAATTGAACCTGCCTCCACCACACTCTCTGGCAGCGCATTCCAGACCTTAACAACTCGCTGCGTGAAAAGGTTTTTCCTCATGTCACTTTTGCTTCTCTTACCCAATATTTTAAATCTGTCCCCTCTTGTTCGCGATCCTTTCACAAGTGGGAGCAGTTTCTCTCTATCTATTCTGTCCAGCCCCTTCATGATTTTTAATACCCCTATCAAATCTCCTTTCAGCCTTCTCTTCTCCAAGGAAAACAGTCCTAACTTCTCCAATCTATCTTCATAACTGAAGTTCTTCATCCCTGGAACTATTCTTGTGAATCTTTTCTGTACTCTTTCCAATGCCTTCACGTCTTTCCTAAAGTGCGGTGCCTAGAACTGAATGCAGTACTCCAGCTGAGGCCGAACTAGTGTCTTATATGAGTTCAAAATAACTTTCTTGCTCTTGTATTCTATGCCCCTTTTAATAAAGCCTAGGACACTGTATGCTTTATTAACTGCACTCTCAACCTGTCCTGCCACCTTCAATGACTTATGCACATATACACTCAGATCCTCCCGCTGCTCTTGCACCCCTTTAGAATTGTACCCTTTATTTTATATTGTCTCTCCATGTTCTTCCTACCAAAATGCATCATTTCACATTTCTCTGCATTGAACTTCATCTGCCACCTGTCTGCTCATTCCACCAACTGGTCTATGTCCTTTTGAAGTTCTACACTATCCTCCTCACAGTTCACAATGCTTTCAAGTTTCGTATCATCTGCAAACTTTGAAATTCTGGCCTGTACACCAAGGTCTAGGTCATTTATATATATATCAGGAAAAGCAAGGGTCCCAACACTGATCCCTGGGGAACTCCACCACATACCTTCCTCCACTACTCTTTGTTTCCTGTCACTCAGCCATTTTCGTATCCATGTTGCTACTGTCCCTTTTATTCCATGAGCTATAATTTTGCTCGCAAGTCTGTTGTGTGGCACTGTATCAAATGCCTTTTGAAAGTCCATGTACTCCACTTGAACCGCATTGCCCTCATCAAACCTTTCTGTTACCTCCTCAAAAAACTCCAGCAATTAGTCAAACATAATTTTCCCTTAAGAAATCCATGCTGACTTTCTTTAATTAACTCACATTTGTCCATGTGACTATTAATTTTGTCCCGAATTATTCTTTCCAGATGTTTCCCCACTACTGAAGTTAAATTGACTGGCTTATAAGTAACCCATAGTCTGGAGACCCAGTAGGACTGGTGACCTAGTTTGTCCTGAGTCTTGATTGTGTCAGGTCTCCAGTAGCAACTAAACGTGCTTTTATATGTGATGTTTTTGCAGTTCTCATGATAGGAGGGTAATATCTGTATCCTGGCTTCTTCTGTTTTCATTGCAACATCTACTACTGTATCCCAGCAATTGAATCATGGGTCCATGAAGATCTGAGTCTACAAATCAGCTGGCAGGATAATGGAGACAGTTTTAGTACCGTAACCTAGGCAGCCAATGCACAGAGTTCACTCTCTGAAGACTAAAATTGCAGAGCTAACAAATATAAAAGCATGGAGCTTGATTTCCTTCCCATGGGAATATTAATCAGCTTTAATTTGGAATGAAAACAGGAAGAAAATTAAATGGGGAGATGGTGCGTAGATCAAGGATCTTTGAGCACCGTACTCAGGGTATGCTTTTATAACCATAGGTAAACTGCGAGACTACGGGCTGGATTTTGTAATCGCGCTGCCAGGAGCGATGGCAGGTATGCAAAATGTCGACCATCTTTAAAAGGCTGCCAGCCCTGCATTTACTCACCTTGCATTCAAGACCAGTTCGTTACAACAACACTTCTTCACTTTGGATTCATTTTGCATCTCAGCAAACATCCTCCCAGCACCATGACCAACATAGCAGACATAAGAACAATGATGGTCCCACAGTTCAGTGATGCCTCCCTGCTGATTCTTCTCCAGGCTGCAAGGGAAAGGTGGCAGGCCCTGTTCCCCAGCAATGGCAAGAAGAGGTCCTCCCACCTGATCAAGCAAGCCTAGACAGAGATCGCTGACAAGGTTCGCAGCCGTGGGAACATAGGAAATAGGAGCAGGAGTATGCCATTCGGCCCATCGAGCCTGCTCCGCCATTCAAACAGATCATGGCTGATCATCTACCTCTACGCCATTTTTACCCACTATCCCCATATCCCTGGATATCATTAGTATCCAGAAATCTATCGATTTCTGTCTTGAGCATGCTCAATGATTGAGCATGCACAACTCTCTGGGGTAGAGAATTCCAAAAAATTACCACCCTTTGAGTAAAGACATTTCTCCTTATCTCAGTCTTAAATACCAATCATAACAGGGTCCAGTGTAGGAAGAGGGTCAACGACCTCCTACATTCAGCTAAGGTAAGTTGCGTGGTTCCACATAGCTTGCTGCGATCTGCTTGCCCACAAGCATAAAGACGAATGGTTGACACAGCCATTCTAATGATAGGAGGGTCATATCATAATGATAGCTAATTACTGGCTGCGCAAGTGAGATCAGTCTCTCTCGTTTCTATCTTAGTCCAGTTTAGACCCATGACAGATAGAGTCATTATGAGAGCAGCCACATCCCCCAGATGCAGAATAGTGGCCCATGTTAGCATTGACTTGCTTTAGAGATGTTTGGAACTTAACAGTAACTGCATCATTGATCTTTCAGGAGAAGAGGGCCCACAACAGCAGGGAGATGGCCAGGAGCGGTGGCGGGGTGCCCGATCTGAGGCCTTTGTTGCAGGCTGAAGAGGAGGTGCTGGAGTTAGCTGAGAGCCAAGGAGTGCATGCCATTTCGGACGTCAACCTCGGAGTCCCAGTTGGAGAGAGTGATTATAGCCAAACATAGAATGAAACAAATTTACATTTCATATGCAAATGCTATACTGTCATCATTGTGACATGTGTATCATAACACTTAAATGTCTGTTCTTCACATTGTGTCTTGCAGAGTGGCGCTCGCAAATGCTTGCAGACACTGAGGAAACAACAACAAACTCTGAGCACAAGCAACACTTAGAGGATGCATCGTCCCATTACACTCCTGCACATTCCACCAGCGCAGATAACCCTCACCTCGGTGGGTATCCGATCGGCATTCAATTCGGCGCCACAAGCTGATGAGAGCACCACACACGCGCCCGAGCAGCTGGCTGAGGCCGCGTTACTGCTTCCAAAAGGTACACAGAGAGAGCTCTGTTATCAGCAGCCTGAAGGAAGAGGATGGCTCGGTGACGTCTTCGCAGTCCGACATACTAAGGATCAGCAAATCCTTTTATGCTGGGCTGTATGACGCGAAGCCCACAAACAGCAGAGCCTCCCAGTCCTTCCTGTCATCTATCACAGAGGTCTTAGAGGACAGCACGAGGGAGAGACTGGACAAGCCGCTAACTCTGGACGAGCTGACAAAGGCTGTCGAGTCCTTCGAGACGAGTAAAACTCACGGAAGCGACGGCTTACCAGTTGAATTGTACTCGGCCCTGTGGGACTGGGTCGGCCCGGACCTGCTGGAAGTATACGAGAGTATGCTCCTGGCCGGCAGCATGTCAGAATCCATGAGGAAAGGTATCATCACCCTCATCTGCAAGCGGAAGGGGGAGAGGGCAGAAATTAGAAATTGGCAGCCCATCTCACTGCTTAATATTGACTACAAGATTCTGTCCAAAGTCATAGCCAGTCGAGTCAAATCTGCTCTGGAGTTGGTGATCCAGCTCCAACGGCACAGTGGCGCAGTGGTTAGCACCGCAGCCTCACAGCTCCAGGGACCCGGGTTCGATTCCGGGTACTGCCTGTGTGGAGTTTGCAAGTTCTCCCTGTGTCTGCGTGGGTTTTCTCCGGGTGCTCCGGTTTCCTCCCACAAGCCAAAAGACTTGCAGGTTGATAGGTAAATTGGCCATTATAAATTGTCACTAGTATAGGTAGGTGGTAGGGAAATATAGGGACAGGTGGGGATGTTTGGTAGGAATATGGGATTAGTGTAGGATTAGTATAAATGGGTGGTTGATGTTCGGCACAGACTCGGTGGGCCGAAGGGCCTGTTTCAGTGCTGTATCTCTAATCTAATCTAATCACCCTGATCAGACCTGTACTGTACCCGGCAGGAAGATCTCTGATAGTCTCGCACTACTCAGGGATACGATCGCCTACGTGCGGGACAGGAGGGTGGACACCTGCCTCATCAGTCTGGACCAGGAGAAGGCTTTTGACAGGATATCGCACACCTACATGATGGACGTGCTTTCCAAAATGGGGTTTGAGGAGGGAATCTGCAATTGGATCAAACTGCTCTGCACAAACATCAGTAGCGCAGTCTCAATCAATGGGACGGAATTGGAAAGTTTCCCGATCCAATCTGGAGTCAGACAGGGCTGTCCTCGCTCCCCGGTCTTGTTTGTTTGCTGTATTGAACCCTTTGCTGAGTCTATTAGGAAGGATGCGAGCATAAGAGGGGTGACAATCCCAGGCAGCGGAGGCACTCGGATTAAAACTTCCCTGTACATGGATGACGTCGCCGTCTTCTGCTCGGATCCGCTGTCTGAGCGCAGACTGATGAGCATCTGCGACCAGTTCGAACTGGCCTCGGGAGCCAAAGTTAACCAGGGCAAGAGCGAGGCCATTGTCTTTGGGAACTGGGCTGACCGATCCTTTGTCCCCTTCACCATCAGGTTTGACTACCTGAAGGTGCTGGGGATATGGTTCGGAAGGGCCGGGGCATGCACCAAAACCAGGGAGGAGCGAGTAGCCAAGGTACAACAAAAGTTGAACATGTGGGGGCAGCGACCTCTCTCCGTTGTGGGTAAGAACCTGGTCATTAGGTGCGAGGCGCTCACGTTGTTGCTGTACGTGGCGCAGGTCTGGCCCATACCCCACTCCTGCACTGTGGCGGTCACCCGAGCCATTTTCCGCTTCATCTGGGGATCTAAAATGGACCGGGTCCGCAGGGACACAATGTTCAAACCTCTGGATGAGGGCGGAAAAAACGTACCCAACGTTGCCCTAATCCTGATGACCACCTTCGTGTGCGGCTGCATTAAGCTGTGTGTAGATCTCCAGTACGCAAATTCCAAGTGTCACTACGTGCTGAGGTTCTATCTGTCCCCGGTGTTGCGAAGGATGGGCCTGGTCACATTGCCGCGGAATGCTCCATGCAGTTGGACCGTACCGTACCACCTGTCCTTCGTGGAGCAGTTTCTGCAGGAAAACACCACCGATCCATCAGGCAGTGGTCTGCACGGAATGTCCTCAAGGCCCTACGGGAAAAGGAGACGGTGGATCCTGTCAGATGGTTTCCCGAGCAGACCGCCAAAGTCATCTCGCGGAATGCCTCATCACCAGAACTTTCAAACAAGCAGTAAGATGTAGCTTGGCTGGTGGTGAGAAGAGCCCTCCCGTCAGATCATTCCTGCACGCCTGAAGTCTCGCCCCCTCCACACAATGCCCCCGCGGTGGCTGTGGTGGGGAAGAGACGGTTGCCCACCTCCTCCTGGAATGTGTCTTTGCAAAGCAGGTGTGGAAAGAGATGCAGTGGTTTTTGTCAAGGTTCATCCCAAGCAGCTCTGTAACACAGGAGTCTGTGCTTTATGGGCCGTTCCCAGGGACGCACACCGAGACAAACATCAACTGCTGCTGGAGGACTATCAACTCGGTGAAAGACGCCCTTTGGTCTGCCCGAAACTTGCTGGTCTTCCAGCGCAAAGAGTTGTCCACCACTGAATGTTGCAGACTGGCACATTCCAAGTTCCAGGACTACGTGCTGAGGGACGCACTGAAGCTTGGGGCAGCCGCAACTAAGGCTCAATGGGGAAAGACCACTGTGTAAGGTCCCCCCACCAAGCTGAACGGAGGGGCTGGATCCATGGAAAACCCCTCAAACTGTATCGGAAAAATTTTCATTTGCTGTTAAATGTAAAAATGTAATTGGCATGACAAATGTGAAATGGAAGGGTTGTGAGGCAACTCATGATTGTATTGAAGGAAACTGATCACCTTTGCACTGTTTGTATTTTTTTTTGACTTGGTGCTGTTTGAAACTGGTTATGTAATTTTTACAGATTTTATGAATAAAGTATATTTTGGAAATTAAAAAAAAGAGACACCAGAGGCCTCTGACAGTTGGAGGACTGTGGGTGTCCAGGCCCATGCTGAGCCCCAGGCTGATGATAGGCCTCTGGTGTCGGCAGCACAGGGCATGCTGGAGCTGCAGGGAGAGGTAAGGCAACATTTGGTGGAGATGCCAGAGCCATGCACAGCCATGAGCGGATGATGGAGGAGTCCATCCATGCCATGTCCCAGGCATGTGAGCGCATGGCTTCATCCATCAAGAGGTTGGTGATCCTCGTGGAGAGCCACGTTCCGCAGATGAGCCATGACCTGCAAACCCTCGCCTTGGCCATGACTTCAATTCAACAGTGGTAGGGTGAGAGAAGGACGAGGAGCATGGAGAGTGTTCCTGCTCCTGGTTCTTCTCTGGAGAGTAGTGAGGTTCCATCGAGCCTTTTTATTTATTTATTTAGAGATACAGCACTGAAACAGGCCCTTCAGCCCACCGAGTCTGTGCCAACCAACAACCACCCATTTGTACTAACCCTACAGTAATCCCATATTCCCTACCACCTACCTACACTAGGGGCAATTTACAATGGTCAGTTTACCTATCAACCTGCAAGTCTTTGGCTGTGGGAGGAAACCGGAGCACCCGACGAAAACCCACGCGGTCACAGGGAGAACTTGCAAACTCCGCACAGACAGTACCCAGAATCAAACCCAGGTCCCTGGAGCTGTGAGGCTGCGGTGCTAACCAGTATGCCGCTGGTTCTCCCCTCAGGGTGCTGTGAGTGTGGACACCGGCTCCTCAGCCCGTCCGCCTGTGAGGCCAGCTCCAGCAGCCATGATGCCTGAGAAAAGCCCTGCACTGGTACAGGAGGCCTACAAGCAGCCGTGGCACTCCAGGCCTCAGGCACCCAGAGGACTACTGCTGTAGTCACTCCAGGCCAAGAAGCATCCTGATCAGCAGCCTGCCTCCAGTCCAGCTGCCAGCGCAGAGGTCACACCGCAAAGGACCACCCGCAAACGCATTAAAAAGACACCTTGACACACAAGGGTATTCATGGGTGAGACAGATATGTCATGTATACTTCAATCAAATGTGTTTTCCAGCCAATCATCAGCCTTTATTGTCTGAAAACCACATTCCACCATGGAGTGATTATGTGTCTTTCAATTACACCATAAGCCTTACAGTAATGCCAAAGTGAACACTGACATCATTACCATACCAATATGCATGATGTGTAATTGCACAAATGATGCTGCAAGGGAAGTGGTTCAGTTTGTTGCTGCCAGACAGAGAGACAGATGTTATGGAGGCAGAGGACTTCAGACTATGTGCATGATGGTGAGCTTTGTTAGCAAACATATTTATTGAACTTCATGGATCGTGGAAGTGCCCAATTATCAGTCTCTGCCATGCCTCCTTTGCTCGCTGCTCACTGCTGTCTGGCTTCCCATGCGTACTTGTCCTTGTGTGCCCTCATTGTCAGAGGATGTTTCTTGCTCCCATACCTCTTCATCTTGTAAGGCCTACTCCCTCTGTTCTGTGATGTTGTGAAGAATGCAGCAGACTACAATGATGCGCGCAACCCTGCCTGCTGCACACTGTAGGGCTCCACCAGATCTATCGAAGCAGCGGAACCGCATCTTCAGCATACCAATGGCTTGCTTGATGGTCACTCAGGTGGAGCTGCGACAGGCATGGTAGCACTCTTCAGCATCATTGGTGGGGTTCCTCACTGGCGTCAGAAGCCATGTCATCACCTTAACCCCAAGAATCTACCCCTGAAGGTGAGTGGGGGCAGTGAAAAGCAGTGGCACCTGGGACTGGCAGAGTGCGTATGAGTCATGGCAGCTGCCCGGGAAGCAGGCACTCACTTGTAGGAAGCACTTTATGTGGTCGCACACCAGTTGGACATTGATGGAATGAAAGCCCTTTCTGTTTATGAAGGCGGCTGGTTGGTCTATGGGAGCCTTGATGGTCATATGCATGCAGTCAATAATACCTTGCACCTGTGGGAATCCCGCAATGGCCCAAAATCCAATGACCCTCTCAGCCTGACGCTCAGAGTCTGCCCTGTAGTGTACATAGTTGCTGGCCCTCCTGAACAGAGCATTGGTCACCTCCTTGATGCAGCAGTGCACTCTGGATTGAGAGATCCCACACATGTCACCAGTGGATCCCTGGAATGATCCAGAGGCACAGAAGTTTAGGGCCACAGTAATTATGAGGGCCACAGGCATCCCTTCTCTTAGGCAGTCTCTCGGGAACGAGGATGACTTTCTTAGGTCCTTAGGTGACTGAATCGTCCAATCCTGATAGTCCAAGTCCCGAAGTTCATTTTGAGGAAGTGGAAGATGCCTGTACTTTTAACATGGGGTGGCCATTGCAGACCGACTACCACATGGTCCGAGCAAAGCAAGGTCTTTGTCCAGTGGCAGGGATGGCCGAGACAATTGGAGACCAGGCTCTGCTACACAGACGGGGGCTAATACATACACATGACCAGCATGTCCAGCTGGTGAGCCCGGATGCAGGCCGAGTGGGTCTGCGTTGGGGTGTTCTTGAAGGGGTAGCTGAAAGCCTGCTCCAAGGGTTCTTGTGACAAGGGCTCCCCAGGATCCCTCATGGAGCTGGCAGGATTAGGTTGATGCAGAAAAACCAGTATAACCAGTAGCCAGTCAGAGGCTCAGCAGGAGAAGTCTCCCAAACACAGCAGTGGTGGGGGAAGGGCAGTAAACTGATCAGAGTTATTTTAAATATCGCAACAGAGCAGCAATTCAAAGACAAAGTTGGGTCTTACATTATAACCAGTGTATTCCAGAGTGTCAGGCAACGTCCCCACCTGCCTAGACTTCCTTCTTCTTTGGCCTCCTTGTCTCGGGAGACAATGGGTAAGCGCCTGGAGGTGGTCAGTGGTTTGTGCAGCAGCACCTGGAGTGGCTATAAAGGCCAATTCTAGAGTGACAGACTCTTCCACAGGTGCTGCAGATAAAATTGGTTGTCAGGGCTGTTACACAGTTGGCTCTCTCCTTGCGCTTCTGTCTTTTTTCCTGCCAACTGCTAAGTCTCTTCGACTCGCCACACTTTAGCCCCGCCTTTATGGTTGCCTGCCAGCTCTGGCGATCGCTGGCAACTGACTCCCATGACTTGTGATCAATGTCACAGGACTTCATGTCGCGTTTGCAGACGTCTTTAAAGCGGAGCCATGGACGGCCGGTGGGTCTGGTACCAGTGACGAGCTCGCAGTACAATGTGTCCTTGGGGATCCTGCCGTCTTCCATGCGGCTCACATGGCTAAGCCACCTCAGGCACCGCTGGCTTAGTAGGGTGTATATGCTGGGGATGTTGGCCACCTTGAGGACTTCTGTGTTGGTAGTACGGTCCTGCCATCTGGTGCCAAGGATTCTCCGGAGGCAGCGAAGATGGAATGAATTGGACGTCGCTCTTGGCTGACGTACGTTGTCCAGGCCTCGCTGCCGTAGAGCAAGGTACTGAGGACACAGGCTTGATACACGCGGACTTTTGTGTTCTGTGTCAGTGCGCCATTTTCCCACACTCTCTTGGCCAGTCTGGACATAGGAGAGGAAGCCTTTCCCATGTGCATATATTATTGGCACATATCCCAGGCACATATTATTGGGCAGCACAGTGGCACAGTGGTTAGCACCGCAGCCTCACAGCTCCAGCAACCCAGGTTTGATTCTGGGCACTACCTGTGTGGTGTTTGCAAGTTCTCCCTGTGACTGTGGGTTTCTACCGGGTGCTCTGGTTTCTTCCCACAGCCAAAGACTTGCAGGTTAATAGGTAAATTGGCCATTATAAATTACCCCTAGTATAGGTAGGGGGAAGGTGGGGATATGGTAGGAATTTGGGATTAATGTAGGATTAGTATAAATGGGTGGTTGATGGTCAGCACAGACTCGGTGGGCTGAAGGGCCTGTTTCAGTGCTGTATCTCAAAAAATAAGTATTTTGCCACATGAACATTAAAACTTACCTGACTTACCTTACCTAGCTTACCAAGCCCCTGACTGGAAAGACATTTGCATAGTAACAAACAGTGTTGAAACAAGGGGACTCAGTCGTTGCTTCCCCAATACAGAGAATAAGTGGTCAGACCAGTTTTAGTCACATGACTGACTGTTGGATTTTTTTTTTAAATTTGAACTTCCAACAGGGAAAGAAATCAGAAAGCACTTGGCCTGTGGACTAAGAAGACCTCTCTCCTGTCTGCTCTCATCTCGCTCTCGCCAGCTTCGGAAACCATTGAAGACACGTGAACCTCAAAGAGAGTAAAGTCTCCTACATTGAACAGGGTTTAAGAAGAATACTGGGCCCCAACGAAAAGTAAGAGCTGCCTACAATCAAAGACTCTACAGTGACCTGGAACCACGGAAACAGTAACCAGAAACCCCCTTCAGAGACTGCCTCAAACCTTTCACCTTATATTTTCCTCTCCTCTTTTCAGTCCCAATCTGCATGTGTGTATCACGTGTGCATGCTAGCGTGGGCACGTCATGTATCTGTAGGCGTTAACCATATTAGAGATTAAGTTTAGGTTTAATAAGTTTCACGTTTCTTCTTTAAACCTAAGGAAGCCTGTTTATGCTCATTTCTTTGCCTTATAATTGGAAAGCTGTGAACAAGATTCACAAAGGGGGAGCTCAAAACACAGTGTGTCTAAGTATCAAACCCTGTTACAATAAGACCAGGTGAAGACAGTAACAGAGCCCTAGACACCTTTCTCACCTGGTCATAACAAGAGCAAAAGCGTCTTCTTGATGTTGAAATAAATCCAGAAATTTGAAGCTAAGCTTCAAAGAGGATCTAGATGTAGATTTTTCCAGATCTTTTCCACAACTCACAGATCGTATAAACAGAAAAAGACAGCAAATTATAGACGGAAGCACTTATATTTTTCCAATGTAGTTCAGCGCAGAAGCATAATCTTCCTGTCCAGTGAAGCCAGGAATTTGAAGCCAGGGATTAAAGCCAGATTTGAGAGAAAAACCCCACTCTCAGGTCTTATCCAGATCTTTACTAGAGCTTACAAGGTACGGTTGGGGATGGGATTTGTACCAGCAGACAGAGGCTGTTTAAACTAACAGTTAACTTGAAGTTTGGGCTAAAAATGCACCCACTGTTCGACTCAGGGGAACTTAAACAGCAGAAGAGAGGATTTAGTGGGGAGAAAGAGCAATGGATAGCAGCAGATGGCCACGGGTAGACGTGGACAGTGAGGAGCTGACTGACCAGGAGCCATCTGGGCATAGGGTGCCCACCAAAGCCCATTGGTTGCAAATCATAATTTTTCAGTGCACAGAGGTGTGTGACAGCCTCTCTGGTCATCCGCAGTCGTCTCCAGCACTGACACTCAGACATCTGCAGGTATGTCATCTGAGTCCTATAGACTCGCTGGCATCTCTGGGCTCCTCTGCGCCTTGGTGGCTGCTGCTGCTCGCATCTGGAAGCTTCCTCTTGAGCAGCAGCTGCCTCTTGGGCTCGCCTCCGGCAGAGATGCCTCATCACAGTAAGGGGATCCAGGAAAACAGGGTGGATCATACCAATCTCTATGCTCCTGGTAACTTCGGATTCCTTCAAAAGGTCAAGTACACCTATCTGGGTTGAGATTTGTGTTAATTCCTGCTTCAGCAGTATTCCGGCAGGAGCTCTATGGTATGGCTTGAGGATCCCCTCACAACTTTTAAATTAGTGTGAGCCATTATGACCATTGGAATACCATTTGAGTTGCCTGCACTGGACCCCCGACAAATGCAACCTATACAGTTTCCCAGTTCTGCCATCCCCTCCCCCACCCCGCCCCCAAACAGTGTATTTACTTACAGAAATCCCGCTCTACCCCACCCCCCACAACAGTATCCACTTGCAGAGTTCTCCCCCTTCCCCCCCAACAGTATCCTCTTGCAGAGATCCCCCTCCCTTCCCCCCTCAACAGTATCCACTTGCAGAGTTCCAACTTCCCCTCACATCTGCAGACTGACCTTAGTGGCAAATTCCGATGTTGACAAAAATTCAACAGGATAACAAGGCATAACTTGCCTAAACTTTGCAGGCACCGCGGACTTTCCCCTCAAGAATGAGAAAGTGAGGCATGTGAGTGCCGCTCACATCGATGGTAGGGTCACGACGCATTGCATTCCAATTCATGCAAAACACTACTTAACGTTTCTAAAGTATGGTCCCGTCGCAGAGATGTGCCACAGATGAGGGAGGTGCCACCACGGAACTTTATTGCCTCTGGGAAGAGCGGAACCCAGCATTACGGCATCGGGTTCCGTGGCAGACGATTCTGCTCCGATTCTACACCGCCCCCACCCACCCCTCCCCAGCCATAAAACTTGCCTTCAGGCTGATCACAAAATCCAGTCATAAGTGCAGCTTCCTATGAGCTTTCATTGGCAGCCTTGATGACAGTACCCTGTTGGAGGCTTTTTTAGATGAACAATTTGAAGTTTTTCTTTTAGTTTTTTTTGTTGGCCAATGTAACAAAAGCACAGTCAAATGTGAAGCATTTTGAGTTGCTTTTGACATATATAAAAAGGCGTTATATAAATGAATGTTCTTTTATTTCTGTTTGATCATAGAGCAGGAAAATTACAAGGCTGAATGGGACAATTTGACTGATATCCAAACTTGTGAAATACTGAACACAGTACCAACAGTTAAATGTTTATATTCTGTCAAAATTGTGCATGATGTAAATATCTACATCACATTCAGCACCTGCACATATGGGAATGAGGAGGTGTTGAAGTGAAAATTTAAAAATCTAAACTTTGAAATATAAATAATGCATTTATAACAGCTGTCAGCTTTAGCTCAGTAGTGGTCTTGTCTCTGAGTCAGAAGATCATGGACTCCAGCCTGACTTCGGAGACTGAGCGCATAATCCAGGCTGACACATCAGTGCAGTACTGAAGGCCTGCTGCACTGTAGGAGGTGCCATCTTTTGAATGAAACGTTAAACTAAGATCTCAGATGAATGTAAAAGATCCCATGCTGTTATTTTAAGAAGAACAGGGGAATTCTATGGATGTTTTCACCGATATATATCCCTCATCTAGCATTACTAAAACAGATTATCTCGTTATATATCTCTGCTGCTGTGCGCAAATTGGTTGCCAGATTTCCTACATTACAACAGCGACTACATTTCAAAAAGGTTCTTAAGTTGTAAATACTTTGGGACATCATAGGGTCATGAAAGGCACTAGATAAATGCAGGTCTTTCCTTTTTTTTCTACTAGTAGCAAACCCAGAAACTGCTCCCACAGGATCTGCATCTTAGTCGTAGAGTCATAGAGTTATACAACACAGAAACAGGCCCTTCAGCCCATCGTGTCTGTGCCGGCCATCAAGCACCTAACTATTCTAATCCCATTTTCCAGCACTTTGCCCGTAGCCTTGTATGCTATGGCATTTCAAGTGCTCATCTGAATACTTCTCAAATGTTGTGAGGGTTCCTGCCTCCACCACCTCTTCAGGCAGTGCATTCCAGATTCCAACCACCCTCTGGGTGAAAAAATGTTTCCTCAAATCCCCTCGAAACCTCCTGCACCTTACCTTATTGGAGCAAATATGTGAAACAACTTTAAATTACTGAACTAACAGTCAGATGTACAGCCAACCTTTTCAACAGCTCCACAATTAAGAAAAATGCCAGTAATACTAAAAGTCCTCACGGTTTCACCTAATCTTTAGGTGAACTGGGCTCCTTGATGGTATACTGAATAAATGTACCATATACTAACCATCTCAGGATCAAAGCTTGGTTTGTGCTGAATTAGCTAACCTTAGCTGAAATGGTAGTGTGATTTTTCAAATTTTTCTCAATATACCTAAATTAAGGAATGGCAATAATCAGTGAGGGGTACCATTCCTGGTTTCTATCAAGTAGGCGTCCACAGATAAGTTTTTATTTTGCGTATGCATATGGACATCAGGTTATTTGTCTTACTGTGATGTCCCTCCACAGTCAGTTTACTGACACTCATTGTGTTCACAAAACTTGGGCAAAGTGCGAGAGCACTGCTAGCACCTGTAGAACTTGGAGGACAGGCAAGAATTCAGGCATTCAACAGGGAATTTTGCTGCATGGGGTGTGGGGGTGGGGGCTGCAGGGAGAGGGGGGAGGGAGAGGGAAAGGAATCAAACTTATTCAAGTTAGATGATTGTCACCACAACAACAACTTGCATTTCTACTATGCCTTTAATGTAGTAAAATGTCCCAAGGTGCTTCACAGCAGTATTATCAAACAAAATTTGGCACTGAGCTATGTTAAGGAAATATTAGGACAGATAAACAAAAACTTGGCCAAAGAGGTAGATTTTAATAAGTGTCTTAAAGGAGGAGAGAGATCTACAGAGCTGGAACGGCAGGTTTAGGGAGAGACACAATTGAATAGTTAATTTATGGCCGTTTTGTATTCCACTAAAGCGTTAACTGGTTTTCCTCTATTGCTGGATAAAAATGTTCCATATTTACCTGTAGAATACCTCCTCTTTATTTAAAGAAACATTTTCCCTATGTTACATAAAGCAGTTTGATGATTTCAGTTTTCCTAGATTCTAACAGAAGCTACCCTCCCCCAGTGCATATGATATTTTATAATGGGTGAGGGATGGGAGACAGAGGGCCCTTCATCCTGGATGAAGAATGTAACCGAAACAATTCTGGTCTCCGGGAGAGTCAGTTTTGAGATAGGAGCTTAGGAATATGCTGCTCAGAAATGGTTACATTAAACCATTTGTGATGGGATAAAATAATGTAAACTTCGATGATTTAATGATACCCTACAACTTAAGTCTGTTTTGGAATGCAGATAAAAAGCAGAAAAGCTCATTTAGGACCCAGCTGAGTATCTATACTCAAGTCAATTGTCACTGCCAGTCAGATAATTTTAGGGAAAGTTTATTAAACAGCTGTTAATTTTAGAACATGTTTCATATTTGCAAATCGAATTCTTCTGCTGTCACTCATTTTTTTCTCTTGGAATGTTAATGGTTAACACTAATATTTTCCCTGACAGTGACTGAGGATTAATGGGTTGTTGACAACAGAGGAATCCTGCTACCTATGGAACAAATGTGTAATCTACCAGCTGCCTCCCCCACCCCCAGTATATACACAAAGGCATACTGAAAGTTTCTGCAAATTTAGCTGTCACACGTCCAATAAACTTACATTAGCAAGCAGAAATCAGCTGGAAAAAAACAGCTGTATGCCCTGATTTTCCTATAATTATATTGTCCACATCAGAGACGCCATCTATGAGTCAGCTTTGACCACCTACGGCAAAAGTGCGAAGAGAAATGCAGACTGGTTTCAATCTCATAATGAAGAGCTGGAACCTGTCATAGCCGCTAAGCGCATTGCACTGTTGAACTACAAGAAAGCCCCCAGCGATTTAACATCCGCAGCACTTAAAGCAGCCAGAAGTACTGCACAAAGAACAGCTAGGCGTTGCGCAAACGACTACTGGCAACACCTATGCAGTCATATTCAGCTGGCCTCAGACACCGGAAACATCAGAGGAATGTATGATGGCATGAAGAGAGCTCTTGGGCCAACCATCAAGAAGATCGCCCCCCTCAAATCTAAATCGGGGGACATAATCACTGACCAACGCAAACAGATGGACCGCTGGGTTGAGCACTACCTAGAACTGTACTCCAGGGAGAATGCTGTCACTGAGACTGCCCTCAATGCAGCCCAGCCTCTACCAGTCATGGATGAGCTGGACATACAGCCAACCAAATCGGAACTCAGTGATGCCATTGATTCTCTAGCCAGCGGAAAAGCCCCTGGGAAGGACAGCATTACCCCTGAAATAATCAAGAGTGCCAAGCCTGCTATACTCTCAGCACTACATGAACTGCTATGCCTGTGCTGGGACGAGGGAGCAGTACCCCAGGACATGCGCGATGCCAATATCATCACCCTCTATAAAAACAAAGGTGACCGCGGTGACTGCAACAACTACCGTGGAATCTCCCTGCTCAGCATAGTGGGGAAAGTCTTTGCTCAAGTCGCACTGAACAGGCTCCAGAAGCTGGCCGAGCGCGTCTACCCTGAGGCACAGTGTGGCTTTCGTGCAGAGAGATCGACCATTGACATGCTGTTCTCCCTTCGTCAGATACAGGAGAAATGCCATGAACAACAGATGCCCCTCTACATTGCTTTCATTGATCTCACCAAAGCCTTTGACCTCGTCAGCAGACGTGGTCTCTTCAGACTACTAGAAAAGATCGGATGTCCACCAAAGCTACTAAGTATCATCACCTCATTCCATGACAATATGAAAGGCACAATTCAACATGGTGGCTCCTCATCAGAGCCCTTTCCTATCCTGAGTGGTGTGAAACAGGGCTGTGTTCTCGCACCCACACTTTTTGGGATTTTCTTCTCCCTGCTGCTTTCACATGCTTTCAAATCCTCTGAAGAAGGAATTTTCCTCCACACAAGATCAGGGGGCAGGTTGTTCAACCTTGCCCGTCTAAGAGCGAAGTCCAAAGTACGGAAAGTCCTCATCAGAGAACTCCTCTTTGCTGACGATGCTGCTTTAACATCTCACACTGAAGAGTGCCTGCAGAGTCTCATCGACAGGTTTGCGGCTGCCTGCAATGAATTTGGCCTAACCATCAGCCTCAAGAAAATGAACATCATGGGGCAGGACGTCAGAAATGCTCCATCCATCAATATTGGCGACCACTCTCTGGAAGTGGTTCAAGAGTTCACCTACCTAGGCTCAACTATCACCAGTAACCTGTCTCTAGATGCAGAAATCAACAAGCGCATGGGTAAGGCTTCCACTGCTATGTCCAGACTGGCCAAGAGAGTGTGGGAAAATGGCGCACTGACAAGGAACACAAAAGTCCGAGTGTATCAGGCCTGTGTCCTCAGTACCTTGCTCTACGGCAGCGAGGCCTGGACAACGTATGCCAGCCAAGAGCGACGTCTCAATTCATTCCATCTTCGCTGCCTTCGGAGAATACTTGGCATCAGGTGGCAGGACTATATCTCCAACACAGAAGTCCTTGAAGCGGCCAACACCCCCAGCTTATACACACTACTGAGTCAGCGGCGCTTGAGATGGCTTGGCCATGTGAGCCGCATGGAAGATGGCAGGATCCCCAAAGACACATTGTACAGCGAGCTCGCCACTGGTATCAGACCCACCGGCCGTCCATGTCTCCGCTATAAAGACGTCTGCAAACGCGACATGAAATCGTGTGACATTGATCACAAGTCGTGGGAGTCAGTTGCCAGCATTCGCCAGAGCTGGCGGGCAGCCATAAAGACAGGGCTAAATTGTGGCGAGTCGAAGAGACTTAGTAGTTGGCAGGAAAAAAGACAGAGGCGCAAGGGGAGAGCCAACTGTGCAACAGCCCCGACAAACAAATTTCTCTGCAGCACCTGTGGAAGAGCCTGTCACTCCAGAATTGGCCTTTATAGCCACTCCAGGCGCTGCTTCACAAACCACTGACCACCTCCAGGCGCGTATCCATTGTCTCTCGAGATAAGGAGGCCCAAAAGAAAAAAGAAAAAAGAAAGAATATTGTCTGCTTATAAACATGCCAACACTTGCTCTCTGAAGTCATACATCAAGATTCGCCACATGGGTGAGGTACTGGAGGGCTGCTGATATCTGTGGAGTTGTATCCCAGCAGGAACTGAGGATTTCAGGAGAGTTGGGCATAAATTGATGTGGTGCTGGGCGGGGGAGGGGGGAGTCTTGATGCTTATTTTGCATTATGCTCAGTCAGGAGTTAAACAGTATTCTTCCTTAGCATAAAAATGCTCCACAGTAACCTGCAAAGTATTCTGTCCTTTATGCAAGTGGTTTGAGTTGACAAATACTGCCAAATAAATGGCAATTTTTCTAAATCATGATATTGATAAATTTGTACTATAAATTGAATTGTCTTGATGCTTTTGAGAAAAAGTCACTAAGATATCTTGTGGGAATCATATGGTTTTGCTGGCTGTTATCATTAACTAAATTTACTATTAGTAATTTGTGCAATTCTGTAGCCTCACTACCTGATCTTTGATTTGATGTTATTCTGTGATCATTTTCCTTCTACTATTGTGTTCAGTTTTTGTTACGCATATTTTTTAAAAAATCTGTCGAACTATTACTTGGTTAATTTATTTTCAATGCAGTTCCTTCCTTTGGCCTTCTTAACTTCTGAAAAGATTTTTTTTATTCTCTCACCAATAGCTATAGAAGTTTTACTGTGCTACAATGGGAGAGAAATGCAACTAGTGCTGAAAAAAGACCTAGAAGTACATTAGCAGTATAGAAAGACTACCCAAAGAATTTCCTTCTCTAAATGACAGTGGTGCAATCTCTTTCCTGGCTGTTGGCCCTCAGAATTAGTGGACAGGTTTAAGAATCAACATAACAGAACCCCCACAGTTCAATTTGACAAAAGGATCCTTAAGCAAGATCACAATTTTAATATATTTCAGAGGCCTCACTGCTTTTAGGAGGCCGTCCTGAATCCCGAAAAGTCAGGCAATCCAATAAAGTTACTGGTGACCTTCTGGAGTAGATTGGGCATGGATGTTTTCAACTCAGTATTCACAGGGCCGATGACTATTTTACATCCAAAGGAAAACAGGCAAACATAAATTGAATTCCTCCCCATTGCATCAATCAGCAGATAGAATTCTACCATTAACCAACATGAGGCTTCAGAACCACATATGACATGTTACCTCAGCTCCCATTTCAATGTAAGTAGTAAGTAATTGTAAGTATTCTGATCTAACCTAACCAGCAGAGCAGAAAATTCTTATTTGTTGGAAAAGCGATGAAGCAGTTAAAACTCTGTTCCACCAACACGCAATTTTCAGAGATTCTTGAAAGCTCCCAAAGCTGTGAAAAGGATATGAAGTCTAGAAGGCCAAGCTGCACTCGAGCTATCATAGTACTGTGATTAATTCAAATATTACCACAAACGTCACTGCAACAAATTTTTGTGAAAATGCATAAACTATCAATCAAGCAGTAAAATTTAACAACATGGGCGGCACAGTGGCGCAGTGGTTAGCACCACAGCCTCACAGCTCCAGCGACCCGGGTTCAATTCTGGGTACTGCCTGTGTGGAGTTTGCAAGTTCTCCCTGTGTCTGCGTGGGTTTCCTCCGGGTGCTCTGGTTTCCTCCCACAGCCAAAAGACTTGCAGGTTGATAGGTAAATTGGCCATTACAAATTGCCCCTAGTATAGGTAGGTGGTAGGGAAATATAGGGACAGGTGTGGATGTGGTAGGAATATGGGATTAGTGTAGGATTAGTATAATATGGGTGGTTGATGGTCGGCACAGACTCGGTGGGCCGAAGGGCCTGTTTCAGTGCTGTATCTCGAAAATTTGAGAAATCTCCAGGATTATTCAGTGCAAATTGATGTAAATTGTGTTGCAATTTATTTTGAGTGCAATGTGGATCAGCATTGTATCATTTGAGGTGCTACATCTATGACTCATATGCAGTTAAAAATAATTATTTTGAGGATATTAAGCAGTTCCTACAACAGTGGATTATATCTGAAATAATAACAGAAAAATGTTGGAAATACTCAGGAGGACAGGCAGCATCTGTGGAGATAGAAAAAAAGTTAACGTTTTAGATTGATGTCCTTTCATCAGAACTGGAAAAAGTTAGATATATAACAGGTTTTAAGCAAGTACAGAGACAGGGAAAGATGGAAGGGGAGGAAAGAACAAAAGGGAAAGTCTGTGTAGGGTGGAAGACAGGAGAGATTACATTTCAAAAGGGATGATGGTGCAAGGCAAAAGGGGATTATGTTTATTGACTCACCATTCCACTGAGGTAAAAGAACTGAGTTACCCTTTAAGCAAGTTTATTGATTGCATGTTAAGCATGGATAGCAGCACAATGGCTTTGTATCTGTCCACACAGCCACTGTCATCAAAAAAGGAACTGAAACAGAGTGAAATGACCCTCTATGAAGTTCACAGTATTTTTATGTTACAAAAATCAGGAACATCCAACTGATTACAAAGCTACAATCTTTTTTGCTTTGCTTTTGCGATTTGAAACCCTTGGAACCTCTGAATGTCATTACTGCCTTCTGACCTCTCTGTTATCCATTACTTAGTACACTCAGCAACATACAGTCTGTTTGGAAAAAATGTTTTACTAATGTCTGTTAAATGTGTCTTTTCTTTTTGTACATTACCATTATTGTTTTCGACCAATTTTTCAGCCTTTTCTGAGTAACAGAGAGCTGACTAATGGTTCAATGATTAAATGTTGTGTGTGGTGTATCACTGAGTCATACAGGCCAAAGTTGTTCCAGATTTGATCCTCATTCTTATTTCAGCACAAGTTACAGTGGAAGTACGAAAAATGTCATCTGCATTCTGGTGCAAGGTAAAGGGAAAGTACACAAGGTTGCTGTTCCTGGTCGCAGTCTAATGATCTCTGTCAGAAAGCAGGTGGGTTTGGAGGTCAAGTAAATTCAGAATTGGGCTGCATGGTTGAATAGCCCACATGCTTATTTTCCAAACTCACACATAAAAACTGTCCACTTAGGAGGGGTGTAGGAGCGTCTCAGACATTTGTGGAACCACACAACAGCATGAGTCACCTTGTGGCACATTTCTGGCCTAAATAGCTTGCCTGTTAGTCTACATAGTAACAGTCACTGCCCCTCCAAAGTAATTAATTGTGTAAAAAGCACTTTGAGTTGTTTCAATGCGACTATACAAGTGTATATCTTACTGTTATTTACCTTTAGGAAAAAATTAAGTAGAAAATACTTTTACAGTAGTATCAATTATTTTATTTTGTACATTTGCATCATGTTCATCAGCCTTTCATCAACATTACAATATTTATTGAGTAATGTTGATAATTTATTTAAAATAAAATAGACTGTAGATTTTATATTATAAATAATAACAATAGACACTTGGTCATTTAAGCCAGAAATTCAATTGTCTTGTTCTACTGACATTTATAACTGGCTTTCGTTCTGACTGAGGTCACCAGAACTGGTCAACTGAATTATTACCTTATAGCTCATCGTTATAAATTATTATTCTAAGTTTATTTGTTAAACTTTCAAGGACCTTTGTATATTTGAAATGTAATTTATATTGGTTATTGAAATTTAGCAAAGTACATTGTACAGTGAACACCAAAGAAACAGTTTGTTGTGTTTATGCTCTTGTGTGTGCCAAGAGATGGAACACGCTGCAGGGTATGTCAGTTGAGGTAGTAATAAATGTATTAACTTACTCTGTTGTTCGTGTAAAGTCATGGAAATGCTACAGACATTTGAAATGGAAACTGTTAGGTCCTTCCCTTTCCAAAAGGATTATCAATATTTGGTTAAAGCCAAGAAATATGACGTTCTTGAGTGGAAAAGTGGCCACGCAAGATCCAGTGCTACTGCTAAAATCTGAGAGCATGCATGTTGTTGTAAGCAGCAGAATCTTCACAAGGGAGCAGGAGCAGAACTCGTTCCGTTGAAGGTGTTAAACTGGGAAGAGGAATAGGGCAGCAGGGCTCTAAATATTACAGTTATTGAATTGAGGGAGGAGTGGACAGGGTCTCTATCTGTCATAGGTATTAATCTGGGGATGCTTTCTAACCAGCAGGACACTATCAACATAATAATCTTCATGAATCACTGAAGACCAGTACACCACACATTGCATCCCTTCTCTGCACCATCTTTGTAGTGCACATGAGGATGGGTAGCTATGACCTGGAACATAATAAGGTCCTTGCACTCTCAAGTGCACATAGTTTCCTACAACATGAATATAACCTCCAATTTAAAATTGAACTGATAGGCCATAGCATAGAATGGTAAAATGTGTGCTGGCACTCAGGTTCCAGATAGTGAGTTCCTGATCCTGGGTATAGCAGAAAAGTGAAGGCCCATGTGACTGTTCGCCACTTCCTCACAGAAACTCTGGCCAGGATTTAACACAGGGGTGGTGGCCCCGCCTAACAGCTGGAAAGTCAGGGGCAAGCCCGCCTATGCTGGTCCTGGAAGCCATGATGCTATTTTATGATTGTCAGATCGTGGCTTCTGCCCCTCTGAGGAAGTGGTGGCCACATCTGGGACTGCAGGCAGGCCCCGGACCAAGCCAGCAATGGGGCCCATTTGGGCAGGTGGAGGTTGGTGGAGGCCATTGAGAGGCCAAGGGAGTTCATCAAGCCGGGGCAGCCCGTGCCGCTAGGGAGGCCCTCCGTGGGCCACAGGTTCCCAATCAGCCCTGCCGAGCACGCAGGGAGGCTGCCAGATTTTACTGGACAGCCTGCCGAGGTGGCAAAGTGCCTACCTGCTGCTAGTAAAATGTCAGTGGTGATGGGAAGAAGCTTTTAAGCGGCCATCAATTGAATTAAGGGCAGGCGGACCATCCATCATCTCTCCTGCCGCTGGTAAAACACCAGCGAAGGCGGGTAGGTAATGGGCCCACTATCCTACTCAGTTTTATGTCCCCCCTCACCTCCCAACACGTTCCCAGGGCTGGGGTGGGGGGGAGGGGGGAGGTGGTGGTGGGGTTGGGGGGTGTAAAATTCTGGCCTTTGTGGGCTTCCTTGATTGAGGAATGGGGCATGGCATCAGTGACGTAAATGATGGGAGAAAATAAATTTAACGTAGAAGCACTTGCCTTAAAATCTTTGTGCCAGTTTACAAGAAGAAGATAGAACAGCATCTATTCACATAAAATACTTTCATGATGGGATCCTGATTATTATCCTCTTGGGAACCAAATTTACTTTTTCATGGTAATAATGAGATGCTTTGGTGTGCTATTATGCTGAAGTAAGAACTTTAGCCTCACCCCAAAACCATTATTAATAACAACAATTTATATAGTATTTATATAACATCCTTAATGTAGAAAAATATCCCAAGGTGCTTTTACAGAGAAAAATTGACACCAATCCAAAGAAGGATATATTAGGAGTGATCAAAAGTTCAGTCAAAGAGTTTTAGGAGAATTTTAAAAGACAGAGAGGTGGAGAGGCAAAGGGGTCCAGGGAGAGAATTGTAGAGCATGAGATCTAGATGACCAATGGCACAGCTGCCAATGGTGGGTAAAATGTGATGGGGAGAGGGAGTTGGGGGCAGGAGGACAGCACAAAGTGCTAAAGTGAGAAGAACAGTGAATTAGTGGGCGGATTGTAGGGGTGAAGGAGGTTACAGAAATATGGAGAGGCAAGGCCATGAAGAGATTTAAATATGAGAATGAGAATTTTAAATTGAAGGTGTTGAAGGACTGGGAACTAATGTAGGCCAAAAAGGACATGAGTGATAAGACAGAGGAACTTGCTGAGGAATAAGATATGCACAGCAGAATTTTGGATGAGTTGACATTTACAGAGGATGGGAGATGGATGACCAGCTTGGAGAATCATGAATAATTGAATCCAGAGGTGACAAAGGCATAGTTTAGAATTCAGCAGAAGATGATCTGAGGCATGGGCAAAGGTGGACGATATTATGATGGCGGAAGTAGGTGATTTTTTGATTGCAAAGATAAGAGGTTGGAAGCACAGTTTGGTGTCAAATATCATGCAGAGGTTGTGAAGTCTCAAAGGGCAGGGGATTTGAAACAGTGGCAAAAATACAGAGTTCAATTGTTTGGTAGTACAGAACTTGAGTATTGCTGAAAATAGAGACATGTTGTTGAAGCTTTTCGTTTTGCACTCATCAGGACAATCCACAAGAATATCAAGGTAAGGGAAAACAATAACTTTATACTGTTTGAGAAGAGAGTGCTGATTCGTTGGAAGATAAACTCTGATTGGTGGACGCTTTGCCATGGACAATGCACGAGTTTATGGTGACTGACAGCTAACAGCCAAGCTTTATTTGAAATTTAAACCAGGCACCTTGACTCTGATTGGTCAAGACATTGCCCTTAGGAATGAACCAGCTAATGGCTGTCACTTATTTTATTTAGATGAAACAGGCACAATGTGTGTACACCAATCAGAGTTCACGTGCCAACCAGTCAGCACTCTCTTCTCATACAGTATGAAGTTGCTGTTTTCCCTTACATTGGTATTCTTGCAGATTGTCCTGGTGAGTGCAAGATGAAAAGCTTCAACAACATGTCTCTATTTTTAGCAATAATACAGAGTTTGTGGCAGAGGCCAAAGATGATGGATTCAGTCTTCCCAGTTTTTAAATGGAGGAAACTGTACCTCATCTAAGACTGGATGTTGGACAAACAGTCAGATAGCAGAGAGGGAATGGAGGGGTCACAAGAGATAGTAGACAGATAGAGCTGAGTGTTGTCTGCGTTTGTGTGAAATCTGATCCCATGTCTCTGGAGGATAAGGCCAAAGGGCAGCATGAAGAAGTGGAGGGGGCCAAGAATAGATCTTTGCGAAACTCCAAGATAATGGTGTGAAGGCTGGAACGGAAACCATCACTCGAGATGCTGTGATTATTATTGAATTGTTAAGAGTGGAATGAAGCGACACCAGTCCCCTGAGATTGACAATGGTGGAAAGGCATTGGAGGAGTATTGTGTGATCAACTGTGTCTAAGGTTGTGGAGTGGTTGAGGAGGACAAAGAAGAATAATACATCACAGTCACAGTCAGAGAAGATGTCATTTGTTACATTGGTTAGGGCCATTTCAGTATTGTAACCTGACTGGCGAGATTCAAAGCTGGCGAGATTCAAACATAGGGCTGTGGAATGATGGGCATGGATTTGGGATGTCACAACACTTGAGAGAATGATTGGAGATGGGATGGTAGTGTGCAAGGATAGCATAGTTATGAGTGGGTATTTTGAGAAGTGGAGTGACCACGGTAATTTTGAAAGGGAAGAGGACTGTAGCTGAGGAGTAGGATATATTTACAAGCTAGTGCGAGGCCAGGAAGGCAGGATGGAAAGTTGGGTGGTCAGCAAATACTGTAAAATCAAGGAAACAGGAGGTGGGTCTCCTGGGTGGGTTCAGAGAGGTCATATGGGGAGATTGAAGAGAAACTAGAGAGAGACACAGGCTCAGGGCTAGGTCACGTGGGGACACTGGAGAGAGGTTTGGCATGCCAGTGAAAGGAAAGGAACAGAAGCAACAGAGGCAACTGAACCTACGAAGATATTACAGCACCTTAATTAAAATTTGGTTAATGAGTGTAAATTAAAACATCAAAAAGTTTACTGTACTAATAAATGGGGGAGAGCCAAATCTGAGGTTGATACTACAGGATAAATCCTTCAATTGGAAGCTGTTCTCAGTTCTCTGGTATGCTACAGACATAGTTCATCGTTACTCTTGTTGATTCTCATTTACATTCAGGGTCTGTCAAGTGCTGGCAGCTTTGGCTTATTTTTCTCAGTATCATTGTGTTCACCATGGTTGGCAACCTTCCATCCATGAAAGATGATGGACACTCAGCAAACAATCCATTTAGGTGGGGTGTCTTCTCTTGATGCACCTTTGTTGATGGATGTGAAGGCCAATCCTTGAGAGGCAGGTTCTGCCACAAGGGCTGCTGTGAGTTGTTCTTTTTGATGTTGGTGCTTATTGACAAGCTGCTGTAGCAACTGGCCATCGTGGTAGTGCACACCAGTCCACAGGCTGTGACGCCATTTCCCTCTTTCGCCAACTAGTGACTCCTAAGTGTGATAGTCGACATTTAGGGCCTTCATGTCACACTTTCAAGCATCCTTGAAGCAGAGCTTTGGGGCACCCCACTGGTCATCTGGCCCCGGCCACCTCATCATACAGAAGGACCTTGGGTACGCGACCTTCTTCTATCCTGCAGAAGAGTCTGATCCACTGAAGCAGCTTCTGTTTGATTAGTGCCAATACACTTGGGAGCTCTACCTTTGAGAGGACTGCCGCATTTGTGATTTTGTCCTACCATTACATGCTGCAGACAGCGAAGATGGAAATTACTGAGCTTCCTTTCCTGGTAGCTGTAAGTCACCCATGTTTCACAGCCATATAGCAAGGTGCTGAGAACACAGGCCTTATAAACCATCAGCTTGGTCCTAAGGTGTTAAAGCTTGGTGTTAAAGCCTGGCTACCCGAACCGAACCCGACTAGACCCAACTACATGTGTCGGGCTCGGGTCAGGTTGGGTCAAAATTCCGAGTTCAGCACTCGGGCTCGGGTCGGGTCGGGCTGCACGGTGCTGCTTCTGGGAAGTTACGGAATCAGGCTTACCCATGATTCCCCACAACTCCAGCTGCAGGAATAGCCTGCTGCCGGAACAGATGAAGGAGATTCGTGTCGGGTTGGGTCAGGCACGGAAAAAAATTTAAGGGCTCGGGCTTGGGTTAGGTTCAGATTGGCTGTGGTTGAGTCGGGCCCAGGTCGGGTTTTAAGTTTATACCCGAGTCAGGCTTTACTTGGTGTTATCTCATGCGCATTTCATGAGTCAGCCAAAGGTGGTAGCTGCTTTCCCTATGCATGTATCGAGCTCTGCATCAAGGGACAGATTGTCAGTCACCGTGAACACAAGTAGCAGAATGTTCTAATCACTTCCAGTGGGGTGTTATTTAGTCTGATCAGGGTCGGAGATGCAACATCCTGTTCCATGACTACGGTTTTCTTGATGCTTATAGTCAAGGAGAACAAGTTATAGGCATGGCAGAGGCAGTCCATGAGTCTTTGTAGCTGAGTTTTCGTGTGACCAACTAGCGCAGCATTTCAACAAAGCACTAACAATACAGGGCTAGTGGATAACACATTGGCTGGGACTTTATGTGACCCGGTAGGGAGGGGGAGGTGGGACTGGAAATGGGTTGCACTGGCACTCCTGCTCCAATCCCCATTCTTGGAGTAATCTCACACCAATTAATTCACCAGTTGGAATGTGGACTGAGGGGGTAGCTGCATCATCGGCTGATGCAGTCAGATGTGCTGGCGCCATCATAGAAGGGCCGTCAGCGTCAGAACACTACGTCAAACCTTCCTACCAGCAGACAGTGACCAACTGTGCAGCAGCCTCAGAAGACATCCAGCCAGCAGCCTGGACCTACCATTAGGAAAGGGCAAAGAGATCACTAATGCAGCCTTCTGCCAGTTCCCCATCCCAAGGTTGTCCCTGCAGGTGGCCATGAGGTTGCTGCTGACCGGATCCATCTGACCGCCCTCCATCCCGCTGATGTTTTCCTCCTCGCTGGAGGACCCGCCTCCTGAATGGACGATGCCCTTGGCAGTCTCTGCCAGTCTGAAGGGCCACTCTGCCAGTTGCTTTCTCAACAATGCCCACCCCACCCTCCTCTCAGCCCCCTCTCGATTGACCCCCATGCCAGGAGCATGATAGCATGATGGAGGCTCGACCCCATATCCCTGGCTCCCCAACTCGCCCTCCTCCCTGCTAAACACTCTGGCCATGCTGCACCAACCTTCCTGTTCAGGCGAATTCCCTGACCCCACAGCTACCGAATGCAGCAATGACTTTGGCTACCGCCTCATTGCCACCCTTAAATACCTGCCGGGGCTTTGATGACCCATGGCCCCTGTAAACCCCTTGTAAAATTCAAATGGGCACGTAAAATGCCATTCAGTTGGGTCTTCAACAATCTTAACAAGCTCTCAATTGCCGGTTTTGAAAAAGTGCGTGCTGTTCTCACTCGACTTGCTCTCCACTGCTGGTAAAATATGAACCAGGTGTGATGACTTCGGAGGTCCATCCTGACACCAACCACTGTGATTTTACGCAACCCCCCCCACCCCCCCCCCCCCCACTAAAACCTGGCTACCCGACCCGAACCTGACTACCCGGGTCGGGTCTGTATTCGGTGTCCAGCATTTGGGCTCGGGTCGGGTTGGGCTGGACTGTACTTTTTGGTTTCATATTGTTTTTATTTTAGTCTATGATCTTTTTCCGTTTCAAAAATATGTTTGTTATTTTTGGGTCGGGTTGGGCATTTAAATAAATTTAAGGACTCAGGCCTGGGTCGGGTTCAGGTTGGCTGTTGTTGGGTCAGGCCCGGGTCGGATTTTAATTTTATACCTGAGCCAGGCTTTACCCCCCCACTCCCCACCGCCTCCAAAGCCGTCTGCTTCAGAGCCGTAAAATCCCAGCTATTATTTTAGATAAAAGCAGAAAATGCACAATCCATTTATGAAAGAAAAGATAGGTCAGCATTTTGGCTGTAATTCTTCAACAGAGCTGAATTGACCACACCGGAGAAGCCCTTTTTTTTATATAGGATTGGCAAAGACAAATTAGGACAGAACTAAAAGAACAAAAAGGGACAGAAAGAATAAATAGAGATCAAGAGTTCAAATCTACTAACTACTTTTATACAGAGGCAGTTTTCTTTAGTATTCTATTCATAGACTTTTAAAACATTGGATAGAATTTAAAAATGCTGTTCACTAGGTTATTTTAAATTTGACAGTGATTCTTCAAAATTGTCTGCAGTATAACAAAGGTATGCCTATATTGCTTTTCTGCAGAAAAGAATCACTTAAGAGAATTAAAACCAAATCTTTTACTATATAAGTATATGTAGAATCGACCAAGAGTCAAAAGGTTATACACATTGTATCACGCTCTGTGCTGCACGAGACTGCTTAGTAGCAAATGACCGAAACAGTTCACACTGTTTTCAGCAGAGAAGCATAACAGGAAATATGCATAACTGGATGCAATTTGGCTTTTGCGAGTTTAGTTTTTAACTTTTAATGTGAACACTGAGAAATAAAAATTGAAAATGTTGAAATTCACAAGCCCATCAATATTTGTAAAAAGAAAAGCTAGGTTAATATTTCAGATGTAGCCACCTTGGGTGTTTTTCAACTGCCAGCCATCTAAACGTTACTTGAAAAACGAGTGGCCAGCAATTGAAAATCATGGACGATGCCCCTGGCCAAGGCCCACCTGATGCAATTTTGAGGCAGGCCTGTAAATGGGTGAGCAGTCCTGCTCTCCTGAAACAGGTGGGATGCTGCTGAAACGTGCAAACTGGAGTGCTATGCCAACTATAGGAACTCAAATGCAATTTTCAGGTAAGAAAAAAAAACTTGTAATAATATGGTGCCTTTCACAACCCCAGTACATCCCAAAAATGCTTTGGAATCACTTTTTTGAAGTGTAGTCACTGTTGTAGTGCAGGAAACACAGCAGCCAATTTGTGCACAGCAAGCTCCCACGAACAGCAATGTGATAATGACCAGATGATCTGTTTTAATGATGTTGGTTGAAGGTTAAGTGTTAGTCAGGACACTGGGGAGAACTCCCCTACTCGTCAAAACAGTGTAATAGGGATCCTTCTCGTCCCTGAGGAGGCAGACAGGGCCTCGGTTTAACTTCTCATCTAAAAGATGGCACCTCTGACAGTGCAGCACTTCCTCAGTACTGCGTGCTCAAGTCTCTGGAGTGGGATTTAAACCCACAGCTTTCTGACCTAGAGGTGAGAGTGCTACCACTGAGCCACAACTGGCACACTCCACCAAGGGGTACTACCAGCTGTTCTTAAAGGGACATTCAAAAAAGTAGCCCAGGAAGCTTTTAATTTGTTTTGGTGGGCCCAGGAGGAATATGCCTGCTTTTCCTAAGTTCTCCAAAACATCCTTGGCACACAGTTGGTCCATTTAAGTTCCCATCATGGAGATTGACTTGCCTCCTCTTCCCCAGGCTTGACCTGCTGGTGCTCAGCATGGAAGCCGATTAATTTCTCCCAGAAATGGCAAGTTGAAGCAGGGTGCGCGCAGCTTACCCATGATGTGGTAATGAGGCCCAGGCCTCACAGGCACCAACTCGACCAACAGCTCCACTGACTGCGCACCCATTTTTAGGTGCTACTTGAAAATTGTTCCCTTTGTCAGAACTGGAAACTGGCCCTTCGTAACAGTGAACAAAAGTAAGGGGCAAGTGGAGAATAACAGATACAATCAAGAGTTCTGTACTGCCAACTTCAAACCTCAAAGAAACTGTTAATGTTTTTAATGTCCTGCGAACTTAGGTTTTGACAGGAAAGAATTGAAAAAGATCATTCCAATCAAGCATGATGGATTTAAATAAACATCCCACATTTTAGGACACTGAATGGAAGGTGAGAAAGGCACAACCGAAGCTGCATCAGTTCTAAAATAGTATAGAATCCCTTAATGCAGCCCTCGAAGAGTTAACCATTTTCCCTTGTTTCCCTCACAGGGATATTATCACTTTAGTTATACAGTACACTTGGATCCTGTTCTGTTGTGGCTGTTCGAATGCAATCTGTTTATCTGAACTCCTCCCAATTAACTCCTGAAAATTCCACGAACTATAACAAAGAGGCCAGACTGTGCCCTCCGATAAAATATATGCAGGTTTTTGATAAAGTGTTATTTTGGGAGGGGAGTTGGTGAATGATGAGGCCAGCCTTTTGCACTATTGTAAGCGAAGTCAGCCTTTTTACTGGTGATCCTATGTCAGGGATGAACTTGCAAAAAAATGTTGTTTTTAACAAGGCCAAACTCTGCAAGGGTGATTGTCCTATTTTATTAAGTGTACCCATCCTGTCTCAGCCAATAAGAACTGGCATTAACAACGGCTGTAAAACCTGCCTAGCAGACCATGCTGCCTTCATGATTAAAGAAGAATGATGGAGTCAGGAAGGCAGTGAAAGGTTGTAAAAAAAATCATAAACTTTGGTTTTCAGAACAATAAACAGTGAACACTGTCCATCACAGATAAGGAAGACTAGTAAACGAGACAAAATAAGCAGTAAAAAGTACCCTGCCACAGAAAGTCATAAGAATTCAAAATGACTGACTGGTGCCTAAAATTTCTGACAAAACTATGCTCCCAAAAGGAAATAGTTACAGTGTAATGAGCACTGCAAAGATTTTAAGTGGGCCTCTGTGCCATAATGACAAGCCCACAAGCCAAGAGAAAAGTAATTTCAGAAATTGCACTTGGGAATATGTGGGGTTGTTGCTCATTTTAGCCAAAGATAAATCTTTCAGTTCATTGCAGAAGAACACCAGTTTCTGGAATAAAACTGTTTCATATGGAAGGTGCACTTTGGGCTTCATGTTCCAGTCAGATGCAGAAAGTACGGTGCAGAATTGAATTGTTAGAATTTAAACTGCCATTTTCAACAATGGCAGCTTGCACCACTTTGAAACTCAATTGTGTGAATCACTACATTCTCATGTTGTGCCCTGAGCTTGCATTAATGCTTGCCAAGTATTGGAACCAAATTAAACAATGAATTCAATGGATTAGAACAATTGTTCATTTGAGCAGTCAATCCTACTAATTCAAAGCTTCACATAAATGAAACTGGTTTCTTGGATGTGTTTAGGGAAATAACTCATTTCAACTAAAATGGAATGGATAATAGTGCAACTTTTTCTCACCAATATTTTCTCCTGAAGACTTTGGGGGTGATTTTAACCTCCAGCCACACATTTCCTGCCTGAAAAAACAGGCGTTTGCCAATTGAAAATATGACTGGGGGCAATGTCTAGCTGATGTGTGCAGCCTGGCCACCTGCTCTAAACAAATATGCAAATTTTCTGTCAGTTGTAGGCACCTGTTTGTGATTTTCAGGTACAAATGATACATTGTCTGTCCATTTATACCAGGCAGTAAGCAGCCTAACTTGGTTGGCATCCCTCCATCTACAAAGATGACGGACACGCAGTAAACAATCCATTTAAGTGGGGTGTCTTCTCTTGGTGCACCTTTGCTGATGGCTGTGAAGGCCAATCCTTGAGAGGCAGGTTCTGCCATAAGTGCCTCACGTAAAGCTGCCAAGTGATGCTGTGAGATGTTGTTTTCGGTGTTGGCGCCTGTTGCCAAGCTACTGTAGCCACTGGTTGTTGTGGTAGTGCATGCCAGTCCACAGCATTTGTTGCCATTTCCATCTCTTGCCAGCTAGTGACTCCCAAGTGCGATAGTTGACATTTAGGGCCTTTATGTCACACTTGCAAGCATCCTTGAAGCAGAGCTTTGGGCACCCCACTGGTCGTCTGGCCCTGGCTACCTTACCATCCTTGGGTATGCAACTGTCTTCCAACCTGCGACGTGTCCGATCCATTGAAGCCGCCCCTGTTTGATTAGTGCCAACACACTTGAGAGCTCTGCCTTAGAGAGGATTGCCAATTTGTGATTTTGTCCTGCCAGGATATACCCATAATGCATCACAGACAGCGAAGATAGAAATTATTGAGCTTCTTTATCTGGGAGCTGTAAGTCACCCATGTTTCACAGCCATACAACAAGGTGCTGGGAACACAGGCCTTATAAACCATCAGCTTGGTCCTAAGGGTCAGCATGGTGTTATCTCATGCATGTTTCGCAAGTCAGCAAAAGGTGGTAGCTGCTTTTCCTATGCTTGTATCGAGCTCTGCATCAAGGGACAGATTGTCACCATGGACCCAAGGTAGCAGAATTTGCTAACCACTTCCAGTGGGGTGTTACTTATTGTGATCAGGGGTCGAGATGCAACACCTTGTGCCATGACCATGGTTTTCTCGACGATTATAGTCAAGGAGAACAAGTTACAGGCACAGGAGAGACAGTCCATGTGTCTTTGTAGCTGAGTTTCCACGTGAGCGACTGGCGCAGCATCATCAGCATACAGGTGTTCTCTGATCAGAAGGTGATGTATTTTTGTCTTTGCTTTCAATCTTGATAGATTGTAGAGCTTGCCTTCTGACCTAGTGTGCAAGTAGACTCCTTCTATAACAGTCTAACTAGCAATCGTTAAAGGGACAGCTGGAGGTCACTCATGAAAAGGCAGGCAGAGCTGTGGTATATTATGTAAATATTATGGAGGAGCACAGAATTCATGATGCAGTGCACTCCAACAATAACGACAGCTTGCATTTATATAGACTCACAGGACCTTTGAAATAACTAGTGACTGATGTGCATGAGTTTATAAGTAAGACAAATAAGTCTCTTGCGAAGCGATGCTGAAGGCTTGGTAGTTTGCCAAGTTGGTTGCTGAGCCATGCAGATAAAAAGAATCTCAGGTTTGATTCCCCAGTCTGTGCTAAATTTGTTAAGCTCAGCCGGGACGCTACAATTGACCTCAGTAGCCTTTGGTTAGGGAGCAGAATATTTGTGTGATTTTCCACTTCAGACTGAATTAGAAAGACAGGTATGCGGACCTTGGGTGGGGGCAGGGTCATGCTTGGTTGTGATTTCCCATCCCCCAACAATTGAATAGCCTGCAAACACTCACTATTAAGCCTCACACATAAATAATTAGGCAATTTGAGAGAAGACCCATGCCCATAGAACCACACCTCAGCTACAAGTTAATGCCTTCAAAAGAGATGAAAAAATTGGGGGGGGTGGTGGGTGGGGGGGAGTTGCCGAGGAGAAAAACTGAACAAAAATTGCAAAGAAATTGTCTTTTCCTTTGGTTAATAAAGCTTTTTTGAATGGAAAATTTGGAAGATCAACAGAGGAAATGCATTAAAATAAAAGCAAAATACTGCGGATGCTGGAAATCTGAAATAAAAACAAGAAATGTTGGAAATGCAGGTCTGGCAGCATCTGTGGAGACAGAAGCAGAGTTAATGTTTCAGGTCAATGACCCTTCTTCAGAACTGGCAAATAATAGAAATGTGAAAGGTTTTAAGCAAGTAAAGCGGGGGTGGGGCAAGAGATAACAAAAGAGGTGTAGATAGGACAAGGTCACAGAGAATAACCGACCAGAAGGTCATGGAGCAAAGGCAAACAATATGTTAATGCTGTGTTGAGAGACAAGGCATTAGTACAGATAGGGTGTTAACAGACTGAAAACTGAATAGCTGCAAATGTGAAAAAAACAGCGGGTAGGCAAACTGAACAAACTAAGATAAAATAAAATAAAACAGACACAAAAACAATATAAAAAAGGAAAAAGAAAAAAGAACTAAAAATAAAAGTTAAATGGGCGGCCTGTCATGTGCTGAAATTATTGAACTCAATGTTCAGTCCGGCAGGCTGTAGTGTGCCTAATCGGTAAATCAGATGCTGTTCCTCGAGCTTGCGTTGATGTTCACTGGAACACTGCAGCAAGCCCAGGACAGAGGCGTGAGCATGAGAGCAGGGGGGAGTGTTGAAATGGCAAGCAACCGGAAGCTCGGGATCATGCTTACAGACTGAGCGGAGGTGTTCCGCAAAGCGGTCAGCCAATCTGTAATAAAAACAAGAAATGCTGGAACCACTCAGCAGGTCTGGCAGCATCTGTGGAAAGAGAAGCAGAGTTAACGCTTTGGGTCAGTGACCCTTCATCGGAAGTGACAAATATTAGACAAGTCACAGGTTATAAGCAAGTGAGGTGGGGGTGGGGCAAGAGATAACAAAGGAGGTCTAGATTGGACCAGGCCACATAGCTGACCAAAAGGTCACGGAGCAAAGGCAAACAATATGTTAATGGTGTGTTGAAAGACAAAGCATTAGTACAGATTAGCTGTTAATACACTGAATATTGAACAGCAGCAAGTGCAAACCTGAAAAAAAACAGTGGGTAAGCAAACTGAACAAACTAAGATGAAATGAAAAAAATGCAAAAAAAAAAAAGATTGTAAAAAATGTAAAAAAGAATGTAAAAAAAAGGAAGAAAAAAATAACTAAAAATGAAAGTAAAATGGGGGGCTGTCATGCTTTGAAATTATTGAACTCAATGTTCAGTCCGGCAAGCTCTAGTGTGCCTAATCGGTAGATGAGATGCTGTTCCTCGAGCTTGCGTTGATGTTCACTGGAACACTGCAGCAATCCCAGGACAGAGATGTGAGCATGAGAGCAGGGGGGAGTGTTGAAATGGCAAGGAACCGGAAGCTCAGGGTCCTGTTAGGTCAGCCAATCTGTGTTTGGTCTCCCCAGTGTGGAGGAGACCACATTGTGAGTAGCGAATACAGTATACTACATTGAAAGAAGTACAAGTAAATCGCTGCTTCACCTGAAAGGAGTGTTTGGGGCCTGGGATAGTGAGGAGAGAGGAGGTAAATGGGCAGGTATTACACCTCCTGCGATTGCAGGGGAAGGTGCCATGGGACGGGGACGAGGTGGTGGGGGTAATGGAGGAGTGGACCAGGGTGTCGCCGAGGGAACGATCCTTTCGGAATGCTGACAGGGGAAGGGAGGGGAAGATGCGTTTGGTAGTGGCATCACACTGGATGTGGCGGAAATGGCGGAGGATGATCCTTTGGATGTGGAGGCTGATGGGGTGGAAAGTGAGGAAAAGGGGAACCCTATCGCGGTTCTGGGCGGGAGGGGAAGGGGTAAGGGCAGAGGTGCGGGAAATGGGCCGGACACGGTTGAGGGCCCTGTCAACCACAGTGGGGGGAATCCTCGGCTGAGGAAAAAGGAAGATATATCAGAAGCGCTGTCATGGAAGGTAGCATCATCAGAGCAGATGCATCGGAGACGGAGAAACTGGGAGAATGGAATAGAGTCCTTACAGGAGGCAGGGTGTGAAGAAGTGTAGTCGAGGTAGCTGTGGGAGTCAGTGGGCTTATAATGGATATTAGTAGACAGCCTATCCCCAGAGATGGAGACAGAGAAGTCGAGGAAGGGAAGGGAAGTGTCAGAGATGGACCATGCAAAGGTGAGAGAAGGGTGGAAATTAGAAGCAAAGTTGATAAAGTTTTCCAGTTTGGGGCAGGAGCAGGAAACGGCACCGATACACTCATCAATGTACCGGAAAAAGAGTTGAGGGAGGGGGCCTGAGTAGGACTGGAACAAGGAATGTTTGACATATCCCACAAAAAGACAGGCATAACTAGGACCCATGCGGGTACCCATAGCAACACCTTTTACTTGAAGGAAGTGAGTGGAGTTGAAGGAGAAGTTGTTCAATGTGAGAACAAGTTCAGCCAGGCGGAGAAGGGTGGTGGTGGATGGGGACTGGTTGGGCCTCTGTTCAAGGAAGAATCGGAGAGCTGTCAAACCGTCCTGGTGGGGGATGGAGGTGTAGAGAGATTGGACGTCCATAGTGAAGAGGAGGCGGTTGTGGCCAGGAAACTGGAAATTGTCAAAATGACGAAAGGTGTCAAAAGAGTCACGGATGTAGGTGGGAAGAGACTGGACCAGCGGAGAAAAGATAGAGTCAAGATAGGAAGAAATAAGTTCAGTATGGCAGGAGCAGGCTGACACAATGGGTCTGCCGAGACAGTCCTGTTTGTAGATTTTGGGAAGGAGGTAGAAGTGGGCTGTCCGGGGTTGCGGGACTATGAGGTTGGAAGCTGTAGAGGGAAGATCTCCAGAGGAGATGAGGTCAGTGACAGTCCTGTGGACAGTTGCTTGATGTTGGGTGGTGGAGTCATGGTCCAGGGGGAGGTAAGAAGAAGTGTCTGAAAGTTGGCGCTGAGCTTCTACAAGGTAGAGGTCGGTACGCCAGACAACAACAGCACCACCCTTGCCTGCAGGTTTGATGACTATGTTGGGGTTAGACCTGACAGAACGGAGTGCCTCAAGTTCAGAGGGGGACAGGTTAGAGTGAGTGAGTGGAGCAGAGAAATTGAGATGACCAATGTCTCGCCAACAGTTTTCAATGAAAAGATCAAGAGCGGGTAAGAGGCCGGGGGAGGGGTCCAGGTAGAGGGAGAATGCTGAAGGCGGGTGAATGGGTCTGCTGGTCGGGGGAAGGACTCCTGGTCAAAGAAGTGAGCCCGGAGGCAGAGGCGATGGCGACGGAAGAAGAGCTCAACGTCATGCCGAGCGCGAAATTCATTGAGGTGGGGGCGTAAGGGGATAAACCTGAGACCTTTGGTGAGTACAGAACGTTTCGCGTCAGAGAGGGGGAGGTCAGAGGGTAGAGTGAATACACGGCAAGGGTCAGATCAGAAGGGGTGGGGTCAGAGTGAAAGGGAAGAAAAGGATCTGGAGGGGCATTAGTCCTCATCGGCTGCTGGAGCTTGCTGAGGAAATGCATTGCTTACATTGTGTTAATTTAAACAAATAGTCAGAAATATGGAGTCAGGATACTGCTTGGAGCAGATTTTTCCAGATATATTTCAAAGCAAGAATAAGTAAGTTGATTTTTTTTTCATTGAAAATTGCAGAGAAACTTTTAAAATAATTCAGCCACAGCATCGCTGGATTTTATTTTCATGAATGGTGGGAATTAAGTGAAACAAACTTTTAATCATTTTAAAAACAAGAAATGTTGGAAATACTCAGCAGGTCTGGCAACATCTGTGGAGAGAGAAGCAGAGTTAACGTTTCAGGTCAGTGACCCTTCATCAGAACTGGTAGATATTGGAAATGTAAAAGGTTTTAAGCAAGTAAAGCGGGGGGTGGGGCAAGAAATAACAAAAGAGAAGGTGTTGATAGGACAAGGTCACAGAGAATATCTGACCAGAAGGTCATGGAACAAAGGCAAACGGTATGTTAATGGTGTACTGAAAGACAAAGCGTTAGTACAGAGAGGGTATGAATAGATTGTAAAGCACAAAGCACTCCAAGCACAAGCATTAAAAAAAACAGAAATAGTGGGTAGGCACGGTAGAAACAAATTAAACAAACTAAAAAAAATACTAAAATAAAATAACCAAATAAAAAAGAAAAAAGAAAAAAAGAAAAAATAACTAAACATAAAAAGGGCGGCCTGTCATGCTCTGAAGTTATTGAACTCAATGTTCAGTCCGGCAGGCTGTAGCGTGCCTAATCGATCAATGAGATGCTGTTCCTTGAGCTTGTGTTGATGTTCACTGGAACACTGCAGCAATCCCAGGATAGAGATGTGAGCATGAGAGCGGGGGGCGGTGTTGAAAGGGCCAGCAACTGGAAGCTCGGGGTCATGCTTACGGACTGAGCGGAGGTGTTCCGCAAAGCAGTCACCCAATCTGCGTTTGGTCTCCCCAATGTAGAGGAGACCACATTGCGAGCAGCAACTACAGTATATGACATTGAAAGAAGTACAAGTAAATCGCTGCTTCACCTGAAAGGAGTGTTTGGGGCCTTGGATCGTGAGGAGAGAGGAGGTAAATGGGCAGGTATTACACCTCCTGCAATTGCAGGGGAAAGTGCCGTGGGAAGGGAACAAGCTGGTAGGGGTAATGGAGGAGTGGACATGGGTGTCACGGAAGGAATGTTCCCTTCGGAATGCTGACAGGGGAAGGGAGGGGAAGATGTGTTTGGTAGTGGCTTTTAATCATGTCTTTTTCTTTTGAAAGGACATTGAATTCCTCGCCTTCCTGTTTTTTTCCCACTTCTTGTAGACCTATGCGTGGTGCAAGCCTCTGACAGTTAACTGGACAAATACTCTTTCATTTGTGCCTTTTAATTTCTAGCTTTGTTGGGGGATGGAGAGAGGATTCTCAAACCTAAAGTGCAATATTACAATGTTGTATCAAGTATTACTGCATTCACCTTGTCAACAAAATATTTGATTTCCTGACTCCAAGCACCAAACAAGAAAAAAGTAACTTGAATCCATGCAATAATGATAGAAATTGCTGAAATTTCTGCTACAGAAACAGAATTATCTCAGTTGGTTTAATACTTTATCAAGGATCAGAAATGACTATAACCTACAGGTAGATATTCATGAACCATCTGTGGACATATTTAAGCATCTTGTTGGGGCTCTGTACGTAAGACTGATCGGTATGCACAATGAAATGCTTGGTGCATTGGGTAGCCTGTCAAAAGCCTGCGGTCAATGTAAAGAAGCATGGAGGAGTCCAGCATCAACATGGCCCAGGGCTCTGCGCAGAGCTTGCAGCTTATCATTTCCAGCATGTTGCAGCATCTGATGGCAGATGGATCAGCTTCCATTGCAGCCTAAGCAGCTTCCAGCAGACATCTGAGTGCTGCAGTGGAAGCTCAGACTGAAGTCACGCAAGGTCAACTTTCTGCCACGCAAGCTCAGACTGCTGCCATCATGGCTGTAGATTACAGTGTGCAAAGTACTTGCAGGGCGTCACAGTAGTCCAGCAATCTGCCCTCCAACAGATTACTAGAATTGCTACACACCCCAGGGGAGTGGTAGTGGCTCCAATGGAGCAATATCCTGCTGTCCTCTCTCAGGATGACAGCATTCATCCTTCCACCACTGCCATCTGCCAGTGCCCTTGCTGTTGCCTGTCAGCCAGCCAGCCCGAACTGCTGCTGCCCATGCCGTGATGGTGCAGTCTGCAACTGGGCCTTCTAGGCTCAGGGCTTCTTGAGATTGTTCCCCAAGGCCATCTGCAGACTCCCCCTCTGAAAGTCGGTCACCTTCAACCAGCCATGCTGCAGCTGCTGGAATAGTACTGCATAGGAGCACTAGAATAGGCAAAGGGCACAGGGAAGACAGACACTAAAGGAATGCACAAGAGTGATTCGTTGACTTTTGTATGCAATATGGAATGATTTGATTTATAAATTTGGTTTGGAATATTTATTTTGTGGTGGCTTTTATTCTTGCATTATGACCAAGCAGATGCTGTGATGGTCGGTGACAGAGGGAAATTAAAGTGTGGAACTGTTGGCAAATGGAGAATTCAGGTTGTGGCTACTGGTATCATAGTCAGATGAGTTCTTCATGAACAGCTTGGCCAGAAGGGGGCTGTCCAGGATGACTCCTCTCTTCTTCTCCCTCCTTCTCTTCCTCCTCCCTATCCACCTTTTCCTTCGCCTCTACATGCTTCTGCTCTTGAGCAGGTCAGTGTATAGCTGGCGGCAATGGCGGTCCCCTCATGACGGTGGGGTTGCACAGCGGACCACAACAAATCATGACACCTACTCTGCTGAGTACTACAGGGTTCCTCCAGAGCGGTCCAGGCAGCGGAAGCTGTGCTTCAGCATGCCAGAGGTCTGCTCTATCACATTTCATGTGGCGGCATAGCCTTTGTTATATGCATGGTGCGCACTTGTGCATGAATGGCGCACTGGTCAGTGGATGGCTTTTGTTGCCCAGTAGCTACCTTTTGGTTTGCCGTGGTGACTCAAACACAGCTGACACAGTGGACTGCTGCAGAATGAAGCTATCATGACTGATGCCAGGATACCAGGTATTGACCGGCATGATTCGGTGCGTATGGTCACACACCAGCTGGACATTGAGGGAGTGGAATCCATTTCGGTTGCAGTATAGGATAGAGCTGGCAGGCAGTGCCCACAAAGCGGTATGCGTGCAGTCAGTGGCACTCTGCCCCATGGGGAAATCTGCAATCTTAGCAAAGCTGCGTGCAAACTCTGACTGCTTCTCTTGGAACAAGAGAGAATAAAAAGTAATTAGGCCTCAATCAATAGAATGTCAGTGATGTCACTTATGCAACAGTCAATGGCAAACTGCAAAATGACACAAATATCTCCAGCTCCATCCCTGAAGGAGCCAGACCCATGAAAGTTCATCACCATGGTCAGCTTCACAGGAACTGGCATTGCGGTCTTTACCCAGCACTGAGGTTGCAGTTGTGGCTCATGGAAGTTCAGGTAGGAGAATTGCTCCCTGAATACCCTGGGTGGATATAGCCTCCTTCTCCCCTCCTTCTCCTCCCTCTTCCAGCAGCTTGTCCTGTTCTGTGTGGTTTCTCTTCATTCTCCATGTCATGCTGTATTCCAAGGAGACTGGCAACTAGTACAGCCATCACTGGGAGCAACTGGTTTGTGCAGAAGCTTTGAAATCAGCAAAAATTCCTTGAGCACCTGTCACATCACTCCCTGTAGACTTTGGCAGCTTTAAACAACTACAGAAAGCACCAAACACTTGTAGAATTGAAGCAACAGCCAGAAGAAATCAAGGAGCAACTAATCTGTAAGTAGTTGATGATCCAACAACAACAACTTATATTTATGTAGTGCCTTTAACATAATAAAATGTCCCAAGGGCAGCAGTTGCATGGGAACACCACCACCTGCAAGTTCCCCTCCAAGCGACCATCCTGACTTGGAACAATATCACCATTCCTTCACTGTAACTAGGTCAAAATCCTGGAACTGCCTTCCTAACAGCACTGTGGGTGTACCTACACCCGAAAGACTGCAGCAGTTTAAGAAGGCAGTTCACCACCACCTTTTCAAGGGCAATTAGGGATGGACAATATATGCTGGCCTAGCCAGCGATGCCCATATCCCACAAACAAATAAAAAAAGACTGTTGCCAGGGAGAGGAATGGAGTTGGTAGTTAGGGAATGGAATTTGCAGCGGGATTTGAAAACAATGGCTTCAGTCTTCCTGATATTTAATTGGAGGAAATGTCTACTCATTCAGTAGTGGATGTCGGATAAGCAGTATGATAATTTAAGGAAAGCGGAGGAGTCCAGAGAAGTGGTGGTTTGGTAGAGCTGAGTGTCGTCAGCATACATGTGAAAACTAATGTGGTGCTTTTGGATGATGTCGCCGAGAGGCAGCACGTAGACAAGAAATAGAAGGAGCCAAGGATAGATACTTGGGGGAAACCCAAGGTAATGGTGTGGGAGCAGGAAGAGAAGCCATTGCAAGTAATTCTCTGGCTACAATTAGATAGATAGAATGGAACCAGGTAAATGCAGTCCCAACCAGCTGGACAACAGTGGAGAGGCGTTGGAGGAGGATGGTGTCATCAACCGTGTCAAAGGCTGTAGAAAGGTTGGGAAGGATGAGGAGGGAATGTTTACCTTTGTCACAGTCACATAGGATGTCATTTGTGACTTTAATCAAACAGCTGTTTCTATATTGTAGCAGGAGTGGAAACGTGATTGGCGGGGTTCAAACATGGACTTCCAGGAAAGATGGGAATGGATTTGGGAGGCATCAACATGTTCAGGGGCTTTGGAGAGGAAAGGGAGGCTGAAGATGGGACAGTAGTTTCTAAGGGCGGTGGGGCCAGGGGTTGGTTATTTGAGGAGAGGGGTGATGACAGCAGAATTAAAGGAGGGACAACACCTGGAGTAGAGAACTGTTTACAATATTGGATAACATGGGGACTAGGAGGGGAAGTTCGGTGATCAGCAGTTTAGTGGGACTAGGATCGAGGGAACAGGAGGTGGTCTCATGGACAAGATGAGCTCAGAGAGGGCATGAGGGGAGATCAGAAATCCAATTCAATAGGGCTGGTGGGGAGTCCTTCCTGCTGCTGGAACTTTGTAAGGTTAAGCAAGGGCGTTGGCTGGAGTGTTGAGCTCCAAAATGGTACCGCTGGCATCAAAGCAGCATTGCACACTGATTAATGTCTTGATCTGCCTGCTCTACCTCCGGCAGTCTTCCATTGCACGCGTGCTAATGTCTTCAGCAATTTGGTGTCCGGCACAACTCACATCAAAAGTGGGTGTTTGTGTGCACCTCAGGCACCATTTTGGACACCAAATGGCACCTGTAGTGCCCAAACAACCATGCAACCAATACGAATTTTGCGCCAATAGAATCTACAGCGCAGAAACAGGCCATTCGGCCTAAAAGGTCTGTGTTAATATTTATACTCGACACAAGCCTCCTCCCCCTCTAATTACCTTTTCCCATCCTTCTCTTGTATCCCTATATTCTCTTTTCCTTCATGTGTGCATCAAGTCACCTCTTAAATACATCAACGGCATCTGCTTCAGCCACTCCATGTGTATTTTTCGTGAAAATGTTCTCTCCTCTTATCCATCCTCTTCAATATCTTCTCAGGAGACCCATTTGGGTAACTAAAATACTTTTAATAAGAAGCATTCCAATATTTCCTTTGTAGATCTCCTGTACATTGATTGCAACGCTAAACCTTTTATAAAAGAAAGGCACCTAAATGTTGCTGATATATATTCAAAGCCAAATTTATTTCTTGGATCAATTTGTACTTTATTGTCATCAGACAATCTGTGTTAATGTTGAATTAGTGGGTGATACATGTCATTACCTTGGTGCCGATTTTCCATCCATTTATAATCAATGGGTAGAAATCTAGCTCATACCTTAGCACTAAGCCAGTCGGAGATTAATTACTTCAGAAGATTCATTTTATAGGATGGTCATTATGCTTGGTTCCAACTTTTGAAATGTAGAAGATGAAAATGGCTGACAATTGTATGTAGGTGTTGTTACGACCAGGTGAGAAGGGGTCTAGGGGTTCCCTCTCAGCCTTTGCCTGGTTTAACTGTAACAGGGTTTAATTTTAAAACACTGTGTTTTTAGCTCCCCCTTAGTGAATCCTTGTTCACTGCTCCAATTATAAGGCAAAGAAATCAAACAGGTTTCCTTAGGTTTAAACAAGAAAAGTAGAAGTTTATTAATCTTAAACTCTAATCCGTTTAACGACTACATATATGTGACGCGACCACACAAGCATGCATACGCGATAGACACACATGCAGATAAAGACAGAAAAAGTAGAAGGAATAAAGGGGAACAGTTTGAGGCAATATCTGGTAGTTACAGTCCTTTATTTTCAATGTGGAGTCTTTGGTTGCCCGTAAGCCTTGCAATTCGTTGGGGCCCAGTTCACACTTCAACTTGTTCCGATGTAGGAGTCCTTTCTCTGTTGATGTTTACGTATCTTCCGTGGATCCGGTGGCTTGGGGAGAAAGCAGGAGAGAGAGACAGCCAGGCGAGAGACTTGCTTGTTTCAGCTTCAGTTGCACACTGCCTTCTGAATTCAAACTCTCCTGTGGCTAGTTCAAAAAACCTGGACCAGCTAGTTAGTCATGTGACCAGTGTTGGCTCTGTGGATTGTATCATCTTGGTAGGGCCTGGAATGTACTTCCTTACATCGTCAATGTCTGGTGATCAAAATCCATTTGGGTTAATTGGAGCAGGGAATAGCCCTTTGTCTCCACAAGCAGTGTCTCTTAGTATGCAAATGTCCTTCCAGCCCAGTCTGGTGATCTTCAAGCAAGTCATTGCTTCACTCCAGCAACAGTTTAAAATCAATGTTCATATGACAAAATTAATATGCCTCATTCTTGGCAGCTGGGGGTCTGCATGACAATATCAATTATTCGGATGGAATATCATTGATCCTATTTCTGTTAATGTGATGCCAAGCAAATGCAAAAGTACAAATTGCTATCTAGTCTATTGCAGGAGTGGCCACTTTCAAACTGAAAGTGAAGCAACAATATGTAAGTTATATAAAAAGGCATTTGCTAAGCTGCTTCTGAGAAATCTTCATGCAGTTATTTTCACTTCTATTTCTTCCCTGATTTTACCCCTTTACATAACTTCATACTGTGTGGCTAAATCAGAAACTGACTTGTAATAAGTACCATCTGTATGAAAAAAACCCTTAATATTGCCTTCAGATTCTGAATAGGTGTCAAATACAAGATTTCTAAAAGTTTGCCTACTTGGCTTTTGGAAATAGGATATTTGGATGGATTTCTTTGAATTCAAATTGGTACTCTACTGTTAAATTAATAGAAAATTAGATGTGAAGTGTCGGCTTGGCGCAAATATTGCACTTTCATCTGAGTAAGAAGATATGTTCAAACCCCATGTCATGATGTCAGTCTGTGGTATAGATTGACATTTCTGTGCAATATTGAAGGTGTGCTGCATTGTTGGAAGTGCTGTCTTTCAGATTGAGCTGAGATCATGTCTGCCTGTTTATGTGGATAGAAAAGATGCCATAACATTTCTCAAAAAATAGGAAATTTTCCCAGTGTCTGGCTGACATTCACCCCTCAATTCTTTGGCCTCCTTTTCTCGAGAGACAATGGGTAAGCGCCTGGAGGTGGTCAGTGGTGTGTGGAGCAGCGCCTGGAGTGGCTATAAAGGCCAATTCTAGAGTGACAGGCTCTTCCACAGGTGCTGCAGAAAAATTTGTTTGTCGGGGCTGTTACACAGTTGGCTCTCCCCTTGCTCCTCTGTCTTTTTTCCTACCAACTGCTAAGTCTCTTCGACTCGCCACACTTTAGCCCTGCCTTTATGGCTGCCTGCCAGCTCTGGCGAACGCTGGCAACTGACTCCCACGACTTGTGATCAATGCCACAGGACTTCATGTCACGTTTGCAGACGTCTTTAAAGCGGAGACATGGACGGCTGGTGGGTCTGATACCAGTGGCGAGCTCGCTGTACAATGTGTCTTTGGGGATCCTGCCATCTTCCATGCGGTTCACATGGCCAAGCCATCTCAAGCGCCGCTGAATCAGCAGTGTGTAAAAGCTGGGGATGTTGGCCGCCTCGAGGACTTCTGTGTTGGAGATACGGTCCTGCCACCTGATGCCAAGTATTCTCCGGAGGCAGCGAAGATGGAATGAATTGAGACGTCGTTCTTGGCTGACATACGTTGTCCAGGCCTTGCTGCCATAGAGCAAGGTACTGAGGACACAGGCCTGATACACTCGGACTTTTGTGTTCCGTGTCAGTGCGCCATTTTCCTACACTCTCTTGGTCAGTTTGGACATAGCAGTGGAAGCCTTTCCCATGCACTTGTTGATTTCTGCATCGAGAGACAGGTTACTGGTGATAGTTGAGCCTAGGTAGGTGAACTCTTAAACCACTTCCAGAGCGTGGTCGCCAATATTGATGGATGGAGCATTTCTGACATCCTGGCCCATGATGTTCATTTTCTTGAGGCTGATGGTTAGGCCAAATTCATTGCAGGCAGCCGCAAACCTGTCGATGAGACTCTGCAGGCACTCTTCAGTGTGAGATGTTAAAGCAGCATCGTCAGCAAAGAGGAGTTCCCTGATGAGGACTTTCCGTACTTTGGACTTCGCTCTTAGACGGGCAAGGTTGAACAACCTGCCCCCTGATCTTGTATGGAGGAAAATTCCTTCTTCAGAGGACTTGAACGCATGTGAAAGCAGCAGGGAGAAGAAAATCCCAAAAAGTGTGGGTGCGAGAACACAGCCCTGTTTCACGCCACTCAGGATAGGAAAGGGGTCTGATGAGGAGCCACGATGTTGAATTGTGCCTTTCATATTGTCATGGAATGACAATAAATACTTAGTAGCTTTGGTGGGCATCCAATCTTTTCAATCAATTACCACAAGCTAAACAGATTCATTAGTTGTTTATCTCATGTGCTATTCATGAGACATTGCTGTGTGAAGTTGGCAGCTGCATTTGCCTGCAAAACAACAGTGACTGTACTTCAAAACTATTTAATTGGCAGTGTAATGTTTTAAGAGATCCTACAAATGTGAAATGCCCTAGAAAAATGCATGTCCCATCTTTGTAATAATAAGGTAATTAACACTGTGTCGCCTTCACACTCCACCCACTGCTTTTATAACCACCAGGTCATCTCATCTGCGCCTCTCCGAAACGCAATGGCTCATGTTTTTTTATTCGTTCGTGGGATGTGGGCATCGCTGGCTAGGCCAGCATTTTATTGCCCATCCCTAATTGCCCTTGAGAAGGTGGTGGTGAGCTGCCTTCTTGAACCGCTGCAGTCCTTGGGGTGTAGGTACACCCACAGTGCTGTTAGGAAGGGAGTTCCAGGATTTTGACCCAGTGACAGTGAAGGAATGGCAATAGAGTTCCAAGTCAGGATGGTGTGTTGAGATGGGGTTCTGTGGATCTTGCCCAACTGACCATTTTCATGTGCAAGTCTAGATAGTGCCAGCAGGTTAGTGACCCATTAGTTGCTTCACAATCCAGTCCTCACCTTCCATTCACACATGCACACTTTCTATCAGAGATCACTGGATAGCAGCCAGCATTGGGAACCTTGGCTGATATTCCCCTCCCAGGCTCAGGGCTGCCAATTGCTGTTTTATCTGAGATTAGCTAAGTTAGTGCAGAAAGATTGGGACTAAAACTGGGACCTTTCCGGTCTGTTTGGTTCAGTTATATATTACCTTTTAACTGACCCAATGAATGAGCTGTACAATTAAATTTGTCATGTCACTGAGAGCAGCTGACACTTCCGGGAATGGTAGCTGACAGGCTCCACCCATTTTAATGGTCGGGCCTCATTAACATGCCACTTGTCGACTTCCAAAACAAAACGGCTGGAAGGTTGTCAGGAAGCGACTCCTTGACTGTTAAAATCAGGCAGCAACAGGCCACTACTAGGGATCCAGAGGAATGGGCCCTGCTACAAGTCGGGGAAGGGGGTGGCAGTGGGGGGAGGTGGGGGAAGGGTAAGCCCAGGGTAGGAGACAGTCAAGATTTCCTTGTGGGACTTGGACAGCACTTATGTTCCTCCTGGCCCATACCAAAGAAATAATTTAAAACTCACCTTGTTGGGCCTCTTCTGACGTTAGCCGGCACAGACACGATGGGCCAAGTGGCCTCTTTCAGTGTATTAAACTTCCTACGATTTCTATGATTCTATGAGGGAGGGTTTCTGGTGCAGATTTGAGAGAAACAGTCTCAAGTATTAGCAGACAAGTGAGAATACGAGAATGAGCAAATCAAAACCTGCCACAACCATTATTTCACCACATCAGGTGAAGGAATTTGGAAACCAAATGCTGCATGCCAATGTTGGAATACTGATTTGTATAAGCGGCAATGTTTCATTGGATCACACACGGCGGACAACGGTTCAGCGCCACTTAGAGTCCGAAAGCTATTGCAGCAGAAAGAGAGCATCCGACACTACACTGCTGGAAAATGAACATGCAAAGAAAAAGCAACAATTTCATCTCTTTTTAAGAAGTCGACTGAGAGCTCAGAAAATTGTCAGTTGGTTACAACTTGTGGATGTTTTTGTAAGCACCAATATACCATTGGAAAAACTTGATCACCCAAAGCTATGGGTGCATAGTGTGGTGCACATAATGTGCAAAATGATGGTTGCCTGCCAATTGTAAATAAACTATGACAGGACTACCTACTAAAGGTACTTGTTATACATTGTGAAGAGATGAAGTCTCAGATTAACACATATGAATCCTTTGAAATTATTTGTGATGAGTCCACCAATGAGCAAGATATGTGCTGCATGTTTTGTTTGTTTTTATGTCTGGTAAGGCTGAAGATGTACAGTCAGGAAAGCTAACAACAGTGCTCGCAGACTGCATCCACTTAGAAGCTGTTAATTACATTGTGGTTTCCCAAGCGATAATCAAAACCGTTTCAAAATACGGTGCAGATTTCCGTGTCTGCTTTCATTAGTGACAATGCAACTTCATGACAAAACCTTTCAAATCTATGCTCTGAGGTGTAATGCCTAAAGCTGTCCATATTCGATGTAATGCATATATAATTTATCTTGTCAGTGAGCCACGGAAGAGCGAGTTTGGTAAAGTCAACAAACTGGTTAGCTACATTAAAAAGATCTTCAAACTCTGCCCCAGCCGCAAGCTTCGATACAGGCAACACATTGAAAATGCAACTGAAATGGCTGAAATTGGGAACAAAACATCGCCCTTCCTCCAGAGCCAGTAATTAAATGTTGGCATTTTTGGTTTCAGGCAGTACAGTATCATGCAGCTCACCTGAAATACTACCCAGACTTTGTTTCAGAAGAGCTCCCACTGATACATATATAAAGAGCAAGAGGGTAACCAGGGTAAGGGTTGGCCCACTCAAGGACAGAGATGGGAATCTATGCATGGAGCCAGAGGAAATGGGTGAGGTGCTAAATGAGTACTTTGCATCAGTATTCACCAAGGAGAACGACTTGGTGGATGATGAGCCTAGGGAAGGGAGTGCAGATAGTCTCAGTCATCTCATTATCAAAAAGGAGGAGGTGTTGGGTGTCTTGCAAAGCATTAAGGTAGATAAGTCCCCAGGGCCTGATGGGATCTACCCTTGAATACTGAGGGAGGCAAGGGAAGAAATTGCTGGGGCCTTGACAGAAATCTTTGCATCCTCATTGGCTACAGGTGAGGTCCCAGAGGACTGGAGAATAGCCAATGTTGTTCCTTTGTTTAAGAAGGGTGGTAAGGATAATCCAGGAAATTATAGGCCAGTGAGCCTTACGTCAGTGGTAGGGAAACTATTAGAGAGGATTCTTCAGGACAGGATTTACTCCCATTTGGAAACAAACAAACTTATTAGCGAGAGACAGCATGGTTTTGTGAAGGGGAGGTCGTGTCTTACTAATTTGATTGAGTTTTTTGAGGAAGTGACGAAGATGATTGATGAGGGAAGGGCGGTGGATGTTGTCTATATGAACTTTAGTAAAGCCTTTGACAAGGTCCCTCATGGCAGACTGGTGCAAAAGGTGAAGTCGCACGGGATCAGAGATGAGCTGGCAAGACGGATACAGAACTGGCTCAGTCACAGAAGACAGAGGGTAACAGTGGATGGGTGTTTTTCTGAATGGAGGGATGTGACTAGTGGTGTTCCGCAGGGATCAGTGCTGGGACCTTTGCTGTTTGTAGTATACATAAATGATTTGGAGGAAAATGTAGCTGGTCTGATTAGTAAGTTTGCGGATGACACAAAGGTTGGTGGAGTTGCGGATAATGATGAGGATTGTCAGAGGATACAGCAGGATATAGATCGGTTGGAGACTTGGGCGAAGAAATGGCAGATGGAGTTTAATCCGGACAAATGTGAGGTAATGCATTTTGGAAGGTCTAATGCAGGTGGGAGGTATACAGTAAATGGCAGAACCCTTAGGAGTATTGACAGGCAGAGAGATCTGGGCGTACAGGTCCACAGGTCACTGAAAGTGGCAACGCAGGTGGATAAGGTAGTCAAGAAGGCATACGGCATGCTTGCCTTCATCGGTCGGGGCATAGAGTATAAAAATTGGCAAGTCATGTTGCAGCTGTACAGAACCTTAGTTAGGCCACGCTTAGAATATTGCGTGCAATTCTGGTCGCCACACTACCAGAAGGACGTGGAGGCTTTGGAGAGGGTACAAAGGAGGTTTACCAGGATGTTGCCTGGTCTGGAGGACATTAGCTATGAGGAGAGGTTGGAAAAACTCGGATTATTTTCACTGGAACGACGGAGGTGGAGGGGCGACATGATAGAGGTTTACAAAGTTATGAGCGGCATGGACAGAGTGGATAGTCAGAAGCTTTTTCCCAGGGTGGAAGAGTCAGTTACTAGGGGACATAGGTTTAAGGTGCGAGGGGCAAAGTTTAGAGGGGATGTGCGAGGCAAGTTTTTTATACAGAGGGTGGTGAGTGCCTGGAACTTGCTGCCAGGGGAGGTGGTGGAAGCAGATACGATAGCGACGTTTGACAGACATCTTGACAAATATATGAATAGGAAGGGAATAGAGGGATATGGGCCCCGGAAGTGCAGAAGGTGTTAGTTTCGGCAGGCATCAAGATCGGCGCAGGCTTGGAGGGCCGAATGGCCTGATCCTATGCTGTACTGTTCTTTGTTCTTTGATACCGAAAACACTGGTTTTAACAGACATTGTAATGCTTCTAAACGATGTTCAGCTTTATGAAGGGGTTCAGTTTGTTGCCAAGAATGCTACACAACTGATGGATTTAATCACTTGTTTTGAATCGCGACACGTCACAATCCACAAAGCTTACAATAAAGTAATGGATGTACTGTTCTGGGCTGAAGCACAGTCAAACAAACAACTCTCTGATGACTCTGAACTAAATGCTTGTGCTCAACAGGTGTCTTCTTGCATGGCAAAGAAGCTCAAACAATATTACTGCTATGGGGAAGAGTAAAGCAGTAAAGAAAAAGCAGTCAGAGGTTATAACAACCTTCTGCAGCAGCCTGAAAGCTGTGCATATCCTTAACCCTACACAAATACACTTGTTGATGGTAGATTTAAACTCATTTGATGCAATTTCTGGCTTTAACAAGAATTGTGGTCTTGAGATTCCTGCTTATGTAAGCATTGCAAAAGAAGCAGATTGTACTTTTCTAATGCTGCAGTTTTGGAACTCTGGAATGCAGAATCCCCACCTTGCAAGGCTAGCACGGCGCTGTCTGGCAATTCCAACAGACTCTGTGGTTGTGGAGAGAGATGTTCTAAACACGGACAGGTTATCACAACGCAGACAGGGAATGAAGAAAGAGGCAGTTGCAGGTTGCTCCATGCTCACATCCAACCACTGACTTCAGTGAGTAAAGAATGTGACCTGTTTATAGTCAGCTTCTTACAATAGTTTTTGAGTGTACAATAAATGCCATTTGAAACCAGAAAACTCCCTTATCTTTTTTGTTGTTTTAAATAGATCATTTTCATGGTTTGTTGCGACACTGTGAAATTTACGACTTAAATATGTGAAATCATGAAATTCACGATTCTTAAAATGTTGTGACCGTGAAATTTGGCCGTGATTTTGGTAGGGCCCTACTTATAAGGAACCCTTGAATCTATCGTTTTCATTAAAGAAATTGCTTCTTTAATAGAAGTGCAGCCTGATAAACAACTTCTGTGTCCAGAAATCTACAGCCCCAAACAGAATTGACCCCAGCTGGAGGAAGCATCAATTGTGAACTAACACCAAAGTGTGGGTGGAAAATGGAGGAAGGAATTAAAATACCTAGAAATCAACATTTTTTAGGAGACACGCATCTCTGAAACAAATGACATGTCAAACTTATTTGGTCTTATCTGTATTATTTTGGTCATGAAATGTAGCAGCTTTAAATGTAAAAGAACCTGAAGATTCATAATTATAATACTTACTGGGTTCAGCTGTGTTACTGAGGTGAAGGCAACAATAATTTTAATATCTGAATTTTAAACTGGTGATTTGTCTTTGTCTTTTGTACGAATATGGTAAAAGGTTTCTTCTGAGTGGACATAGAAGGCTAGTTTAAGACTGCACACATGATTGTGCCAGATGGTTGCCTAAACTGACATGGAACTGCTGCAATGCTATGAATAGCACAACTTCCTGTGAATGCTTGCAGAAGTACAAGTTTGCTGACAGGCATCTATTGGTATTTTAAAATCTTTTTAGCTAAGCTATTGAGTAATTTTATTCTCACTAACATTTCATGTATTTTTTGATCGGCTGGGTGTCTGACACGCGTGGAAATCCAGCACCATATTAAGAGTCTGCAAACGGAACTACTGCAAAATCTACATAAGTAGACCTCCTGTCTATCCAACGTGGAATACATATCCGCATACTGAAGACAAGAAAGTTTGGCAACAGCTGAGGCTACGAGACCCCATGAAGTTACTGCTCCAATTTGGGTTTAACCAACTAAAAACAATGCAGTTTACCAGCAAAGAGCACACCTTCAAATTCATACAGACACTGATGCATTGAAACTCATTTTTTCAATACACAGAATTATTACAGAATTCAGACACTATCTTCTTGAATTAAATGAGGTTTGCTACCACATTGCTGTTTTCATTTGCCTTCCTTATCTCCTCTCTACACCCCGCTCATTTTTAATTCCTCAATATGAAACTACCATCTGGGCTTAAGGGAGCAAGTGAGCTGAACAGAATTGGTCACATTGCAAAACAACTCCAGATGGCTTTTTCCAATGAAGCTGAGTCATGAGTCTGTGCAGATATGAACCCCCTGAAGAGTCTCATGAATGGCCAGCAGCAGTGTCAAAAAAGAAAGTGACTAAAATAAAATAGTGAACCTTGGCAGTATATTAGATTAATCAATGAAAGGGAGAATACGTTTCTTATTTTCAGAAACTCAGAAAAGAACCTTTGATAGGAAAGCTTTTTTTAATCTTTGAGAATGTGTAACAAAAGAAAGATCTTGCATCTATACAATTAATTACTTTTTGAAGGTAGTGATTATTGTTTTGGAGTGCAAAGTGGCAGCCAATAGCACACAGTAAGATCCCAGAAACATCTAATTAAATGTATGCCCAGTTATAATTCGGCTGGTTGAAGCAAAAATGGTGAATAAGACACTGGGAGAACTCCCTGTTTTTTTTCAAATAGTGCTAAGATATCTACCTGAACAGGGCCTCAGTTTAATATCTCATCTGAAAGACAAAGTTTGACTCTGAAAAACGTCTCTGGCTGTCCCTGTGTTTCAAGTTAACAACATCTATCCTTAGATCAAATGGCATTGCTCTGCATCTGTTCTCTGATTGTGGGTGCAGCCAATGAGGTTTTGCTAGTTCATGATCACTCTTACGTGGCTTCTTTCATGCAGTACCTCTGAAAGGAAGACATATTTTCATGATTGGGGTACTTCTGAAGGATCAGCCAGCAACATAGTTAACCAAGAGTTCATATACATCTGTGTTATCAGATTTGATTTAGAACTGGCACTGTAAAGGCTTGAAAAAGGTGAGGATGGTGTTATGACATCACTCCTGTGACACTTGAACATTATAATGGAGCTCTCAATTGTTTAAGACAAGAACTTCATACACCTGTGCCAGGTCCAGTTGGAATATGAGTCATGGCTCATTTCCTGGTCTGTTAAGCAACATGAACTGGCACAAGCAGAGCATAACCAAAATGAAAATCAATTCCACTGACTTTCCTTTAGTTGGATTTTAATAAATTGAATCCAATCCACATTTATGCAAATTCAATTTTGAACCTTTTACTATATGTAGCAAAATAAGTTTTCAAATTGTTTCCAGTGCCTTTAGGTCATCTATGGTCTTCCGACACATTCCCATTTCCAGGCAACATCAAGACGTGTACAATATCCAATCAAAAACTGTGATATGACCAACTCAGTTCCACACCAAGCAATTCCTGGTACATAACCATTCAAAGCAGCACATAGGGAGTTAGTTTATTCTATAGGAGTGCAGGAGTGCAAATCAGCCATGATCTCATTGAATGGCAGGACAGGCTCGAGGGGCTGAATGGCCTCCTCCTGTTCCTATCTGCCTATGTTCTAGGGGAAAATCCTGGGAAAATCCATATCTCTGAAATCATGGAAATTTTAGTACCTCTGAACTAGTTTTTCAATATTTGAGTTTATTTTTGGTCAAACCAACAGGAAACGTGATTGTATCAGAAACAAGAAGTTAAGGTTTTGTCATCAGAACAACAATGGGGACATTTGTCGCTGGATGCAGATGTATTTAGCTTCCTGGATTCCTTCACGCAAGACTCACATCGCACCATCTGACTTTCTCTCTATATGCTGGAAGGGCATGTACTAAAGTTTTGTACTAGCAGCTCTCTAACGTAGCACTGGAAGGCTACAAATACCTGTGGAACTAAAACTAGCAGGATTTAGCACTTTCAGGAAAGGTAGGGATATAAATTGTAAAAAATAAATGTGGCCTATAATCTATTTTGTTTGGGTTGCAAAACTATTGTGCGAAATTAAACTTAAAATGGTGATCTTTTTCTATGAATTACCTCAACCTACTTTAGTTTCAGTCTAATCATTAGTTTTATTTTTCCTCTTTTTACTGTTTTTTCATCCCTTCCTTACCTTGCTTTTGCTACATGTAAGTATAGCTGTTTCATGTGTATATCTGTGTGTTATCCCTTTTTCCGGTTTATCTGAAAGATGTCAATCAGTTTAATGGATAATAACCACAATAAAAACCAACCCAAGTGTTTAGGAATGTATCTTTCTGGAAAGTGTGGAATGTTCCAGCTGGTTTCACTGGAGCTGTTTGCTGTACTTACTTCCTTTATGTTCAGTTACTGCTGCATGTTAAGTTCTGATATGTTGACTAAATCCAGCTGTCTTCCTGTAGTAGGTTAGATATGCCATTGAGGGACACAAACCACAAACCTGTTTTGGTGTAAAGGACATAAAGCAGCTTTAGCTGTCAGTCCCATGGTATAATTAAATGTTATTTGCATATCTCTCGTATTAAAGCAGCAGTTTCCTTTTTTGTACCAGGCTATGTTGCAATTATCGACATACTATCTAACCAATTTCCTCAGTTCCACAGGCTGAGCTTGTCACAAAGTTCCTTTTCATTTTGATTAACAATGAACCTAATTGTATAATTTTTTTTAGAAATGATATATATGGGAGAAGGGGTGATGGTATATGCATAGCTTGTTGTAGTTTAAAATCAATTCATTTATAATCTCCCATCATTGAGAGGAGATACTTATCTATGCCTGGATCCTAGCGAAGTTAATAGACATGACATCATTTAGCTCTGAGGTTAATGTTTACAATTTTGATCACACAATCAGAAGCCTTGGTTGTAACCACTTTTTGTATACTCTTTCAATTACAGTGTAGAACATACTACAGGAGACCTGAAAGTGCTTAGGAATGTACCTACTTTACTAGGATTTGCATACAGAATATATACAAGGGATAAATTTACTAAGTGAAATCCTTTTGGGAGGCCTTTTCCATAGAATAATTTGTATGGAAACAGTGCAGTATATTGAGGGTATTTTAAGACTTGTACTTCAATTCCTACAAGAGGGAATGAAGTGCATGTAGCAACAACTACTCCAACTGCAGCTTCTACCTTCATGAAACTTTGATAGGAGCCATTGCAGATATCTTAAAATTGGCAATGGGAGCTCCAATACATGGCTGTTCTTTCTTTTTCTTTCTTTTGGGCCTCCTTATCTCGAGAGACAATGGATACGCGCCTGGAGGTGGTCAGTGGTTTGTGAAGCAGCGCCTGGAGTGGCTATAAAGACCAATTCTGGAGTGACAGGCTCTTCCACAGGTGCTGCAGAGAAATTTGTTTGTTGGGGCTGTTGCACAGTTGGCTCTCCCCTTGCGCCTCTGTCTTTTTTCCTGCCAACTACTAAGTCTCTTCGACTCGCCACAATTTAGCCCTGTCTTTATGGCTGCCCGCCAGCTCTGGCGAATGCTGGCAACTGACTCCCACGACTTGTGATCAATGTCACACGATTTCATGTCGCGTTTGCAGACGTCTTTATAACGGAGACATGGACGGCCGGTGGGTCTGATACCAGTGGCGAGCTCGCTGTACAATGTGTCTTTGGGGATCCTGCCATCTTCCATGCGGCTCACATGGCCAAGCCATCTCAAGCGCCGCTGACTCAGTAGTGTGTATAAGCTGGGGGTGTTGGCCGCTTCAAGGACTTCTGTGTTGGAGATATAGTCCTGCCACCTGATGCCAATTATTCTCCGAAGGCAGCGAAGATGGAATGAATTGAGACGTCGCTCTTGGCTGGCATACGTTGTCCAGGCCTCGCTGCCGTAGAGCAAGGTACTGAGGACATGGCTGTAAGACACTGTAAATGTGCATTCCTGGGTGGATTATACTCTTCAGGGAAAGGTTCCAGTTAGGCTTGCCTTGCATCAGCCTCTTTGGATCTGCCCAGTCACGACCCATTCTCCTACGTCAGGATTAATAATGTATGCGTTGTGGCCTCCTAGCAGTAATTCTGACATCAAGAGGGTGCCTACTAATGCAAAGGAGAAAACTGGTGGTGCTGTATCTCGGACTCCATTGCAGCTGTGGAAGATCTAGTGAGGGGCCCTATACAGGCACAACCATCCAAAGATCGGAACCTAAAACTTACTCTCTGGAGACCAGGACCTTTAACAGGTTAGTCACTGGAGTGCAATGGAGGGGGAGGAGGTGCTGCTATCAATTGGTTGTTCACAAATGAATAAGAGCCACTTGGGCAAGGTCTGGAGCGCATTAGGTCCTGTGGAATCATACCCCAGCAAAGAGTTGGTACCTTCAGGAAACTGTAAAAGGAAACAAAACAAAATCTAGTTTTACTTTAATTATCTTGTGCATGTCTAGCAGTATCTATGATGAGCAACAAAGCTGTCACAAGCTTATGAGTGAAGGCAGCAATTAGGCAATCTGGCTAGTTATAATCCCCTAGTGTATGCTTGGTGCTGCAACAGGATTATTAGGGTGCAGAGCTCAGCAAAGTGAAAGGAACAAGCACAAGTCATGGGCTATCAGTGGGTATTGTGCATGTTGTCCATGCTATTGGTGCCATCCTGCATTTGAGCTTTTTGAAATAAAAATGTAAATTATTCCCTTATTACTTTTTGCCACCGTGTCTTCCGGCTACTGGAGCGACTCTTTATTTCAGTGTAAAAGTACCATAGCTTGGCAATTGTATGAGTGGTGTTATTATATATAGCTTGATATATTCACAGCAAATTCTCTCTTCCATTTAACAGATACTTCGATTAAATCCGTTTTGAGAGAGATTTGAGTACATCAAGGCCGGAATTTTACTCGGACGCGTAGCCCCGTCCACTGTCCAAAAAGTCGGGAGTGAGCCCGCCTCCGTCGGGCCTGCGGAGTCACAACAGGATCTTACACTCCCCATGCCCTTAATTAGCTTTGGGCAGGACTTCGGCCCCTCTGAGGCAGGAAGCCCCGCCTCCAAGAGCTGCAGGCTGGTTTTACTTGGCAGCCTCCTGGAGGGCCTGAGCCACCTGCCCACCCCTGGTAAAATACCAGCGGCCACGGGAGGAGGCCCTTAAGTGGCAGTTAATTGGCCAGTGAGTGGCCTGGGGCAGGTGGGGTATTTCTCGCTGGCACTGCCCCTCGTAACATTCCAGCAAGGTCAGGAAGCTGTCGCGAATTGCCCACCACGCTCCCCCCCACCCCCCAACATCTCCCACTCAATTTTATGACCCCACCACCACCAGCCCGTTCATGTGTGAGAGCGTAACATTCCAGCCCAAGTGTTTGTACAATACCAGTGTAGAGACTCATTATACTGTTGGCAAATTTAAGTATTCAAATAGGCAGCTTGCCACCAGCAATATAAAGCAGCTGTGGTGATTATCAGCAATGTTAAAAATTTGTTTACTACTATATCCAGCTCTATGCATTTTGAAATTGACACCTGCAAAAAGTAAAACCACAAGAATTTTGCAATCCTTATGTGCAACAAATAAGAATGGGTGACTAAATTAAAGAAGACTCTCTCCAATCTACCAGCCAGGCACATATGCCTGATGAAAACAATTTGGTTTGATGTCAGTCTTTAGTGAGATATTTTCATGAATTCAAACAAATGTCACAAAGACAACTTTTTGAATTTGAAAGCAGAAAATGCTGGAAATACTCAGCAAGTCAGGCAGCATCTGTGGAGAGAGAAACAGAGTTAACATTTCAAGACAATAACCCTTCATCAGAACATTTCAGATTTCCAGTATCTGCAGTTTATTGCTTTAGTAATAGTTTTTTAATTTAATTGTAAGAGTGGGGTACTGACAGTAGAGCATGGCTACCCGATGACATGTGTCCGGCATTCGGGCTCGGGTGTTTTGGTTAGGTCCTGCATTTGCGAGAGAGTGCTGCTGCATCCTCACAGGAATGGCAGAGGAGTAGATGACTAATGCACACAAAGGGCTGAAATTAGTGAGCCCATCGCAGGTCCCAGCAGTGGACCAAAAGTGGCTACCGTCCCCACTAGTCACATGTGTGGCTGGCCCATTGCAATCATGCAGTGGGCAGCCATTTTACATAATGGAGGCACGGGGCCTGTCCAATCACGTGATGGGGGGGTGGGGGGGGGGTGGATTTGCAGTGCCAAATAGGGTGTCAGATGACTCCAGAGCTGACACCATATTTAAAGCACTGCCAGTCCTGCTTGCATTGCCAACTTATTCTCATTTTCAGTTTCATGGTCTCTGCTGAAGCTGTTGTTGGAGTAACTGCTGGACCCACTCACTCCCCGGTGCAGGACGCCATAGGCTGGCAGAGGCAAGACACGGTTAGCCCCACAGTTTAGCAATGCCTCCCTCAAGATTCTCCTCCAGGCTGCAAGGAAAAGGCGGGAGGTCATCTTCCCCAGCGATGGCAAGAAGAGGTCCTCCCGCCTGACCAATCAAGCCAGGATGGAGATCACAGAGGAGTAGCCATGGATCTAGTGCCTGCTAGGTCGGGGAAAAGGAATTCGATCTGAGCCTGACCCGGCCCGAGTCCCTCCAATTTTGCCCCACGCCCAACCCGACCCGAGTCTGACCCGAGCCCGATCCCGACCTGACCCGACCCTATCATAGGAAACCCCAGCAGACATAACGTTGATTTCTCTTTCCACTTGCAGGACAAGAGGGCCCGGAACAGCAGGTAGACATCGTGGACTGGCAGAGGAATACCAGACATCTGGCCTTTCTTGACAGCTGAGGAAGAGGCACTGGAATTAGTGGGGTCCCAAGGCGGATACTCAATAGCTGATGGTGAGACTGGAGGTCATTGACCTGAAACTCTCTTTCTCTCACCACAGATGCTGCCAGACTTGCTGAGTATTTCCAGCACTTTCTGTTTATATTTTATCCTCCATAGTCCTTGACAGTGACAGGATGCTGCCTGGCAACCCAGCCAATGCACCCAGCATCGTGGTGTCCATGTCCATTCAGCACTCTCCTGTTCCCTGCTGCATCCCGGTCCTCATCTGAGTCCTCTGCAGCAGTGCTTGTCTGCCACCTCGCCCTCTCGTGAGCTGGCAAACAAACCATCCTTTCACCCTGGCCAAATTGCAGCCCACTCGTGTCCAGTGACTCACCATTTGCTGATCCCAACTCTATGCTAGCCTCCAAGGTAAGCGCAGTGCCAGTGTCTGAGCTGATGGCTGCAAGTTTCAGATGAAGTGACAGACCTCTTCATCAGTGCTGTGCTGTTGCTCTCTTTCCTCCTCCTGCGGTTCCTGTGGCTGAGAAAGTGGCAGTTCTTGAGTGTCTGAAAGCAAGAACTCAGAAGGGGAAGGGTGGTGTGAGGGAGGGGGTTGGGGTGCGAAGCAGTAGGTCCATGGTCACAAAGCAGGAAGATGCCATCAACCTCAATGTTCTCAGTGACCTTGGATAATATAGGCCCTGTTGCAGCTGGCACCATGATGCAGAGAGCCATCTCCTCCATAGGGCTCAGGAGATTCAGGTGTCCTTGTCCCCCTGCTGGTTCTGCCCTGCTCTCTTCTATTGTGTGTCACCTTGTCCTGTAAGAGAGAGGGCAGAATGTCAGTGGTTGTGTAGCACTGTATTTGGGTGCTGTGCCTGCCACAGCTGAATAACCGGAGATATGTGGAGGCATTGAGAGGTAGGTGTGAGGATAGCTGCAATAATAGGTGTGTGAGGGTAAAGTGAAGTATCTGAATGTTGGGTGTGAGTCCTGAGTGTCGGGGAGTGTCTGGGTGAATGATGATGGAGTGGTGCATTGTGCAATGTGAGAGGTTGGTGGTGTGAGATGTCTTGTGAAGATGCATTCACTAACCTTGACCACCTGCGGGAGGTCATTAGACCTCTGTGTCACTGCTGCCAGGTCCTCGGGTCCACACTGTAGGAGTTGACCTTCCAGGCCACCTGTTCCCACTCCCTTCTGAGGGTGTCTTTGAGGGTCTCCTGGCCCCCACTCCTGGTGGGACCATGGCGTCTCTCCTTCTGCCCACCTGCACTACTATTGCCTCCAGTGCTACTTTAGATCCCTCCTTCTGTCCTGGTGTTCAGTTTCCAAGAATTTCCATTGCTACAATATTTTTGTTCAACTCCCATTTAAGAGACAACCTGCCTTTAAGAAAGAGCAGGCTGCCTGTACCATGTGATCAGCAAACCACACTGCCAGGGCCTCCTACTGTGCACAGAGCTCACTGGCAGCATTCAGGAGCAGAAAGCAGCACTAGAAGCACACCTGCTAGTGCCACAATCATTCAGAGGAGGTAGGCACATGAATTTTGCATGATCCCCACCTCTATCTGAATGGGCACATTGTGAATTGTGATCTTTGTGCCCAAAAATAGGGTCAGACAAATTTCTAGCCCAGAATTTATTGTTACAATACTTCACCTTTCAGATGTAATTAATTTACAGAACTGTAAAATATTCTAGAATGCTTGTTAGAAATGTGCCATAGTGCAGCAAATCAAACAACTGTCAGTTAAACGCAATTTTGAAAATCATCTCAGTTATGACTCAATGTGACTGTATAATGCCCAGATCAGCATTACTATGCAGTAGCCTTTTGACTTGATCTGACAAAAAACTCCACAAATGACATAATCTAGCAGTGGAGAAGATTTCTCCACATTTTACACCAGTTTCCGCAGCCTAGAGAAACTCTTAGAGCTACCAAGTGAACTCTATATCACGTGGTCAAGAAGAAGCACCCAGGCTCATGAGTAATTCTGGGACAATAAGTGGCATAAGACCATAAGAAATAGGAGCAGAAATAGGTGATTCGGCCCTTTGAGTCTGCACCATCATTCAATGAGGTCATGGCTGATCTACCTGAACTCCACCTTCCCATACCATCCCTTGACTCCCTTAGTATCCAAAAATCTATCAATCTCTGTTTTGAATTTATTCAACGATTGAGCACTCTGGAGTAGAGAATTCCAAAAATTCACAACCCTTTGAGTCAAGAAATTTCTCCTCAACTCAGTCCTAAATGCATGACCCCTAGTTCTAGGCTTCACAGCATCTACCCTTTCAAACCCCTTAAGAATGTTATGCTTCACCAAGACCACCTCTCATTCTTCTATACTGACATTTTTCAAACATGCACAGGATACACAGGGGGCTGAATCCTGCCGCCAAGGTTGGAGACGGGCGACAAAAACGGCGGCTTGCCCACGCCGGCCGAATGTTGTGGAGCCGCAGCAATCTTCCTTTTGGCGGCTCATTTGAATGGCTGGGGCGGGCCACCCCCTGGATCACGTGGAGAGGGTGGGCTGTCCATCCCCGGCAATGGCGTCAGCTGGCTGTGTGCAGGTGCTAACGCCCTTTTTAAAGGTCTGTCAGCCCTACCGGCAGATTAAATATTTAAAGATAAGGCAAACAAAAAAACTTAAATTCATTTATTTTGCCCCTCTCCCAACCCCCAATAACCATAAAATTATAAATTTTCCCTTTCCCCCCCAAAACACTTACCTTTACAATCTGACCTTCACCCCGCCAAACAGCATAAACGTTGACCTCTAAACAATCAATGGATTGGCATGTTAGAATAGTGTCAGGGAACTGTAATTATTTTTCTCCTCAGATTAAAACAGTGTGTCTTTAAGACTCTGTTCAAAACAGTGTGCCTTTAAGACAGGGAGCAAAGTTTTGGATTTCTGGGGGCAGTGTGCCACAGCTGCATTTTGTTACCTAGGCAACAGCAGGAGAGAGAGGTCACATGGTATGTTTTGATTTGACTGTGTGTAAAACTAGCAAAAATCAGTCTGCACCAGACTCACCAGCGAAGTGTACTGAAAAGAAAAGAGCTGTCCATTCTCTCTCTGCAGAAATTCTACAAGGAGCTATAGGCTGAATGAATTGCCGAAAGAGGAAATAACCCTTTTGAGAGACCATTTGGTATTGCTGAAGGAAGTGTTGATGCCTACTGCAGTCGAAGAGTTTGAATGCCTATCAAACACAGACTGCCTCATCAAATCCATGTGGAGGCTTCGAGTAGCCTTTGATTATTTCCACATTAGAATACCACATCCATCAGGAACATAACCCACTAAGACCTACTTATTTATTTATTCTTAAGAAGCAGCTAATTTTTTTAAACACCACTTTTTAAAAACCGGTTAATTACTGCTTTTTTTGAGTTTATGTGTGTGAATGGGGAAGTTAGGTTAAAATAAGAGGTTATAAGGTCTTTAGACATAGTTTTATTTTAATAGTGTTTAAGATTTAGTTTTAATAAATAGTTAATTTATTGTTGTCTAAAGACACCTGGTTTGGTCTGTTTTATCCTGGGGGTTACTACAGTAGTCGTTTAGTAGCACAGAACTTGAGTATTGCTGAAACTTTTCATCTTGCACTCATCAGGACAAAACACAAGAATAACCAATGTAAGGGAAAACAATGACTTATACTGCAGGAGAAGAGAGTACTGATTGGTTAGAAAGTGAACTCTGATTGGTAGAGGTGTTGCCATGGAGAATGCACCGGTTTATGGTGACTGACAGTTAACTGCCAAGCTTTGTTTAAAATTTAAACCAGGCAGCTTGACTCTGATTGATCAAAGCATTGCCCTGAGGAATGAACCAGCGAATGGCTGTCACATATTTTGTTCAGCTGAAATAGGCGCAATGTTTATACATATTCTTTCTGTCTGCAAAGAACGGGGCCCTGTGTATTAATATACGTAGCGTCCACTGAAATACGCCACAATGTGAGCCCTACTGACAATCTCAAATTGGTTGTCAGTGTAATTCTTAGCACACTGGATTATTTAGCAAATGTTGTCCAATCGCGGAATCACATCTAATGTTGGACATTGCGTTTTGAGTTTTGCAAGCACGGGCTGGTTGGGTATGGCAGAAGGGACATATTGTTTGATACGATCCACCAGTCTTTGGGATGTACGGCCTATATACCTAGCATCACACTGGCATTGAAATTCATATTTCACATTATTCATTTATGTGATAGGCAGGATGTCTTTTTGGCTTGATGGCAACGTCCTGCTAGTGGCAAGCACGACATGTGTTGCCACTGCATAGTAGCAGCATGAAACAGCTAGCTTCACCTGTTGCTCAAATTTTTGGGATACATTACTCTTCCAGGGTAATTTGAGGTAGACTGGGCACTTTTCAGGGCTGAAAAAGACGGTCTTTGGCCCATTCATAAGTTTGCGTGATATACAGCGGGAAATAATCTGATTAGGGTAGCCATTGTCATGCAGGATGTCTTTGATTCACCCTATTTCAGTATCAAGCTTGCATGGTGAGCAAATGGGTTGAGCCCGATTTATGAGGTTGCCGATAAAGCCAATCTTATAGTGCGTGGAACTGTAAGAATTCCAATGCGTGTATTGACCAGTGAAAGGAGGTTTGCGGTAGATCGTGGTAGAGAACCCCTTAACAGATGTCACAACTAATAAGTCAAGGAAAGGGAGCTCATTTGACTGCCCCATTTCAAATTCACCTGGTGGCTGTCTTAAGGTGATTCTCCAACATGATGAATGCCGACAAGACACGGTTGTAAATAGGACCTGAAGATTTGTGTAACTCCAATCACAATATTTGGCATGGTAGCTATGCATGTACTTATGACTTCAACAATGGGTGCTCCACTGCAGAGTGTCTTGGAGTGGCAACATTGTCAATCAAGCAGCTCAATTAGGCAGACATGCAACACTGCACAGACGAGTTGTGGTTTCTGCCAAGGATACCTCAATTGTATAGACTGAGTGGAATATTCTTAAAGTACTTAGTCCCAATCCCTGAGCCTGGCAGTTGAAGACACTCTGGAGGTGGCCCTTTTGCCATCATGTTGCATCTCCTGTAATTACGCTGGCACTTGCTCCTCTTTATTTGTGCTCTGTACTTCACCAACTGCTCCTTCTTTCAACTTACAACAGACACCCCATCCCCATGGTGATTTCCAGTGAATGGCACAGAATGCTGCAATGTTTTCCAATGAAGCTCTATATGAGGCTCGATGAACAGCACCTTGGGCAAGATTTTGTTTCCAGCCTGATGTCGTGTTCCGTGGCGGAGTTGGGGTGGGGGTGGGCCGGAAAATCAGAGCGGCAGCAGTCGTCACGGAACCCAACGCCATGATTGTCGGGCCCATCTTTCCGGTGGCAAGGAAGCTCCATGGCAGCCCCTCCACCATTTTGCAATGGGACCCAAATTAGCATATTTAAATAACACATTTGCATGCATTAAAATATAAACTGCAGCGATCTTACTTTCAGATCCCGATCCTCAGCGTGACGAGCAGCAATCGCGCGCTTTCACTTTCCGGTTCAAGGAAAGCTGATGCACCGAGGTGGGGAAGAGGTGAAATCAGCACTCTGATGAGTATGGGGGTGGGGAAGGGATGAATTCTACACTTTGATGGGTGGTGGGAAGGGGTGAACTCTGCACTTTGTGTATTGGGAAGGGGGCAACTCTACATTTTGTTGAATTGTCTGCAGGGCTGGCAGCCTTTTAAAATTGGCGCCAGCACCTGCTTCTGCATCAGTGACACTGTGAATGGCATCGCCAATGCTGACCCGGCCACGTGACTTGGGGGGGGTGGCCGCTGTGAATACGTAAAGTGGCTGCCTGCCGCAGAATTGCGGCGGCGCGGATCGTGGGCGACGGCTGCCTTTTTTCGTACCCAATTAGACACTTTACAACCTTCCAAACTTAATTAACACTGAGTTCAACAACTTCAGATCATCACCACCACAGCCATTTTTTTCAGACTGCAGCTGTTGGTGATGATTCTACAACAGTCATTTACGCCTCCACTCGCGCCATCTTTTGTTTCTTTATTTGTCCCTTTACCATCCCCTTTTATGTTTCCTACATTACAACAGTGACTACAATTCAAAAAAAGTGCTTCATTGACTGTAAAGCGCTTTGGGACGTCCTTGAGGTCATGAAAGGCGCTATATAAATGCAAGTTTTTCTTTTTTTGCTTTGCTCCATCAGCCCTTTTGTCATTTAACCTCACCCTTTCACCCTATCACAGATCTTCCCTTTGTTCTTTCCTCCCTTCCCCTCTTTCCCTGCCTCTGTATTTGTTTAAGACCTGTTACATGTTAACTTTTTCTAGTTCTGATTCAAAAGTCATCAACTTGAAATATTAACTTTGTTTTTCTCTCCTCAGATGCTGCTTGACCTGTTTTTTTTATTTCAGGCTTCCAGCATCCACAGTACTTATCTTTTGTATTAGACTCAATATTGGGTTTGGCCAGCTCTTCTTGAACATCAAAGGGTGCAAGAGGAAAATATAAATTGTAATGAGTTCTTTATGTTGTCTGATGCAACATAAATGAGATGTGTGGTGTTATGCTGAAGATCTCAAACAGGGTTATTACAGCTAAACTATTACGGTACAGAGAAAACTATTTACAGAATGTTCCTCTGGGTGTTACAGTTGCAGAGTGACTCTGGCTTGTAGTCACATGACTACATCCTGGCACTTAGCTCATTAGCATACTGAGATCTTAAAGGGACATCACTCTTAAGGCAATCAAACAACATCCCCTTTCTTTCCAAAGATAAGTCTTGTATGCTACAAGTAAAACACATAAAATTAGATAACATCAAAATTAGTTATATGGGATATAGATTATAAAATTTACAAGTATGAGGACAGGGATTGTGAAATTTACAAGTGTGGAGGCTTAAAAATCCATATATCGTTTTGGTGGTTTAACAACTCTTACTCGGGGAATTTGCATCTCTTCTGTTTTTTCTGAAGTTCTCCCTTTCTGCATTCAGTTTCTGTTGCTCTGCCTTCAGTCTGCTAATATACTCTGTTGCTTTTCTCAAGATGACCACTTTTGAGGCCTTGTCATTCTTGGAAAGTTCTGGCACCTCATCTCAAAGAGCCAACAAACAATGCTTCAACTCACTCCTCCTCTGCCTCTTCAGGACATTGCGTGTCCTTCGCCGCTCCTCATTCTCTGCATCTGAAGGCCTGGACTCAAGGTCAAGGATTTATTGAGGGAGGAGGACTTGGCCTCATGGAGCTACCTGTCTGTTCTGGCTCATTATGGTGCTGGTGGTCCTCTGGAGAGCAGAAGTGAAGGTGCAGCATAGTTGTGCTGTTGCTGGATTGATGCTGGCCAGAGTCTCCGAGTGGATTCGCGTCCTTGGAGATTTCCCCTTGGCAATGCTCCCCACTGCCAGCCTTTGCTTCTCAGTACTGCTTCTTCTGAGTCGCTGGAGCGTAAGGAAACAGTGCCTGTTGACAAAGAGCTTTCACCATCTGAGTTTGGATCGTCATTCTCTTGGTGGGGTGTCTCTGAGAAGGATCTGATACTCTCCAAACCAGAACTCCAGAAATCCTGGAGGAACTGTGACTCAATGCAGGTACCCTTGGTCTCTTCTGCTGTAATGGGTACCTTGCTGACCCCGTGGATAATCACGATATTGAGGACCTTACATATTGGTAGTCCTGCCACTGCTGGTCCGCTCATGTCTACCAGGTAAAATATTTGTGGTTTCCATGCCAACTTGCCATAGCTACATTGCATTGTTAGTGTGCCACTTCAAGGGATGGGTGACTCATTGTATGCAGATAACATTGCAGTTGTCAGTTGCGTCATTAATTTCCAATGACCCCAGTACATATCCTTCAGGATTCGAACTGGTAGGATATTTGCAGTAGCTCTGGTGTCAATCTTAACCCTGAGTGTGTGTTTGCCAACTTTCTTTGGGCACATGATGTTAATGTAGCAACAGCTTCCAGTTGTTTGAGTTCATCAACATGATGTGTCAGGTTCACAATGTGAAATGCCTGCTCGTCTTCGGGCTGAGAATTGTTCTGTTCTGAGTCGTGTCTCAGGTCTGGTTCGCTGTGGACTTTGTGTATTGGCTTGAGTTTACGCAGGTCTCTGGAACTTTCCTTGCTGCTGTTGTCATGTTGCTGCGCCTCTTGTCTGTTAGTTTGTGTTCTACTGTGACTTCTGGCTGTGTCTTTGGAGCCAGATTTCTTGCAGAGGCAAGCCCAGTATCCTTTTGCAATGCACGCCTCACCTTGCACAGGTCTTGAAATTCAGGACAATTCCATGGTGAGTGGGACAAACCACACTTACCACACAGCTTCCTTGCTCTTTTCGACCTGGTTATTGTACCGATGCTGTTGGCAGCACCTAGGGCTTGCAGATGCTATTGTCCAGCTACAATGGCTTTGTATTTCCTGCCATCTTCTAGCATCACATTAATGCTATGACCTTCTTTCCCCCCCACCCCCCCCCCCCCCCCAAGAGGTCATTCTGAAACACTTCAATGGATATTGAGACAATCAAGAGCTCCATTAGTTGCTCTGACAGCTCAGTTTCTGAAAAACCGCATTCATTGCCCTTTCTATGGTATCTACTGATGAACTGGTCTATTGATTCCTGTGGCTGTTGCCTGTAGGACATCAATTCCAGGCAGTGAATTCCAAAATTCACTCTTAACCAGAGATGATCTAGCACTTTCCATATCTTTGCAGGATCTTTCTGGTCCTATTCAGATAAACCAGAGGTATTGATTCTATATAATCCCTCATTTCCAACAGCTATCAGTAATTTTACAGCCTGTTTCTTTGGTTCTACAATCACTTGGTCTGTGAAGCATAATTGCATTCTTTGTTTAAAAAGTTTGAACGTATCAATGGCCTTCCAGTTCATGCTGAGAAGTTTGGTATCCATCGTTCTGCTGTTATTCTGCTTAAAACTTGCTTCAAGACTTGTTCTATTAACTCTGCACTGTTTCCCCTTTAAGAAATTCTCTTTTGTTATTTGGACTAACTGCCTAGATGGAGAGTAACAGATTTTTGACAGTGTTCCGTGTTTATCTTGCTTGTAGCACTTAAGCTTGTCTGTTTACACAGCTGTTCATTAGGCAGTTCAATTGCTTTTTTTTTGCTAGAGTTTGTTTATGTTCTTCATGCTCGAGTGGGTTACATTTTTTACTGGGGCTGCATGAATGTAGACTGTTCTTCACACTCGAGTGGTTTAATGTTGTTTTTTTAAACTTTGGCTGCTTGGATGGAGACTCTGCAGTGTTCGTGGTTTTTATGCACTTTTTGCTGTCAGATGCCTCCTGTAATGGCACCGACCTCGATCAGCCTGGGAGAGGAATCTGGTCTTCCCCATCCAGTTATGCTGAAGATCTCAAACAGGCTTATTACAGCTTAACAATTATATACAGTGCAGAGCAAACTATTTACAGAACCTTCCTGTAGGTGTTACAGTTGCAGAGTGACTCTGGTTTGTAGTCACATGACTACATCCTGGCACTTAGCTCATTAGCATACTGAGATCTGAAAGGGAAACCACTCTTAATGCAATCATACAACATACATAACAATGCTTGCAGTAAGTCACCCATGGCAAGTGTGTAACACTGAAATTTGCAATGCCTGTTGAGCGCTGGCAAAACATTTAAATGAGCTAAACTCACATTACTGGGCAAGATCAGCCTCTTGTTCCCATGCACAGTAGTCTTAGTGTTTTTGCCCCGTGTTTACAACAGCAGCAGCAACTTGCATTTAAATAGCGTCTTCAATATAGTAAAGTGTCCCAAAGCACTTCATAACAGCATTATCAAATAATATTTGACACCCAGCTACAAAACGAGATAATAGGATAGATGGCCAAAAGGTTGGCCAAAAAGGTAGGTTTTAAGGTCTTTAAGCAGGAAAGAGATGTAAAGAGGTGGAGAGGTTTAGGGTGGGAATTCCAGAGGTTAGAGCCTTTGCAGCTGAAGGCACGACACCAACCGTCAAGCAATTAATATTGGGGACGTGCAAGAGGCCAGAATTGGAGGAACACATATCTCAGAGGATTGTAGGACTGGTGAACATTACACAGATAGGGAGGGGTGATACCATAGAGGGACTTAAAAACAAAGATGAAAATTTTAAACTTGAGGCTTTGCTTAATTGGGAACCAATGTAGGTCAGCAAGCACAGGGGAGGTGTGTCCAAAGTTTAGACATAGGCAGCAGAGTTTTGGATGACTCAAGCTTATGGAGGGTAGAATGTAGGAGGCTGGCCAGGAGCGTGTTGGAATAGTTATGCCTAGAAGTAACAAAAGCATGTATGAGGATTTCAGCAGCAGATGAGCTGAGGAGAGGCAGCATTGGGTGAGGTTACAGAGCTGGAAATAGGTGGTCTTAGTGATGATGCAGATATATGGTTAGAAGTTCATGCCTGGAGCAAATATGACCCCAAAGTTATGAAGAGTTAGGTTCAATTTCAGACAGTTGCCAGAGAAAGGGATGGAGTCAGTGGCTGGGGAATGGAGTTTGTGGCAAGGACTGAACACAGTTGCTTTGGTCTTCCCAATATTTAGTTGGATGATATTACTGCTTATCAAGTACTGTATGTCCAACAAGCAGTCTGCCAATTTAGAGACGGTGGAAGGACTGAGAGAGACGGTGGTGAGGTAAAACTGGATATTGTCTGCGCAGTGTGGAAACCAATGCTGTGTTTTTAGATAATGTCATGAGCGGCAGCACGTAGATGAAAAATAGGAGGGAGCCAAGGGTAGATCCTTGGGGTACAGCAGATGTAACGGTGCAGGGGCGGGAAGAGAAGCCATTGTATGTGGTTCTCAGGCTATGACTGGGTACAGAAAAGGAACCAGACAAGTGCAGTCCCAACAAGCTGGATGACAGAGGAGAGGCATTGGAGGAGGATGGTGTGGTCAACCATGTCAAAGGCTGCAGAAAGGTCAAGAAGGGTCCGGAGGGATAGTTTATCTTGGTCACAGTCACATAGGATGCTATTTATGACTTTGATAGGAGCTGTTTCGGTGCTGTGGTAGAGCAGAAACCTGATTGGAGGGATTCAAACTGTGTTCCGGGAAAGATGGGCATGGATTTGGGAGGTGACAACATGTTCAAGGTCTTTAGAGAGGATAAGGAGCTTGGAGATGGGCTGGTTGCAAGGATGGAGGGGTCAAGAGTTGATTTTTTGAGAGGGGTGATGGCAGCAAATTTGAAGGAGAGGGGGACGGTATGAGAGAACCATTATCAATATCAGCTAACACGTGGATTAGGAAGGGAAGTTAGGTGGTCAGCAGTACAGTGAGAATAGGATCATGGGAACAGGAGATGGGTCTCATGGACATGATGAACTCGAGTGAGAGCATGAGAGGATGATAGGAGATAAACCAGAGAAAGATGTGAATTCAGGGATAGGGCAGGGGGATCCTTAGAGGAAGTTTGGCCTGGTGGGCTAGTGGAAGGGAGGGAAGCGACATAGGCAGCAGATTGGATGGTCTCAATAGGAACATACGAATTAGGAGCAGAAATAGGCCACTTGGCCCCTCTAGCCTGCTCCGCTATTCAACAAGAACCTGGCTGATGTGATTGTAACCTGAACCTCAATCTTAATGACAACGAAGTCCATGAAATCCTCACTTATTGTTGGTGGTGATGGTGGAAGAAAGGCAGGAGGAGTTTAAGAAGATGGTTTATAGTAGAAAAAAGAAGCTGAAGATTATTTTTATATTCTAGGATGATCCAGGAATAGAGCAGTTTTGGCAGACAACAGCAGTGCTTTATGTGATCTAGCCAGATCTGCCGGAATTGGATAAACCAGTTATCTGCCATATCTGTTCAATTCTGTGTCCCATGGACTTAGGAAGCTGAGATGAGGGCCATACAAGGGGGAATGACCGGGGGAGAGAGAGAGTAGTGGTTTTAATGGGGATTAGGGCATCTAAGGTGGAGGTGAGGGTGTGGTTGAGCAGATCCATAGCTCCAGAAAAGGCATGGTGAATAGAAGGCCAAAGGCTGGACAGTTGGGATTTTGTAAGTGCAATTGTTAGTAAATTTGGGAGAGATTTTTTCCAGGGTGGACGCAGAAGGTAGTAGGGGTGGGAGGGGGAAGGAGGATCTGAGTGGAGAGCTGATCAGAGATGGCCTTATCTGTGATTGACATGATGGGTTAGTGAGGCCACATGAATAGAATATCTACTTTGGGAGATGCAATCATGCCTTGTTTGCTTTTTTTTAAACAAAATAAATTACTTTTGTAATTTGTCATACATCAGTCCACTGGGGATAAAGCTAGTACCTGCAGTTGGATGTTGGAATTGTGCAATTTGCAATGCTGGTCCTTTTAGGTTAAAAATGGAGCACACTTTGTTTAGCACAACTACTGAAGACTTATTAATTTAAATTGTTTTGCCGTAACAAGATTTGCTTTTGTTATCATTGGATCTTAAAATACTCCTTGCTTGCACTTGACTCCAGACAAAACAAGCCACTGCTTGTAATCACAACACAGCAATGTACTATGCAAAGTCAGTTCCTCAATTACTTATTTTTCCTTCCCTTGTCTACCAACTAATGGCATGTTTATCTTTTCAGGTCATGTGCTTTGTTATTGAAAGTGAACTTTGCTTTTGTTTTTTCTTTTTCCTGTTTTTGAGACTGACTCACATTGTGGGATAATTCTTTAGCACCAACAGTGCTTCAGCACCTCAGATTCCTCAAATTTAGAATCCCCATCATTGGCTTGTTGAGATCAGTTAATTCAGTGAAATGCACAGGAACTATTCTGGTTCATGCTGCTTGGCATCACACCAGGCTATGTAAAATTTTGATGTGCATTGCACATATGTGATGGTAAAGTGGGATCTACATACATAGCCTTCTTTTATCTGTTAACAACTTCACAACCTGTATATGATATTTTACATGCACTATAGTCTTTCATCCTCTCAGTGATTTTTTTAATTTTTTTAATTTCCAAAATATACTTTATTCATAAAAATCTGCAAAAATTACATTGCCAAACAGTTTCAAACAGCACCAAAAAATACAAACATTGCAAGGGAGATCAGTTTCCTTCAATACTATCATGAGTTTCTTCACAACCCTTCCATTCACAATTGTCGTGCCAATTACAGTTTTACATTTACAGCAAATGAAAATATTAACGATACAATTCGAGGGGTTTCCCATGGATCCAGCCCCTCAGTTCAGCTTGGTGGGGGGACCTTACACTGTGGTCTTTCCCCATTGAGCCTTTGCTGCGGCTGCCCCAAGCTTTAGTGCGTCCCTCAGCACGTAGTCCTGGACCTTGGAATGTGCCAGTCTGCAACATTCGGTGGTGGACAACTCTTTGCGCTGGAAGACCAGCAAGTTTCGGGCAGACCAAAGGGCGTCTTTCACCGAATTGATAGTCCTCCAGCAGCAGTTGATGTTTGTCTCGGTGTGCGTCCCTGGGACCAGCCCGTAGAGCACAGACTCCTGTGTTACAGAGCTGCTTGGGATGAACCTCGACAAAAACCACTGCATCTCTTTCCACACCTGCTTTGCAAAGACGTCAGTGATGTTCATCGGTTGGATATTTCATGGGGGAGTCTTCTTAGGCAATAGGAGGCAGGTTTGTTTGTGTGTGAGGAGTTAACTCCCCTAAAAGTGATGTCGGGTCGGGACATAATCCTGCCCCCTTTCGGCTTTCATGCGGGTGGGTCCAGAGGCGAGTGGGGAAGCCCGGTCCAGCTGTCAGGAAACTAATTAAGGTATTCAAACACCCAAATTATGTCTGCCTTTAACCTTGCATTCTGGCTTTAACTGCCAGCACACAGGTTCCATGATGTCTCTACATTTCGCCAGGTTGAAGGAGGTGAGTGCACAGTGGGAAGTCATTGTTGACTGAAATTGACCTGCTTGGAACACTATAAATGCTGAAATCAGCAAGCTTGTGGTTGGCCACAGTGAAAGGCAATGCTGACAGCTTGAAATCACTAGTTTCAAAGGGAATAGCAACTTTGTGCACTAACTTTCAAGTGCCTAAGAGTCCACTAAGCTGAATCTTAGCTTCCTGGCTGTCAGACTTCCCTGAACCATGGAGCTACCTATGAAGTGATAGCTTGAACTTCTGATGAGCAGCAGCAGGATGATCCAGCTCTTTGTCACGGTCACATAGGATGCCATTTATGATTTTGATAAGAGCTGTTTCGGTACTGTGGTGGGGCAGAAACCTGATTGGAGAGATTTGGTAGGTGACAACATGTTCAAGGACTTTAGAGAGGATAAGGAGCTTGGAGATGGGCCGGTTGTTTGCAAGGATGGAGGGGTCAAGAGTTGATTTTTTGAGAGGGGTGATGACAGCAAATTTGAAGGAGTGGGGACAGTATGAGAGAACCATTATCAATATCAGCTAACACGTGGATTAGGAAGGGAAATTAGGTGGTCAGCAGTATAGTGAGAATAGGGTCATGGGAACAGGAGGTGGGTCTCATGGACATGATGAACTCGAGTGAGAGCATGAGAGGGATATAGGAGATAAACCAGAGAAAAATGTGAGTTCAGGGATAGGACAGGGGATCCTTGGAGGAAGTTTGGTCTGGTGAGCTAGTGGAAGGGAGGGAAATGGCACATGCAGCTGATTGGATGGTCTCAATACGAACATACGAATTAGCAGCAGGAATAGGCCACGGCCCCTCGAGCCTGCTCTGCCATTCAACAAGATCACGGCTGATCTGATTGTAACCTGAACCTCAATCTTAGTGACAAAGAAGTCCATGAGCTCCTCACTTATTGTTGGTGGAGATGGTGGAGAATGGGGGTGGGGTTTAAGAAGATGGTTTATAATTGAGAAAAGAAGTTGAGGATTATTTTTGTATTCTAGGATGATCCAGGAATAGAGCAGTTTTGGCAGATGACAGCAGGATCTCATAGTGCTTTATGTGATCCAGCCAGATCTGTTGGAAAATGGATAAACCAGTTATCTGCCATATCTGTTCAAGTCTGTGTCCCATGGACTTAAGGAACCTGAGATGAGGGTCGTACAAGGGGGAATGGCCATAAGGGCAAGGGCAGCAACTCCAGCAGTAGCAGCAGCTGCCTTTTCTACAGCCACATGCCACTCTATGGGACAGAGGGAATGAACAGAGAGCTGTAGCTCGAAGGAGGCAGAACCCCCCGCACAGGGTATGTAGGCCAAAGGTGATCTTCCTCAACATGCCAGAACAGTGCCTCAGGAGGTTCAGGCTCTCCCAGCAGGTCGTGGCAGACATCTGCCGTTTCCTGGAAACAAGCCTCTGCCCAAGAGGACCAGGTAGCCATGCATTGCCAGTGGCCGTCAAGGTCACCGTAGCCCTGAATTTCTTCACATGCGGCTTGTCTCTGCCTCCAGATCTGTTGGAGACATCTCCAGGATATCACAGTCAGTTGCCCACAACTGGATCACCCTGGTCACCAATACCTTGATATCCATTTTGCCACCAATGAGGCAACTCAAACTCAGAGGGCTGTGGGCTTCACATCATTGGCTGGATTTCTACAGGTCTAGGGGTGATTGATTGTATGCATATAACAAACAAAGCGCCATCAGATCAGCCATACATCTACATTAATTGGAAGGGCTTCCACTGGTCTGTGACCACTGCAATAACATCATGCACGTCTGTGCCAGCTGCCATGACTCCTTCATCCTTCGGCAATCTCGACTATCTCAGGTGTTCTCTCCACCACACAGCCTCAACGGCAGGCTCCTGGGAGACAAGGGCTACCCACTGAAGACCCTGGTTGCAGACCCCAGTGAAGAACCCTACCATTGAACTACAGGACAATATAACAGGAACCTCATCAACAGGACGGCAATGTCCCAAGATGGCAGTTCCAGTGCCTTGACGAATCTGGAGGTGTCATTCAATATGCCAAAGCAAGGTCTCCAGGATTGTTGTGATCTGCTGTGCCCTTCACAACATGGCATTGTAGCTAGGAATGGGGCTGCGACAAGAGGACTGTAGAGAATGGCCAGCATCCGAGGAAGAGGAGGGAGAGGCACAGGAGCCTGCACCTGCACACCTAGCTGCCTAAGAAGTCTGCAATGGACTCATCCAGATACTTTTCACTTGAAAAGTACCCTTGCAGCATTCTAGGCTTTCTATTGAAAACCCTGTGCCACCCTCCCCCGCCCATACTCAACACACCTTATTCCTACAGTCAACCAGCCACCATCACAGTCACACACTTAGCTACTCATGAAGGTTGATCATTCCTTTTACCAGACCTGGATAAATGGGGGATGCACCCAAGAAGAGGTCTTGAGAGTGAGGAGTTCACATCCATTTTTGCTTTCATTGAAATAAAGATCATTCATGAAACAGTAACACTGTTATAAAGACCCAGGTGAATCCGCTTGTGCAACTAAGATGTTTTCCTCTTATGCTTTCGGTTGAGCTGGAGACAGGCTGCCTGTTACCGTGCACTGACACATGAGATGCCTGGTGCGGAGGGCCTCTGGGTTCTGGAGCCTGAGAGGATCCCGTCAAAGTCTGCCCCATCTGCACCTGTGCAGGGGCAGATTCGGTCATCGGGGCAGAAGGCAGCGTGTGCAGCTCTGTGTGAGGTGGGGTAAGTGAAGTGCTAAGAAGTCAGGGTCCCCACTGAATCACAAAATTGTTACAGTGCAGAAGGAGGCCATTCAGCCCATCATGTCTGCACTGGCTCTCCAAAAGAACAACTCCCTCAGTTCCATTCCCCTGCTTCTCCCCATAACCCTGCACATTCTTCCTTTTCATATAACTTTCTAATTCCCTTTTGAATACTTCAATTGAACTTGCCTCCACCACGTTCTCAGGCAGTGCATTCCAGAACTTAACCACTCGCTGCATGAAACCGTTTTTCCTCATGTCACTTTTGCTTCTCTTACCAAATACTTTAAATCTGTGCCCTCTCGTTCTCAATCCTTTCACGAGTGGGAGCAGTTTCTCTATCTACTCTGTCCAGACCCCTCGTGATTTTGAATACTTCTATCAAATCACCTCTCAGCCTTCTCTTCTCCAAGGAAAACAGTCCTAACTTCTCCAATCTATCTTCATAACAGAAATTCCTCATCACTGGAACCATTCTCGTGAATCTTTTCTGTACTCTCTCCAATGCTCTCGCATCTTTCCTAAAATTAGGTCCAAAAGTGCGGCGCCCAGAACTGGATGCAATACTTGAGCTAAGGCTGAACTAGTGTTTTATACAAGTTCAACATAACTTCCTTGCTCTTGTACTCTATGCCCCTTTTAATAAAGCCCAGGATACTGTATGCTTTATTGATCGCTCTCTCAACCTGTCCTGCCACCTTCAATGACTTATGCACATATACACTCAGGTCCCTCTGCTCCTGCACCCCCTTTAGAACTGTACCCTTTATTCTATATTGTCTCTCCATGTTCTTCCTTACCAAAATGAATCACTTCACATTTCTCTGCATTGAATTTCGTCTGTCACCTGTCTGCCCATTCTACCAACTTGTCTATGTCCTTTTGAAGTTCTACACCATCCTCCTCACAGTTTACAATGCTTCCAAGTTTCGTATCATTTGCAAACTTTGAAATTGTGCCTTGTATACCAAGATCTAGGTCATTAATATATATCAGGAAAAGCAAGGGTCCCAACACTGCTCCCTGGGGAACTCCACTACAAACCTTCTTCCAGCCCGAAAAACATCCATTAACTACTACTCTTTGTTTCCTGTCACTCAGCCAATTTCGTATCCATATTGCTATTGTCCCTTTTATTCCATGAGCTGCAAGTTTGCTCACAAGTCTGTTGTGTGGCACTGTATCAAATGCCTTTTGAAAGTCCATGTACACCACATCAACTGCATTGCCCTCATCAACCACCTGCTAGTTCCCCTCCAAGTCACACACCATCCTGACTTGGAACTATATTGCCGTTCCTTCACTGTCGCTGGGTCAAAATCCTGGAAGTCCCTTTCTAACAGCATTGTGGGTATACCTACCCCAAATGGACTGCAGCGGTTCAAGAAGGCAGCTCACGACCACCTTCTCAAGAGCAATTAGGGATGGGCAATAAATGCTGGCCTGGCCAGCGTCGCCCACATCCCATGAATGAATTTTTTAAAAACCCTCTCTGTTACCTCCTCAAAAAACTCCAGCAAGTTAGTTAAACATGATTTTCCCTTTAGAAATCCATGCTGGCTTTCCTTAATTAACTCACATTTGTCCATGTGACTATTGATTTTGTCCTGAATTATTTTTTCTAGAAGTTTTCAAACCACGAAGTTAAACTGACTGGCCTGTAATTGCTGAGCTTATCTTTACACCCTTTTTTGAACAACATGTTTGCAATTCTCCAGTCCTCTGGCACCACCCCCAAGTCTAAGGAAAACGGAAAAATTATGGCCAGTGCCTCTGCAATTTCCACCCTCACTTCCCTCAGTATCCTTGGATGCATCTATCTGGTCCTGGTGCTTTATCCACTTTAAGTACAGACAGCCTATCTAACTAATACTTCTTCTTTATCAATTTTAATCCCCTCTAGTGTCTGACTTACTTCCTCTTTCAACATTGCCTGGGTTGCCCAGGCTTCTTCCTTGGTAAAGATCGATGCAAAGTATTCATTTAATACCTCATCTATGCCCTCTGCCTCCATGTGTAAATCCCCTTTATGGTCCATAATCAGCCCCACTCCTCCTTTTGCCACCCTTTTACTATTTATATGCCTATAGAAAACTTTGGGATTTCCTTTAATGCTAGCTGCCAGTCTCTTTCATGCTCTCTCTTTGCTTCTCTTATTTGCGTTTTCACTTCCCCTCTGGACCTTCTTTATTCAGCCTGGTTCTTAATAGTATTTTCTACCTGGCATCTGTCATAAGCACACTTTTTTCTTCTTTATCTTAATCTCTACCAGGGCGCTCTGGATTTGTTTGCCCTACTGGTCCCCTTTGAGGGAACATACCTCGACTGTGCCTGAACTATCTCTTCTGTGAAGGTAGCCCATTGTTCATCTACTGGTTTTCCTGTCAGCTTTTGACTCCAATTTATTCGCCCCAGCTCCATTCTTACCCCACTGAGGTTAGCCTTCCCCCAGTTAATTATTATTACCCTGGATTACAATGTGTCCTTTTCCATAGTCAGCCTAAACCTTATGATACAATGATCACTATCCCCTAAATACTCTCCTACTGATACTTGATGCACTTGGCCCACCTCATTCCCAAGAGCCAGGTCTAGCAGTGCCTCCTTTCTCATTGGACTAGCAACATACTGTTGTAGAAAATTTTCCTGAACACACTCTAGGAACTCTTGCCCCTCACTGCCCTTTACACTACTATTATCCCAGTCTATGTTTGAATAATTAAAGTCCCCCATTATAACTACCTTATAATTTATGCACCTCTCTGTAATTTCCTTACAAATTTGTTCCTCCACGTCCTTCCCACTAGCTGGTGGCCTACAGACAAAACCGAGCAATGTAACTGCACCCTTTATGTTCCTTTACTCTAGCCAAATTGATTCTGTCCTCGACCCCTCTGGGACATCCTTTTTATCCAGCACTGCAATGCTCTCCTTAATCAATACCGCCACCCCTCCCCCTTTTTTCCTTTCCAATCATTCCTGAACACCTTGCATCCAAAAATATTTAACACCCAATGCTGCCCTTCTTTGAGCCAGTTCTCAGTTATAGCCACAACATCATATTTCCTCACCAGTCTTATTAACCACACTCCGTGCATTCACATACATGCACATTAACCCTGATTCAGACTTTATTACTTTTCCCTTACTTTGACCCCACCTAATAACTTACTATTCGCTGCTCTCGCGCCATTTATCTCCCCCAGTATTCTGTGCACCTTGGTATTCCTCTCTTATACTTGCTCCTGGTTCCCACACCCCTGAAAAGTTACCAGTTTTGCTTCCCTCCAATCTGAGCTCCCTCTCAGGTTCCCATCTCCCTGGCAATTTAGTTTAAACCCTCTCCAACAGCACTAGCAAATCTCCCTGCGAGGATATTGGTTCCAGTCCTGCTAAGATGCAGCCTGTCCATCTTGTACAGGTTCCACCTGCCCCAGAACCGGTCCCAATGTCTCAGAAATCTGATGCCCTCCCTCCGACACCAGTTCTCCTGCCACATGTTCAATCGCTCAATTCTCCTATTCCTTTTCTCACTTGCACGTGGGACTGGGAGTAATCCTGAGATTACTGCTTTTGAGGTTCTGCTTTTTAATCTCCTCCCTACCTCCCTAAAATCTGCTTTCAGGACCTTATCCCTCTTCTTACCTAAGTCATTGGTACCAATGTGGACCACGACCTCTGGCTGTTCACCCTCCCCCAGAAGAATGTCCTGCAGCCTCTCCATGACATCCTTGACCCTAGCACGAGGGAGGCAACACACCATTCTGGAGTCACGTTTACTGCTGCAGAAATGCCTGTCTAATGAATCCTCTATCACTATTGCTCTTCCACTCTTCGTCCTCCCCTCCTGTGCAGCTGAGCCAACTGTGGTGCCACAAACTTGGCTCTGGCTGCACTCCTGTGAGGAACCATCACCCTCACCAGTATCCAAAATGGAAAACCGATTAGTGAGTGAGATCATATCAGGGAACTCCTGCACTACCTACCTGGTTCTCTTAGACTGCCTGGCAGTCACCCATTCCCTATCTGCCTGCGTGCTCCTAACCTGCGGTGTGACCACCACCCTAAACAAGCCATCCACTTAGCCCTCCACCTCGCGGATGCACAACAATGACTCCAGTTGCCACTTGAGTTCCGAAACCCGGAGCTCAAGCTTCTGCAGCCAGTGACTTCCTGCAGATGTGTCTGTCTAGGACACATGGTACGTCCATGACTTCCCCATGCCACAGGCTGTATATTCCACTCGGTACAGCTGCCCTGCCATACCTTAACTTTACAGAGTATTTATTATAAGTAGACTAGCTTACCAGGTACTCACCAAACAGCTTCTGCCACTGCAAATAACAAGAACCAAATACTGGAGGGTTAAACAAGTAGGAACAAAAAGTAGAAAATGGAGCACCTCCTCTCCCCTTCACTGAACTCGCCACTCACCAAACTCGAATCTCCACATTTAGCTTGCAATCTGCACTCTGTTTCTGCACACTACAATGTGCCTTTTCTCAGGGCCCACCTGCATTTCCCTGCTAGCCAGGATCTGGAGAGTACTTGGCTCCATGCCAACGAGGTGCTGAGCCACCAGGGAGAGGCTTTGCTCCATCCTGTGTAAAGTGGCAGTCAGAGTGTGCACGCCATTGGTTTAGGCCAGCGTGTACTCGGTGGCCTGGTCCTGTCTGATTCTCCATGAGGGTGGTCACTTTTTCCATGGAGGTGAACATCAGCGCAAATGCCTGAGACATCAGGGCACTGATGCTTAAGATGGCGCCTCCATTCGCTCTACAAAGGTGTGCACTGCCTTTGTAAATGCTGACAGATACACATACATTTCCCATTGCCCTTCCACAAGTTTCCTTTGAGTTGATGACCCCCGAGGCTCAGCAGCTAGGTCCAGCTGTCCAGAGCTTGGCGTGTTTTGCACCTCCAACAGGGATTTTCCAGTGCTGTCCTTGTCTCCAGCACCTGCTCCTGCTCCCATGTGAGGTGCTCCTCACCATGTGCCACCCTATCTATTGGTAATGCAGGACCGACTGAGGTGTGTGTATCTGTGCTGGTGGAGGGTGTGCAGGTGTCATGTGACAGTGCTTCATCAGTATGTGTGTCCTCCTCTGAGGAGTCTTCGGGCTGCTATCTCATCCTCTCCGTTGGACCCTGCAGGAAATGAAAGACATGCATCAGTGCTGGAATTAGGTGAAATAGGGTACAAACATAGCATAGTCCAGATAATTAGAGCCCATGTATCGGTGACATCAATTCAATATGACTGACAGTTAAGTGCCAAGTGGCAGTGCATCATCTAATGCTCTGGCCAGGTTCCTGCCCTACCTCCATCTTTACATCGCTGCTGCCAAGTATGTATACCACCCTGCCAATCTCAAGGTCATCCTCCTCCATTGAGGTCAGGGTGGCAATGGCTGCAGGTCCACCCCTCCAGTTCTCTGCCTCTCCCTGGAGTTGTGGAATCTATTCTCCTGAAATGATAAAAGGCAGAGAGTCATGAAGTGGAATGAATGTTGAGAATGGAATGTGAACATTTGAGGAGGGTGACTGTGGGGAATGGGTGTGAGGGCAACAGGATGAGGTTGACTGTGAGTCTTGTCTGTTGAGATGAAAGAACTGAGGGCAGCAGCCTTCCCATGTCTTCTTTCCATCATGTGACCCCTGCCAGGGTCCGTTTAAATAAGAGTACTAAAGGAAGTGGTCCTGGAAATAGTGGATGCATTGGTGATCATCTTCCAAAATTCTATAGACTCTGGAACAGTTCTTACAGATTGGAGGGTGGCAAATGAAACCCCACTATTTAAAAAAGGAGGGAGTAAAAAAACAGGGAATTACAGACCGGTTAGCCTTACATCAGTATTGGGGAACATGCTAAAGGATGTGATAGCAGAACACCTGGAAAGCATAAACGGGATTGGACAAAGTCAGCATGGGTTTACGAAAGGCAAATCATGCTTAACAAATCTACTGGAGTTTTTTGAGGATGTAACTAGTAGAATAGATAAGGGAGAACCAGTGGATGTGGTGTATTTGGATTTTCAGAAGGCTTTTGATAAGGTCTCACATAAGAGGTTAGTGTGCAAAATTAAAGCACATGGGATTGGGGGTAATATACTGGCATGGATTGAGAATTGGTTAACAGACAGGAAACAGAGAGTAGGAATAAATGGGTCTTTTTCCGGGTGGCAGGCAGTGACTAGTGGGGTACCACAGGGATCAGTGCTTGGGCCCCAGCTATTCACAATATATATTAATGACTTGGGTGAGGGAACTAAATGTAACATTTCCAAGTTTGCAGACGACACAAAGCTGGGGGGGGGGAATGTGAGCTGAGAGAAGGATGCAAAGAGGCTCCAATGTGATTTGGACAAGTTGGGTGAGTGGGCAAATGCATGGCAGATGCAGTATAACGTGGATAAATGTGAGGTTATCCACTTTGGTTGTAAAAACAGAAAGGCAGCTTATTATCTGAATGGTGATAGATTGGGAAAGGGGGAGGTGCAATGAGACCTGGGTGTCCTTGTACACCGGTCGCTGAAAGCAAGCATTCAGGTGCAGTAAGCAGTTAGGAAGGTGAATGGTATGTTGGCCTTCATTGCAAGAGGATCTGAGTACAGGAGCAAAGATGTCTCACTGCAGCTATACAGGGCCTTGGTGAGACCACATCTGAAGTATTGTGTGCAGTTTTGGTCTCCTTATCTGAGGAAGGATGTTCTTGCCATGGAGGGAGTGCAAAGAAGATTTACTAGGCTGATTCCTGGGATGGCAGGATTGATGTATGAGGAGAGATTGGGTCGACTAGGCCTATATTCACTGGCGTTTAGAAGAATGAGAGGGGATCTCATAGAAACCTATAAAATTCGAACAGAACTAGACAGGCTAGATGCAGGGAGGATGTTCCCGATGGCTGGGGAGTCCAGAACTAGGGATCATAGTCACAGGATATGGGATATGCCATTTAGAACCGAGATGGGGAGAAATTTCTTCACTCAGAGGGTGGTGAACCTGTGGAATTCTTAACCGCAGAAGGCAGTGGAGGCCAAGTCATTAGATATATTCAAGAAGGAGATAGATATATTTCTTAATGCCAAAGGGATCAAGGGATATGAGGAGAAAGCAGGAACAGGGTACTGAATTAGACGATCAGCCATGATCTTTTTTGAATGGCGGAGCAGGCCCGAAGGGTCGAATGGCCTACTCCTGCTCCTATTTTCTATGTTTCTTTGTTTTTATGAAATCCTTCAATGAATGATTCAGTGCACCATCCCGCCCACCCTCCCTGATTGGTTGGGTAGCCTGGGAGAAGGGATGCTATTGCTGTGGACATTCACCAAGTTTCTGGCCCTCTCATAGTCCCGCCGTTTCAGCAGGAACTAGGGTGAGAAAATTCTGCCCCATAAGTTTGTTCATGGAATCATATGTTCTCTTTTTTCCCATAATTTCTCCATTATGTGAATATTTATATTTTTGTGTCAAGGATTTTGATTTGCAGGCAGTATGTGTGGCATTTATTGGTATGGTATACCAATCGCTAGTGGTTTGATGAAGAAAGTTATGAAACTTGATATCGACGTCTTCTTCAGGAAATTCTTACTCTGGCTTCGTTTTGTAATTGGACATTCGATAATACAATAAATTGTAGAATGTTTGGATTAATATTTTCATTTAAATTGATGAGATGGTCTGTATTTGGTTAATGGTACATTGAATTCTATCTGGCACTCATTGCTAGTACAAAATGATCCTTGTCTTTAAAATTCTAGTAGATTATTTAATTGGATTGTGAATACAGAACTAGAAAAATTATACAAATTTAACGAGTCTCAAGCAAGGCTCAGAGTTGAGAATTCTTCCTCCCACAAAGTATTGAATAATAGCAAAAGCAGTTGTTGCTGTATTGATCAATTCTTTCAAAAATTCAGGATAAATAACTGGTTAGAAATAAGATGAAAGGTTAAAAGTGAAGTCAGATAAACAGAACCAAATACTCCATGAAGCACAGTGGTTTCTGTGCAGCTGGAACATAAAAGCACCATACATGGAAAGCAATTGATCAAGGATGAGTATTAAACACTGTGAAGTATAGATATGCTGGAGTTTTGCTTGATTGCTTTGAGAGGATAGAGATCATTAAATAGAGATTAAAATCAGGAACACAAACGTTTTAAACCTAGCTGAATTCAGCAACGCTACAACCATTTATACTACCTGACACAACCACAAGATGAGGGATCAAACCCACAATTTTCATTGTAGGGTTCAACATGTTTATCCACTTAACAATTGTGCACTAACTAATTTTAATGGCTAGAAATTCCTCCATGCATTGCATTTATCCCACAAGCAAAGTCACAGTGAGCTAAATATAACACCTGGCTGAATTAATAGCCATAAATCTTAAAAGGTTCTCATTCTCAGTAAATTATCTGTGAGAGTTTGGACTCAGTATCTGTGCCTGCCTAAAATTTATAAATTGCGGTATGGCCCAATGGAGGAGACCTACTTGCACTTTTTTTTTTGTCTGGTGTTTTCTTTGGAGGTTTGCACATCCTTATTGGAACTTGGTGGTTTCCTTTTTTGAGTACAAATTTATTGCATTGTTACATTTTTGGTAAGATTGCTCAGCATTTTCTTCACTTTCCATGAGGTAGGTCAAATTTTATTTTTAACAACGATGGCATGACTGCCTTTGTAAGTGTGAATGCTACTTGAATATGCCGCATTAAATGTTTTTATTTTATGATATTTCTGTATTTTCTTTTCGGCTTTCCCAAAGGCACTGGAATAAAGTTCCACAAAATGCATTTCATTTAAGTAACAATGCTTCAGCTGTAACCTTGACCATGTGCAGAAAAGATTTACAAGAATATTACCTGAATTGAGAGGAAGCAACTATCAGGAAAGATTGGGCAGGTGGAACTCTTTTCTCTAGAAAAGAAAAGACTAAGGGGAGATCTGTTTGATATGAAGGGGTGAAAATGATAGATGTAGTGAAACTGTTTCCACTTGTGGGTGAGTTAAGATCAAGAAGGAAAAATTATAGTTACAACTGAAAAGTTAACAAAACACCATTGACACTATCTTCTCTAGGTATATCACATGAAATTCAAGCAGGATTAGGGCCTTGGAGGAAGCTTGCACCATGCAGTACACACCATCCCTCAATTTATCCTGTAAGCACCAGCTTCTGTACATATAAGGATCTGTAAAGCAAGTTAGAGGAGATGGGCACAGTGCAAGTGAGCAAACGTCAGTGATTGTGACACAGGAGAATCAGTAAACTATTATTTGGAGGACGAGCACATTCTCCTCTCGGGTGACAAGACAGGGGTCTGGACCTCCTGGGAGAACTAGCTTTTCTGGATGTTAAAGATTGCCACAGCCTTTGAAGACTCTGCCAAGCAACCTTCTGGTGTTGACAGCTAGCATATCTGCAATATGCTAATGCATGGAATGAGAACACTGTCGTCACCAAGAAACATGTGTCAACAACAGGGGTATCTTCAGTGAACCAACCCATCCTTGGAAGACTGCTGCTACAGAGATCATGTGGTCCATAATCCAACAACCTCTCTTCCTCTTTGCACAGACTTTGGATTGGATGGAGAAGCAATTAGTGGGTATTAAACAATCTCATTGCTGCAATTGGGTCTGATACAGAGATCAGTGAGCTTGGTGAGACAGTGCTAAATTGTAGAGCTCATATGTGGAATGATCAGAGATGATATCTTACAACCTGAAACCTGCATCTTGCACACTATGCTGTACTGAGTTAGCACAGTCCACCATTGATAATTATCCTATATAGTACCAGTAATATGTATTGGAAGTTTTCTAAGATTCTCACAATGTCTCTTGACAAACAAGAGAAGTTGAAAAATATTAAATTCTTGCCCATTTCATATAGAATAAAACAATGAATGAATTTACAAGGAAATGAGTTACAGAAACAAATACACAGGTGGAATAGTGATGCAAAAGATCTGTAAACCGTCAATGAGGGGTTAATTTGCCATTCTTAAATGTCTGTCTTCGTTTAGCTAGAAACAAATTGTCCAAAAAACACATCAACAGTGTCTTTTGATTCCAGGGTGTTTCCTTTGTGAAAATATACATAACATAAACTTTTGTTACATAGTTTGTCCTTCTGATATGCTTAGGCTGAGAAACAGAACTAACAAATGAGAAACACAACATTGTTGTAAGGAGATGTTCGATAGGAGATCTGAAAGTGGGGCAGATTATATTAACTATCAGTCAGATCAATCATCTCCAAGCAATCATTTTAATACTGTCATGGAACTATTTATTTTCTCCTCTGTTTAAAATTGTGTGCCATTAAGACGGTTTAAAAAGAGTGTGCCTTTAAGACTGAGAACAGTGTGCCACAGCTTCACCTGTTTCCTAGGCCACAGCAGGAGAGTGGAGAGATCACATGGTATACTGTAAGTTTTAACTGTGTAAAAACCAGCTTCAACCGGTTTGAACTAGAGGTATCAGCGAAACGTGTTTGCCTTGATGGAAGAGAATTCTCTCAGCAGAAATTCTACAATGAGCCACAGGCTGTGTTAATTGCCTAAGAAGATTTTTTTTTTTAAAAAACTCTTTTGAAGAGAACATTTGTATTGCTGGAGGTAGCAAAATTCCTTTTCTTTACATTGCTGAAAATAGAGACATGTTGTTGAAGCTTTTCTTTACTTCCAATCTAAGGAATCTTTGCTTCAAGATTGACTCTCTCTTGACTGATTGTGTTTTCTGGAATTTGCAGTAAGGTTTCGATTGAAAGACCAGTAATTTTAAAATCCAACTATAGAACTGTCGTTATACTCCGTGTTGAAAGAACTGTGATGCCTGCTGCAACCAAAGTGCTTTGAACGCCTATCAAGTACAGACTGTTTATCATATCCGCCTGGAGACTTCAAGTGGCATCTGATAATCTTTACACTAGGATACCTCACCCATCAGGAACGTAACTCTCAAAGACTTACAACCCAGTTATTTATCTATTCTTAAAAAAACAATTCATTTTAAAACATTTTTAAAAACCAGTTAACCGTTAGTTTTTGTATGTGTGTGAGCATAGGGGTTAGGTTAAAGAAGAAGTTATAAGGTCTTCAGACATAAATTTATCCTAATAGTGTTAAGATTTAGTTTATTAATAAATAGTTAATTCGTTGTCTAAAGATACCTGGCTTGGTGTATTTTTTTTAATTCTGGGGGTTAATAAAGTGTTTAATTTGGCTGTTTTCTGGTTAGGTGGGAAAACTTTAATAATATGTTGCGACCTATGGAGTGATGGAACTGAATTGACAGTGCATTGCTCCTGCCTCGGTCGTAACAATATTCAACAAAGTAAGTGAAATTCAAAATTCTTTGATCAGAGTCCCACGATTGTGGAATGCTAGGCTTCCTCTCTGAAAGCTTTGTTAATTACCACTCACTTAGTTTAAAAAAAAAAGTTCTTCCTTACATTTTCCCCCCCCCATATCTCTTGCCCAAAATCTTAAATTTGTGTCCCCTAGTCCATGTACCATAAACTAATGGGAACACTTTTTCTTTATCTACCTTGTGCACCTTTATCTCTTTTTTTGCTCCAAGAAGAATAACCCCAGCTTCTCCAACCTAACCTTGTAGCTAAAATCTCTCATTCCTGGAACCATTCCAGGAAATCTCTTCTACACCCTCTCAAGGACCTTCACATCCTTCCTAAAGTGTGGTGAAACAGGATGGATAGTCAGGTTAATTCCCTTGTAGCTGGTGTTCCATTCTTTTGAGCTAACTTTCAAACCCACATCTTGCTAACACTGATCTCACAGGAGCACTCTTAAGCAGCTATCCCTCCCAGGGACAGCGTGCAGACAAAAACTACAGCAAAGATGAAAGAGCTAGCAACAGCCTAAACCCTCTTATTAGTAATGTGTATTTCAAATACTTAATTTCTAGCTTGACTGTTTTGAAGGAACATTTTAATGTGCTGTAAATTTGCACACTGTTCCTCCTTGGGAAAGGATGACCATTCTTTTTCTGGGCATTTTTACAAGGTCAATGTGAGATCAGTCATGCCTAAGAGATCTGTAACGAGAATGGTAAATATTTTCTCAGCTACTCTGGAGAATATGACTGTATTAGAGTGAGACAACTTTATCAGTTAATTCAACTGTTTCTGGAAGACTATTAATTCACTAAGTAATGGGTGGTGATAAAGTACACTTACTGATGTTTTTCCTTTCCTCCTGCCAGTTTCCTCCCTTTTCCAATTCTCCTGAAAACAATGATTCCTTGCAGACATACCAGGCACCCTCCAGTATCTTGACACAGTGGCCATTTTTCATGTAATAATAGTAATAGTAATTGTTGGTACAGCCAAGCTTGATCCTGTCCTCAACTTACGTCCAAATATAGGTACATAGACATACTTTTAGCAGATATTGGTGGCTATCAATTAGAAGCGTGAACATTGGTGAACTTTTGGTTCTCCACCCTAACCAAAGACGTTTTGTAGCATTCCTATCATCACTCCAGCTGAGATTAGCCAACTCAGTGAAAATGAGGAACTTGGGGATATTATTATTAGTAAAGAACTAGTACTGAAGAAATTAATGGGACTTAAAGTTGACTAATCCCCTGGACCTAATGGCCTGCATCCTAGGGTTTTAAGAGATAGTTGATGCATTGGTTTTGATCTTCCAAAATTTCATAGCATGACGGGACTGTTCTAGAATCTAACACTGATCTCACAGGAGCACCGTTAAGCAACTATCCCTCCTAGGGACACCATGCAGACCAAATAAGTGTCTGTGGGAATCTTGTCTGGTTTAAACTTAATTGAAAGAGATTAGCAGGGAAGTACACTTGATTTGGTTAGCCCATGTAAGAGGTTATTGTCACAAATCACTTAAGTATAAGAGTGAAGAAGTCTTACTACAATTGTACAGGGCCTTGGTGCTACGAGACCTGGAATACTGACTACAGTTTGGTTTCCATAACTAAGGAAAGATATACTTGCCTTGGAGGGAGTGCAACGAAGATTCAATAGACTGATTCCAGGGATGAGGGGATTGTGCTATGAGAGGAAACTGAGTACACTATGAATATATTTTCTGGAATGAAGCAGAATGAGAGGTAATCTCATAGAAACATATAAAATTCTTAAGTAGCTTGATAGGGTAGGTGCTTGGAGGATGGAACTCCGGGTCAGTCTCAGAATAAGGGGTCCGCCATTTAGGACTAATCCAGCGAGATGAGGATGCTCAGTGTTTGAGTATATTCAAGACAGAGATTGAATAATTTTTGGACACTAAAGGAATCAAGAGATATGGGGACAGTGTGGAAAAGTGGAGTTGAAGTAGCAGATTACCTATGATCATATTGAGTGTGCAGAGGTCTTGAAGGGCCAAATGCCTTCTCCTGTTTATGTTATCACTAGTGGGTTTGTGTCCAGCAACACTCATTTCTTGGCTTACATGTCCTTTTTCTTTGGTCTACAGTTTCAACCCAATTTTTCCAAAATATCCTTTAAAAATACTGGAATCCTGTTTAAAATCTGCATAATATTAAAATCTAGTCTTCTGTTTAAATCTTCTAGCATCACAATTGCAATTTTGTGTATATCAAAACAAGGAATGCCCATTCTAGGAAAATGAAACTTTTGACACTTGGGTGTAGATCAATATTCCTTCTAAGCTGTGCAGGTGTGTGGCCACGCAGAAATTAGAAATATGCTGCGGAGGGGGCAAACAGGCTGCGCACAACTCTTTAAACGGGCCACGCACAGCAAAGGAAATTAGAGGGAACGTTGGTGTAGATTGCCTGATTATGGTTGTGTGATAAGTAGGTGTAAATTGAGACAATTGATTGGAAATTTGGGTGACGATGCATCACTACTGACCCCTGCCCACTTTGCACATTGTGTGCATTACCAGGGGAAGTGGAAAGAGGGGAGGAAACTTCCACCTGAAACAGTGAAAGCTTAACTTAAATATTAAAATGAGGGTTTAAAGTCCGGCATTCAATTACATCCATAGATGTTGGGCATCCAGGGTTACTAGGCAATCAGCTTGGCACATAAATTCAATTCAAAGGACAGAGCAAGAAAATTCATTAAACAGCTTTAAAGCCATTTCAATACTGTTTTCTTGCTTGCTTCCTTTTTGCTGCCATTTAGATTTTGAAGAGCCTTTGTGGAAGTGGCTCTGCTTTCTCTTTTTTTCTGAAACACTCCATTCTTGCCAACAGTAGCTTTCCCAGTCAGAATCTTCCTCTATCTGAGCTTTATGCAGGAATAAGTGTAGGACCAATAGAGGGAAGCTAGACAGCTCGGGTAGCACAGTGATGTGTGCTCGCCCAAGGGTACCCTCGTACACCACTCCATCCTTCATTTACAGACAGAGGCACACATACCTACCTTTGGCAGAGGATTAGTTTCTGTAGTTATCTTGTGCCAGTTTTTTTGATGTTTTGAAACAGTAAATTAAATGTACTATATTTTAAAATGTATAGTGAACTCCCAAATACAGGATGTGAAAACAATAAAAAAAAACTCTTACAGGACTGTCAGCCATATTTACTTTGAAGCAAGAGCTAATTGAGCCATGGAACAGAATCATTGTTTGCCCTATTGCCAAAGGAGTATTACATTGGGTGCAAACTGATGAATACATAGAAGGGATTCAAAATTAAGGACAGTAAGTCCTCAAAATACTTTAGAGACTGACATACTGGGCTGGAACACTCTCCTTTTAACTATTCAATGCTGAGTTTTGAATCCAGCAACTGAAGGAGATCAAGTTCTCATTACTTATCATTAATACCAAAATGTGTTGGTGGGGGGTAGGCAGGGGGCTACTTTAACACTGACAGTTTGAAGTGTCGGGTTCTTGCATTTCTTCTTCAATTTTTGTTTTATTTTTAGATTCTGTAACTAAATGCAACTTTAAAAAAATGAACTTGGGTATTAAAGATGATTTGCATTGGAAAGTAAAACAAGAGCTTGTGAACTTCCCTCTTTTGCTGTGTTATTGGGCAATAGAGAGGTCTGGAGCCATATCCCAGGTAGTTGCCCTTTGATCAAAGCGTCAGCAGATTTAACAAACAGTTCACATACATTTCATGGGTTGTGAAACTGACTCTCAAATGGTGACTGTATTTAACATAAGTATAAATGTCTTGCATTATGGCTTTGTGCCCTTATGGTGGGCCAGAGACAGCTGCTAAAAATAAAAGCAGAGGATTAACTGTCCAACACAGGATATTATTTAAGTTGGTGCCAGCTTGCGAGTATCACAAGAGGATCAGGTATGGCAAATCAGTAGTAAGTTGGAGTTACTCATTTTACTTGTTTTTGCTCATGGATTTCTAAAATATTTGTTATTTCTCTTTCTCAAAAACAAACCCAATACTTCTGTCACTTCATGGGGTCAATAAGTAAAATGAGCTGACCACCATCCAACTCTCCTTGCCTGCCAATATTAGTAGTAACACCATGATCATCCAGCCTGCAGTTCAATGGCTCAGCTAGTTGAGACAGAGTAGTTGACCCAATAAAGTTCCAGGTCTACACAAAGTTAGTTGACTTTGTCTAGGGTTGCAGTGAGAGAGAATCCATCAGCATTAGGAAAGAAAAATTTAGGAAGCTCCCCGCTGTTGATTGCTATGCAACAAGTTTTGCCAGAAGTGTGGCTATGTCAATGTTGGGTGTAGACAAAATCTGGCTCAGCTGTAATGCCTCCTGCAGTGCAGTAACCTGTCTGGACCCATATATCAAGATTGAATACTTGGGTGAAGTATGCAATCATATCCCAACAATGAGTCAACATCTAGAGGAGAAAATTGGGAGAAAAAGAACCATCTAGCGTAGTGCCAGTATCTGAGCTGGTGGCTGCAAGTGAGAGATTGAGTGGTCTTTCATCATCTGTCTCCTGCTCCTTTTGGGCTTCATGCTCCCACACCAATGCATAGCCAGGTGGCAGTTCTTGGGTAGCTGAAAGGAGAAAGGCACAGGGTCGAATTGTGGTGAGGAAAGTGGGGAGGGGGAAGAAAGAGGCATTCTTGGACCATCTGCATCTTGTAAATCAGAAGAGATCGTGCAATCTCGCTAGCGATGCCCACATCCCAGGAACGAAGTGGGATATGAGAATGTGGATTAGGTAGGAACATACTGTCATCTTATTTCAATCCCATGGCTGGCCAATGGCCACACCTGTCCCCTGCTGGTTAGATGTTGATACCTGAAATTGCATGCCACCTTGTCCTGCAAGAGATAGGGAAGTGTTTCAGTGAGTGTGGTGCAATGTATTTGGGTGATGTGCCTGTCAGTTGAACAGATGACAGTGTGATGTGGGTGTGAGGTGTGCATCAGTACTAAGTGTGTGAGATGAAGCTACGAATGCTAGTTATGAGTTGTGCTTCATACAGAATGTTGGTAGGTGAGTGAAGGTTGTGGAGGGGGGCAGTGGGTAGTGGTGCTGGGGTTGTAAATGGAACAGTGTGTTCGCCTAGTGGTTCATTTGTAAGGATATATCATTTGAAGATGCCTTGACCACTTATGTAAGGTCATTAAACATCTTCCTGCACTGCATTCAGGTTCTTGGGGCTAGACTCCATGCATTGACAGCGATGACTATCTGCTTCCACTGCCTTGTTAGTGTCTGCTTGGAAGGCCTCTTGGCCCTGTGGGGAGAGGACCTCTCTCCTTCTGATGATCCCCTGCACGACTGTCTCCAGTGCTGCATGCTCTCTGCCCTGTTGCGTCATTTTCAATCTTCTCCCTGCTCAGAATGTCTTCTGCAACCTGTTCCAGCACCTGCTGCAGTAAGAATACACCTCCCTTTTAAAAGGTGCCGGATGGCTTTAGATTTTGCAGGCTAGCTTTAAGTGGCTCTAGCTTCTTTCGAACCTGGGCCTCCTGCTGAGGCATTTAGCACTGGGTTGCACACTAGTATCATTTAAATTAGCAAGCAGCACAAAGTTTGCATGCTGCCTGCATCAGAATGAACAAGCATGGGATAATTGCACATTGTGATCTCCACTTCTGAATTTGGGCCTTAACCAATTTTTCCCCCAGTAGTTAATCTTTTCCTATTCACCCTATAATTTTAAAACCCATTATTAAAACTCTTCTGTTCCTGTGGAAATAGTTCTAATATTCAAGTCTCTCGCGTCTATAGTTTCTCATCCCCAGTACAATCCTGGGAAATCTATGCTATACAGCCATCAAAGTCACTGTGGCCTTGAACTGCTTTGCTTCTGACCTCTTCCAAGGATCAGCTGCAGACCTGGGTGGCATCTCTCAAACGGCAGCACACTACTGTATCGCGCAGGTCACTAATGCCCTATTTGGCAGGGATCGCAAGCACAGAGGACTGCGGGTTTCGTCCCCATTGCTGGATTCCCCTACGTACAGGGAATCATCAATTGCACCCATGTGGCCATCAAAACACCCAGTGACCACTCAATCAAATTCATCAACAGGAAGGGCTTTTACTCCCTCAATGGTCAGCTGGTCTGTGACCACAATAAGAGCTTCATCCATGCCCACGCTCTCTTTCTGAGCAGCTGCCATGAGTCCTTCATCCTCCACCAATCCAGGCTGCCGGAGCTCTACACTCCACCCCCACCAAAGTCCGTGAATGGATCCTCGGGGACAAGGGATATCCCTTGAAGTGATGGCTACTCATTCCTCTTTGAGAGTCCTAGACAGAGGCAAAACAACCAAAGCCACCTGCTCACTAGTAGGCCATCGGGCTTCTGCACCATATCTTGAGGTGCCTGGACTGGTTGGGTGGTGCCCTGCAATACAGTCCTGAAAGGGTCTTGCTCATTGTGATGGTCTGCTGCACTGTCCATAACATGGCCCTTTAGAGAGGTGTGCACCTTAATGACAGTGAGGCATGTAAAGAGACAGCTCATCAGAGGAGCAGGATATAGAAAAGGAGGAGGCAGAGGGGGAGGATGCAGAACACTGAGGTGCTTCGACTGCACAGGGAGGTAGCCGGGCATTGCACAGGGCGCGAAGATCTCTTCAGTATGCCATGAATGTCAGGGATCATTTTATTCAAGAATGTTTTAATTGAGGAACTCATGATCTCCTTCACCACCTTATACCCCTTTTCTTGTCCCACCATCAATAAAAAGGAGTCTCGCATATGTACTTTCAAGTGTCATATTTATATCATGCTCACAGTTCTGATGAAAGGTCACAGACCTGAAACATTAAGTCTGCTTCTCCTCCACAGATGCTGCCTGATCTGCGTATTTCCAGCACCTTCTGTTTTTATTTCAGATTTCCAGCATCTGCAGTATTTTGCTTTTATCTATGAAATCATTTGAATATTCAACTCCAAGCTCAGTTCAATAAGATTTGATCAAGTAAGAACTAGAATCTTTCAGCTGTAACCATACACCAAAGACTTGCTGGTTGATAGGTAAATTGGCCATTATAAATTGCCCCTAGTATAGGTAGGGGAATATAGGGACAGGTGAGGATGGGGTAGGAATATGGGATTAGTGTAGGATTAGTATAAATGGGTGGTTAATGGTCAGCACAGACTCGGTGGGCCAAAGGGCCTGTTTCAGTGCTGTATCTCTAAATCTAAAATATAAATCTAAAATCTAAATCAAAATTGTATATTCTTATATTAAAGCACCTTTATCAAAATCAGAAGTTCCTGCCCAAAATATTTGCCTAAATTAAATCTATATGACCATCTAATATTTTAAAGAGTAAGTATATGCATTAATCTAAGATTAATTTTGGTTTGTTATTTGCAGTCAAAATAAGTGCCCAGAAAAAAATTCAACAGCAGTTTATCAAGATCTTGGGTAAATTTCATTTTCTTTTGAAAAGCATCTCATCTCCCTTGGTAGCCTCACATTTTATATCACTTCAAGATCAAGAACACAGATCTCCCCATCCTGTTCATAGGCATTTGCTAAAGTTGTTGTGCAACTGGTCAACAAAACGTGTGACAGCATGGCATGATTTTACTCAGCCTTGGAATTCCAGATATCCTTATATTTGAGATAGTACTGTGTTTCCACTTGCCACATCCCAAATGTGGGCTGGCTGAGACTGAAAGGGTGACGTGTGGGGAGGCTGATTTCTATAGCAATGCGAACTGTACCATCATAGTCAAATAACCAGGCCATGTCTTAAATTTTCATTTTTAGTATCTTCAAATTAACATTAAAGTGGAAGCACATGTTATCAAAAGAAAACTTCCTAATGTGTTTTTAAGAATAAAGCATTCAAATAATTGAATCCATTGAAGATTGCAAGAGATCAAATGGCATGGCATAACCACAGTTCCTACTGCTACCACAGATTGTTTCTGATGAGTTTCACATTACTTACACAGAGGTGCAAGTTAATGTCAGTTGACTTTTTGGGAATAATCCCTTATCTTGAGACTCTTTGTTAATGTGTAATCCTAAGAACAGACAAATATTATGTTTAATCATCTACAATAAAGAAGCAGAAGATTCCCCTTCTCTCTCGACTGTTAATGTGCTGCAAAGCTCTGAAATGTTTATCAGCCTGACTATACAGTCAACGTCCTGTGCTGCATATACGAACCAATTGGATTAATATGCTTTTGATTACTCAGGATTTTCTTCCTGTGAAGACAGAGTCTGATGTGTTGTTTTTTGATAACACAGACTGAGATACAGCAATAGTGCTGTTAGAGTTTCCGGTCTAATCTAAAGGCAATTACTGAACTACTATCCAGAAAGCTTTTGGCAGTGCACAATTTAAGCTCTGGACTTAAAAAAAAAAAGGAATGTTTTCCAACAGCAGTATCAAAAGACAGGGATTTTTTTTTCAACATTAAGGATTTGCCAAGACCCAAAGCACTCACTTAAGGACATATGGATATGTCACTTTTTTTTTAGAACAAACTTTCAATCAAAAATCCTAAGAAACAAACCTGCACTCTCTTTCCTGATGGCTCAGTGGATAATTGCACCATGTGATGTGCTACTGAGTCGTACAGATCAGGAAAATCTTAGCTTGCAATCCAATCACTGTCCTGTCCAATGTTAACTGATTCCAGGCAGGCAGCAATGAGGACACTATATAATTAACTTCTGTAAACTTGGATGGGAAGGAGAAATTAGCCAGAATTGTTGACCCCTACATTTCTCAGTGATTTCCTGCTGGAAAGAATTTGGGTGTTGACATCAAGTGGAGGCAGGTTCAAACTCAGCTGTAATGTGTCTCATGGTCATGCAGCCTGAGGATTTGAATTAATTTAACTGTTGGTAGAGTTCAGGGAAATAAAACCTTTATACAGCAGTGAAGCCAAATGAAATATATCTTTTATCAGCAGCAAGTGGAAATTTGCCCAGATCATCTACATTTAATAATCTTATTCACAAGCTAGTCAGTCTGCATTATTTTGTAGCAGGTTTAAGTTCTGGAGATCATTTATAGCACCATAATGAAGCACAAAAACTGGCCCATGCAAGGATACAGTCTGGAAACAGGCCAATAATATCACCCAGCACTGTTAAGATATAAGGCAGAATCTAGATTCACTTGAGACTTATTTAAATGGTGGAAGTTCCTTCATTTATTCAAGACATCCAACAAATCTAAGATAAATTTGAAGTTGGCATCTTCAAATGTGACTTACTCCAGGTTTATACTCTGGACTTCAGAATGTAATGTCAACTGGGCTAAAGTTTCTCTGTACACTCAAACTACTCACAGCACTATCATTGGCAAGGCCTGCAGAAACACTACAAATTAGCGATGTGCATTTCTCGACGAGCTCAGGTCAAATCTACCTGAGCTCCAATTTTCTTAAAATCTATGGAGTGAGCCTTGCAGTCAAATCTGATGGCAAAGGCTGTCTGTATATTTATAAACCTTCAGAAAGACTTACATTTACATAGAGCTTTTCACAACCACCAGACATCTCAAAGCACTTTACCACCAATGAAGTGGTGGTGGTTGGCATCCTTCCATCTATGAAAGATGATGAACACGCAGCAAACAATCCATTTAGGTGGCTTATTTTCTCTTGGTGCACCTTTGCTGATGGCTGTGAAGGCCAATCCTTGAGAGGCAGGTTCTGCCACAAGTGCTGCACGTGAAGCTGCCAAGTGACACTGTGAATGATTGCTCTCAGTATTGGTGTCTGTTGCCAAACTGCTGTAGCAACTGGTCGATGTGGTAGTGCACACTAGTCCACAGGATGTGTCGTCATTTCCCTCTTTCGCCAGCTAGTGACTCCCAGCTGCGATAGTAGACATTTAGGGCCTTCATGTCATGCTTGCAAGCATCCTCGATGTGGAGCCTTGGGCGCCCAACTGGTTGTCTGGCCCCAGCTACCATACCGTACAGTAGGTCCTTGGATATGCAACCGTCTCCCATCCTACAGACGTGTCCGATCCACCGAAACCACCTCCGTTTGATTAGTGCCAACGCACTTGGGAGCTCTGCCTTTGAGATTTTGTGATTTTTGTCCTGCCAGGATATACCCAAAATGCACTGCAGACAGCGAAGATATGGAAGGAGTCTACTTGCACACTAGGTCAGATGGCAAGCTCTACAATCTATCAAGGCTGAAAGCGAAGACAAAAATACGTTACGTCCTGATCAGAACTCCTCTACGCCGATGATGCTATGCTAGCCGCGCACACAGAAACACAGCTACAAAGACTCATGGAGTGTCTCTCTCACGCCTGTAACGTGTTCTCTTTGACTATAAGTGTCAAAAAAAACACTGTCATGGGACAACGTGTTGCATCTCTGCCCCTGATCCCAACAAATAACACCCCACTGGAAGTGATTAGCAAATTCGGCTACCTTGGCTCCACAGCGTCAGACAATCTGTCCCTTGATGCAAAGCTCGATACAGGCATAGGGAAAGCAGCTATTGCCTTTTGGCTGACTCGTGAAATGCACATGGGATAACACCAAGCAGACCCTTAGGACCAAACTGATGGTTTATAAGGCCTGTGTTCTCAGCAACTTGCTGTATGGCTGTGAAACATGGGTGACTTACAGCTACCAGGAAAAGAAGACAATGAAAAGTACTTTTGAAGCATAGTTACTGTTGTAATGTAGGAAATGTGACAGCCAATTTGCACAGCAAACTCCCACAAACAGCAATATGATAATGACCAGGTAATCTCTTTTTTTTTCTTTGTGATGTTGATTGAGGGATAAGTATTGGCCAGGACACCAGGGATAACTCCCTGCTCTTCTTTGAAATAGTGCCATGGGGGATCTTTTACACCCAGCCAAGCAGGCAGATGAGGCCTCAGTTTCATGACTGAAAGACGGCACCTGCGACAGTGTTGACCCTGACTTTTGTGCTCATGTCCTGGAGTGGGACTTGAACCCAAAACCTTATGACTCAGAGCCAAGAGTGCTACCAATTGAGCCACAGCTGACATTCAAATTAATATGCAACAAGCTTAAATAATGTTACCAATGGTTTCATTTGGAAGCCGATAAAATATCTTTAAAAGCCACGCGTGAAATAGGTTGAGGGCAACTTAAATGTACAGAACATTTTATGTAAATGAGGTGTATGAAAGATCTGTACACTCATACATGTATGAGTAGAAGAGGTGCAGTATCTTCAGACTTTTGTCTTAATATTGATGTGTAGAGATTCTATGATGCTTTGATTCATTGCCTGAAGTCTTCCTCACTGTTATGATCGACCGCTCCCGTCAAAGCCCCTAATCAAAATATACGATTCTCATTGTGGTGGGAGAGACACACTGATAATTCAATCCCATCGCTCCACAGATCGCCTAACATATCATTTAAAACTTTCCAAATTAAAGACCCAGACAAATTGTACTGTCTATTAACCCCTGAATGAGGCTAACCAAACCAGGTGTCTTTAAATCAGCAAATTAACTCTTTAAATAAAAGAACTAAATTCTTAAACACTATGAACATTTAAAAATAGAAAAATTAGAGTCCTTGCAAATTTACTGTCCAATGTTGTTCGAAGTCCAGCGAATTTCAACAAATAACGACTTGCAAGCACTTTCAACAGAACCAATCTGACTTGAGGTTTTTTTTTGAGGGATAAAAGATTGTCACAGTCTAACTTCCCTTTCTTCAATTTAAATTACCAGAGATCGCTGTCTTGGCTTGACGTTTTAGAATTTCGAGAGATAATAATTAAACAGACAAAAATCCTATTTCCTTCAGTTTAAATGGTCGAGAACTCTTTTTCAGTGCTGACACCACAGCTGTCTGTGTCTTCTGTCTGCGTTCAGTTAGGGCAAACTGTCTTCAACTAAAAGCAAGTTCAAACTGAATTGAAACAACTGTATCACATCAGGCTCACTCCCGGTGGCTATATCTATGGTAACGAGAATGCACCCTTTGAATCACAGTCTCCAAATGGCTGTTTCTAAGGCAACAAAAATGCACGTTCCTACAAATCTTAAGGCTTGCCAGCTCTTAAAGCAATACTGGTCCCTTGCAAGCCTTAAAGGCAAACTGCATATTCCCAAAAATAAACTACAGGACCATGACATCCACCTTCTTGGGCATGGAGGACTGCATGTCTGTAAGGGAACCCAGTGGATTTCCCATCCGTGGACACTTGGAAAGGCACAGGTTAATCAAGGATAGTCAGCGTGGGTTTGTTAAGGGAAGATCTTGTTTGACCAACTTGATCGAATTTTTTGAAGTAACAAGGAAGACAGATGAAGATAGTGCATTTGATGTGGTCTACATGAATTTTAGCAAGCTTTTGACTAGGTCTCACATGGCAGACTGGTTTTAAAAAAAATAAAATAAAATCCCATGGGATCCAGGGAAATGCAGCAAGGTGGATTCAAAATTTGGTCAGTGGCAGGAAACAAAGGGTAATTATTGACGGCTGTTTTTGTGACTGGAGGGCTGTTTCCAGTGGCGTTCCACAGGGCTCAGTACTGGGTCCCCTGCTTTTTGTGGTACATATTAACATTTTGGACATAAATGTAAGGGGCATGATCAAGAAGTTTGCAGACGACACAAACATTGGCCGTGTGGTAGATAGCAAGGAGGATAGCTGTAGGCTGCAGGAAGATATTAATGGTCTGGTCAGATGGGCAGAAAAGTAGCAAATGGAATTCAACCCAGAGAAGTGTGAGGTGATGCATTTGGGGAGGTCAAACATGGCAAAGGAATACATGATAAATGGGAAAATACTGAGAAGTGTAGAAGAAGTGAGGGACCTTGGAGTGAATGTCCACAGATCCCTGAAGGTAGCGGGACAGGTCAATAAGGTGGTTAAGGCAGCATATGGAATCCTTTCCTTTATTAGCCGAGGTACAGATTACAAGAGCAGGGAGGTTATGCTGGAACGGTATAACTCATTGGTTAGGCCACAACTTGAATACTGTGTACAGTTCTGGTCACCTCATTACAGAAAGGATGTAATTGCACTAGAGAGGGTACAGAGGAGATTTACGAGGATGTTGCCAGGACTGGAAAAATGCAGCTATGAGAAAAGATTGGATACGCTGGGGTTGTTCTCCTTGGAATAGAGAAGGCTGAGGGGAAATCTGATTGAAATATACAAAATTTTGAGGGGCCTGGATAGAGTGGAGGTGAACATACGAATTAGGAACAGAAGTAGGCCATTCGGCCCCTCTAGCCTGCTCCACCATTCAATAAGATCTGTTTGTGTCTCGAATTCCACACTCCCATCTACCCCCGATAACCTTTTGATTTCTTTGCCCAACAAGAATCTATCTACCTCTGCCTTAAAAATATTCAATGACCCCCCACCTCCACCACCTTCTGAGGCAGAGAGTGCCAAAGTCGCACAACCCTCTAAGAGAAGAAATTTCTCCTCATCTCTGTCCTAAAAACATGACCCCTAATTTTAAAACAGTGCCCTCTAGTTCTGGACTCCCCCACAAGAGGAAACATCCTTTCCAAATCCACCTTGTCAAGACCGTTCAGGATCTTGTATACTTCAATCAAGTCTCCCCTCACTCTTCTAAACTCCAGTGAATACCAGCCTGTCCAACCTTTCCTCATAAGACAACCCACTCATTCCAGGTATCAATCCAGTAAACATCCTCTGAATCGCCTCCAACGCATTTACATCCTTCCTTAAATCATCTTCTTCTTTGGCCTCCTTGTCTCGAGAGACAATGGGTAAGCACCTGGAGGTGGTCAGTGGTTTGTGAAGTAGCGCCTGGAGTGGCTATAAAGGCCAATTCTAGAGTGACAGACTCTTCCACAGGTGCTGCAGATAAAATTGGTTGTCGGGGCTGTTACACAGTTGGCTCTCCCCTTGCGCTTCTGTCTTATTTCCTGCCAACTGCTAAGTCTCTTCAACTCGTCACACTTTAGCCCCGCCTTTATGGCTGCCCACCAGTTCTGGCGATCACTGGCAACTGAATGCCACGACTTGTGATCAATGTCACAGGACTTCATGTCGCGTTTGCAGACGTCTTTAAAGCGGAGACATGGACGGCCGGTGGGTCTGATACCAGAGACGAGTTCGCTGTACAATGTGTCCTTGGGGATTCTGCCATCTTCCATGTGGCTCACATGGCCAAGCCATCACAAGCGCTGCTGGCTCAGTAGGGTGTATATACTGGGGATGTTGGCCGCCTCGAGGACTTCTGCGTTGGAGATACTGTCCTGCCACCTGATGCCAAGGATTTTCCGGATATTACTTGCTGTACCTGCATACTAACTTTTTGTGACTCATTCACTAGAACACCTAGATTCTGCACCTCGGAGTTCTGCAGTCATTCTCTGTTTAAATAATACTCTGCTTTTTTTAATCTTCCTGCTAAAGTGAACAACTTCACATTTTCCCACATTATACTCCATCTGCCAGATTTTTGACCACCCACTCAACCTATCTATATCAGTCTGCAAGCTCCTTATGTCCTCTTCACAACATACTTTCTTACCTATCTTTGTGTAATCTGCAAATTTAGCTACCATGCCATCGCTCCCCTCATCTAAGTCATTGATATAAATTGTAAAAAGTTGAAGTCCCAGAACAGACCCTTGCGGGATTCCACTCATCACATCCTGCCAATCAGAAAAGGACCCATTTATGCATACTTTGTTTTCTGCCATCCAGCCAATCTTCTATCTATGCTAATATGTTACCCCCTACACCATGAGCTCCTACTTTGTGCAATAACCTTTATGTGGCACCTTGTCAAATGCCTTCTGGAAATCCAAGTACAGTATGTCAATGGGCTCCCCTTTATCCACGGCACGTTACTCCTTCAAAGAACCCCAATACTTTTATTAAACACTATCTCCCTTTCACAAAGCCATGCTGACTATTCCCAATTACCTTGAGTTATTCTAAGTGCCCAGCTATAGCCTCCTTAATGAATGATTCTAACACATTCCCCATGACAGATGTCAAGCTAACTGGCCTATATTTACCGTTTTCTGCCTCCACCCCCGCCACCCCACCAACTTCTTGAATAGAGGGGTTATATTTGCTATTTTCCAGTCTGATGGAACCTTTCCTGAATCTAGCGAATTTTGAAAAATTAATCCCAATGCATCTACTACCTCATTAGCCAACTCTTTTTAAACCCTAGGATGATGTCCATCAGGACCCAGAGACTTGTCAGCCCACAGCTCCATCAGTTTGATCAGTACTGCTTCCCTGGTGATTGTAATTTCACCAAGTTCCTCTCCCTTCCACCTCCTGATTTACAGCTATTTCTGGAATGTTTTTTGTATCCTCCTATAGTGAAGACAGAAGCAAAATATTTGTTCATTTCATCTGCCTTTTCCTTAATAGTAGATAATAACTCCTCATTCTCACTCTCTAGAGGACCAACACTCACTTTACTTACTCTTTTCCTTTTTAAACACCTGTAGAAACTATTGCTATCCGTTTTTATGTTTCTAGCTAGCTTCCTCTCATACTCTAATTTCTTTCTCCTGATTAACCTTTTAGTCACTCTCTGTTGTTCTCTATATTCTGACCAATCATCTGACCTGCCACTCATCTTTATGCAATTATATGCTTTTTCCTTAAGTTTGATGCTTTGCTTAACTTCTTTAGTTAACCACGGATGGTGGGACCTCCCATTAGAATTTTCTGATGAGGCCTATTCACCTTAGCAGAGAGGTCAGTGACTGGGGGGGGGGGGGGGGCATAGATTTAAAGTGATTGGTAGAAAAACTATAGGGGAGATGAGGAAATATTTTCTCACCCAGAGGGTGGTAGAGGTCTGGAACTCACTGCCTAAAAGGGTAGTTGAGGCAGAAACTCTCAACTCATTCAAAAGGAGTCTGAATATGCATCTCAAATGCCGTAATCTGCAGGGCTATGGACCAAATGCTGGAAGGTGAGATTAGAATATGTGGATCATTTTTTGGCCGACACAATGGGCCAAGTGGCCTCTTTCTGTGCTTTAAACTTTCTATGATTCTATGAAAATTGAGTGGGTTCTCTTGCCGGGTTGCAATTTTTCCCATCCAATTTTACTCTATCCGTTGCAACTTGCGTACATGGCAGGTGTAGGGTAAATCCCACCCTCTGACTCCTATCAGGTTTTGGACTTAGAAACTCATGAATTAAGTGACATTCAGATATATTTTCCCATTCCTGTGCCTGAACATATTGACTGAAAGCAACAAAGACTCACTTTTACATAGGTCTCCTATTCCTATCATAACCTTCCCAGTTGGCCTTGTAAACATGCTGAGCTAATTCATTAAGTCACTGTTCTTTGCTCCTGGTGGATAACATAATGACAAAAATTTGCTGATGAATGGGACTGGCTCGATGTCAATTTCCAAGGCTCCTGAAAATATTTTGTTCCACTGGGTTCACCACATCTGAATAGAAGGTAAAAACAAAAAGTGGGCAATCACTTGGCTGGGAGTGTACTACAGGCCTCCAAACAGTCAGGGAGAGTTGGAGGAGTAGATATGTAGGCAAATCTCAGAGGTGTAATAATAGGGGATTTCAACTTCCCCAATATCAACTGGGATAGTCTTAGTGTAAAAGGCTTAAATGGGGCAGAATTCTTAAAATGCATACAGGAGAGCTTTTTGAGCCAGCACGTAGAGAGTCCTACAAGAGGAGGGGTGGTACTGGACCTAATCCTAGGGAATGAAGCCGGACAAGTGGTAGAAGTGTCAGTAGGGGAGCATTTCGGGGATAGTGACCATAGCTCTAAGATTTAAGGTAGTTATGGAAAAGGACAAAGACGGATTGGAAATAAAGGTACTGAATTGGGGGAAGGCCGATTTCAATATGATAAAACAGGATCTGGTCAAAGTGGACTGGGAGCAGCTACTTGTAGGAAAGTCTACATCAGACCAGTGGGAGTCAAAGAGGAAATAGTGAGAGTTCAGAGCCAACATGTACCTGTTAAGCTGAAGGGTAGGACCAACAAGTCAAGGAACCCTGGATGTCAATGGATATAGAGGATTGGATCAAGAAAAAAAAAGGTTTATGGCAGATTCAGAGCGCTGAAAACAGCGGAGGCCCTAGAGGAGTATAGAAAGTGTAGGGGGGTACTTAAAGTAATTAGGAGAGCAGAGAGGGGACATGAAAAAACACTGGTGGGCAAGATAAAGGAAAATCCTAAGGCATTTTATAAGTATATTAAGGGCAAGAGGATAACCAAGGAAAGAGTAGGGCCCATTAGGGAATCTGTGTGTGGAGTTGGAGGACATAGGTGAGGTTTTAAATGATTACTTTCATCTGTGTTCACTATGGAGAAGGACTATGTAGGTGCAGAGATCAGGGAGGGGGATTGTGGTATACTTAAACATATTAGCATTGAAAGGGAGGAAGTACTAGCTGTTTTAGCTGGCTTAAAAGTGGATAAATCCACAGGCCCAGATGAGATGTATCCCAGGCTGCTATGTGAGGCAAGGGAGGAGATAGCAGGGGCTCTGACACAAATTTTCAAATCCTCTCCGGCCACAGGAGAGGTATCAGAGGATTGGAGGACAGCAAATGTGCTACCATTATTCAAGAAGGGTAGCAGGGATAAACTAGGTAATTACAGGCCAGTGAGTCTAACATCAGTGGTAGGGAAACTATTGGAAAAATTTCTGAGGGGCAGGATTGATCTCCACTTGGAGAGGCAGGGATTAATCAGGGATAGTCAGCATAACTTTGTCAGGGGGAGATCGTGTCTAACAAACTTGATGATTGAATTTTTCAAGGCGGTGACAATTGATGTAGTCTACATGGACTTCAGTAAGGCTTTTGATGAGGCCCCACATGGGAGATTAGTTAAGAAGGTAAGAGCCCATGGGATCCAGGGCAATTTGGCAAATCGGATCCAAAATTGGCTTAGTGGCAGGAAGCCGAGGGTGATGGTCGAGGGTTGTTTTTGCGAGTGGAAGCCTGTGCCCAGTGGTGTACCACAGGGATCGGTGCTGGGACCCTTGCTGTTTGTAGTGTACAATAATTTAGATGTGAATATAGGAGGTATGATCAGTAAGTTCACAGATGACACGAAAATTGGTGGTGTCGTAAATAGTGAGGAGGAAAGCCTTAGATTACAGGACAATATAGATGGGCTGGTAAGATGGGCGGAGCAGTGGCAACTGGAATTTAATCCTGAGCAGTGTAAGGTGATGCATTTTGGGAGGACTGACAAGGCAAGGGAATATACAATGGATGCTAGGGCCCTAGGAAGGTCAGAGGGACCTTTGTGTACTTGTCCATAGATCACTGAAGGCAGCAGCAAAGGTAGTTAGGAAGGCATTTGGGATACTTGCCTTTATTAGCCGAGGAATAGGATATAAGAGCAGGGAGGTTATAATGGAGCTGCATAAAATGCTATAGGCCACAGCTGGAGTACTGTGTACAGTTCTGGGCACCACACTATAGGAAGGATGTGATTGTACTGGAGAGGGTGCAGTGGAGATTAACCAGGATGTTGCCTGGGCTGGTGCATTTCAGCTATGAAGTGGGACAGAAAAAGCTAGGGTTGTTTTCCTTAGAGCAGAGAAGGCTGAGCGGGGACATGATTGAGGTATACAAAATTATTAGGTTAGATAGGAAGAAACTTTTTCCCTTAGCGGAGGGGTCAATAACCAGGGGGCATAGATTTAAGGTAAGGGGCAGGAGGTTTAGAGGGGATTTGAGGAAATTGTTTTTCAACCAGACGGTGGTTGGAATTTGGAACACACTGCCTGAAGAGGAGTTGAGGCAGGAACCTTCACAACATTTAAGAAGTATTTAGAGGAGCACTTGAAACGCAATAGCATACAAGGCTACAGGCCAAGTGCTGGAAAATGGGATTGGAATAGTTAGGTGCTTGATGGCCAGCACAGACACAATGGGCCAAAGGGCCTGTTTCTGTGCTGTATAACTCTGACAAAGATTAAAAATGTTGCACTTCTTTGCTCTAGGCCACTGAAGGAGACTGATTTGGAAAAGAGAGACCGGGGGTTGGAAGGCGGAGGTGGATTTTGGAAGCCCGGTGGAGTAAGTGCATGCGTGATTTGTAGATCGTGTTCTCGGAGGTCAGCATTGGGTCCTGCCACCTTTGGAATGCGAAGCAATTTTTAAAAGGGACATCAAGAGGGAGGGAACAGGAAGTGTGAATGCCTCCAATTAATTGCCTATTGAGCTCATTGTCAGGAGCACATTGTACGTTTCAATAGAAGGGCATGGGGAAAATGCCATGTCTGGAACACGGCAGGGTGTACAAGTCATGAACACTGCAGGGGGCCATAAGGGCTATTGGAAGGGCTGATTAACAAAATGCAGAAGCCCAAAATAAAACCTAGCTGCTCCAAAAGTGCCACAGAGTAGCCATTGCTGGAATTGAAAGACTTGCATTTGTCAATAGTGAGTGGTAGGAATCTGGAGAGGGACTTGAGGCTGCAGGTAATATTGGGGCAGCTGGAGTTGGCAGCAGAAGGCCTGGTGAGCAAATGTGCGCCAGCTGAGGAAGTACAGATGGGAACAGGCTACTCTAACATTGGACAGACCAGTCAGGATGAGCTTCAGCAAATGCATACTTCCAGACAGGAGGAGGCCAGAGGAGCACAGTGGTGGGCTACTAGGGGAAGAAGGCACTACCCAGCACATCAGGTGTACCGCCCAAGAGTCAGCTACCTACAAATGACAGAACGCCAGTCCTGTAGGAGGCTACACCTATCCAGGCAGATGGTCATGGACATTTGTGTTCTGATCCACAATGACCTGAAGGCCTCACAACCCCCATGGCAGTCCCTTACCTGCAGCCATCAAGGTCACCATTGTCCTGACTTTCTATTCAACCAGATCATTTTAGGATTCAGCTGTGGACCTAGGTGGCACCTCGCAATCGGCAGTTCATCGTGCCATCAGGCAAGTTCGGATGCCATATTCTGGAGAGTAGGGGATGACATCCACTTTAACACAGAGTGGTCAGCACAGGCACAGAATGCTTTTCCAGGTGTCATTGATTGCACCCACGTAGCCATCAAGGCATTGACAGACCAGCCAGATTCCCGAACAGATAGGGCTACCACTCATTGAATGTCCAGCTGGTCTGTGACCCCAGGAAGCGAGTGTTCCAGGTGTGTGCCCATTTCCCAGATAGCTGCCATGACTCCTTTACCTGAGAGTCTCAGGTGCTGCACCTCTACAGGCCCACATACAGACTCTGTGGGTGGTTGCTGTGAGGTCAGGGTTATCATCTAAAGCAGGGTTGTCCAACCTTTTGGCATGGGGTGGGGGGGGGGCACATTACAATTTTTGTCTGACATAGGGGGTTGCTGAGACAATTATAGATAAAGGCATTAAAAATTTACCTTAATAGTAATCAAAACAACAACAATTGTGCAATTTTGAGAAGAAGCTTTAAATGAGAAGATAAATTTATTGACTTACTCACTTGTCACGATGTTGGACACTGATTTCATGAGATACCTGCCATTTTTTTCGCTTGCACAAGTAGTCAATGTTTGCCCAAACACTTGTAGCGATGTGGAGTATTCCAGAGAGATGTCCATTTTTCAGGAGTGATCTTGTTGACTCTCTCTCCCTCTCCCTCTCTCTGTCCCCCCTTCTCTCCCTCCCTCTCTCTGTCCCCCCTTCTCTCCCTCCCTCTCTCTGTCCCCCCTTCTCTCCCTCTCTCTCTCTCTCTGTCCCCCCTTCTCTCTCTCTCTCTCTCTCTCTGTCCCCCCTTCTCTCTCTCTCTCTCTCTCTCTCTCTCTCTGTCCCCCCTTCTCTCTCTCTCTCTCTCTCTCTCTCTCTGTCCCCCCTTCTCTCTCTCTCTCTCTCTCTCTCTCTGTCCCCCCCCCTTCTCTCTCTCTCTCTCTCTCTCTCTCTCTCTCTGTCTGTCCCCCCCTTCTCTCTCTCTCTCTCTCTCTCTCTCTCTCTGTCCCCCCCCCCCCACTGTCCTCTCTCTCTCTCCCCCTCCGTGTCCTCTCTCTTGCTCTCTCTCTCTCCCCCTCCGTGTCCTCTCTCTTGCTCTCTGTCCCCTCCATCTCTCTCTCTCTCACTCTCTCTGTCCCCTCCATCTCTCTCTCTCTCACTCTCTCTGTCCCCCCCATCTCTCTCTCTCTCTCTCTCTGTCTGTCCCCCCCTTCTCTCTCTCTCTCTCTCTGTCCCCCCTTCTCTCTCTCTCTCCTCTGTCCCCCCTTCTCTCTCTCTCTCTCTCTCTCTGTCCCCCCTTCTCTCTCTCTCTCTCTCTCTCTCTCTCTCTCTCTCTGTCCCCCCTTCTCTCTCTCTCTCACTTTGTCCCCCCCCCCCACCGTCCTCTCTCTCTCTCCCCCTCTGTGTCCTCTCTCACTCTCTATCCCCCCCATCTCTCTGTCTCTGTCCTCTCTTTTCCCCCCTCCAAGCTCTCTCTGTCCTCTCTTTCCCCCCCCCACAAGCTCTCTCTGTCCTCTCTTTTCCCCCCCCCCCACAAGCTCTCTCTGTCCTCTCTTTCCCCCCCCCCCAAGCTCTCTCTGTCCTCTCTTTCTCCCCCCCCCCAAGCTCTCTCTGTCCTCTCTTTCTCCCCCCCCCCCCCAAGCTCTCTCTGTCCTCTCTTTCCCCCCCCCCCCAAGCTCTCTCTGTCCTCTCTTTTCCCCCCCCCCAAGCTCTCTCTGTCCTCTCTTTCCCCCCCCCCCCAAGCTCTCTCTGTCCTCTCTTTTCCCCCCCCCCCCCAAGCTCTCTCTGTCCTCTCTTCCCCCCCCCCCCAAGCTCTCTGTCCTCTCTTTCCCCCCCCAAGCTCTCTGTCTCTCCCCCCCCTCTCTGTCTCTTTCTCCACCCCCCCCCCTCTGTCTCTTTCTCCACCCCCCCCCCTCTGTCTCTTTCTCCACCCCCCCCCCCCTCTGTCTCTTTCTCCACCCCCCCCCCCTCTGTCTCTTTCTCCACCCCCCCCCCTCTGTCTCTTTCTCCACCCCCCCCTCTGTCTCTTTCTCTCCCCACCCCCCGTGTCTCTTTCTCCCCCCCCCCCCTCTCTGTGTCTCTTTCTCCCCCCCCTCTCTGTGTCTCCCCCCGGGGAGGGAGTCACGGCCCTCTGGGGAGATTGAGGATTGGCCAGTGTCCTGTTTACATCCATAGGCCGGATGGAAACCTTTGGTGGGCCGGAACCTGGCCCTCGGGCCGTATGTTGGACAACGATGATCTAAAGAGATGGCTCCTGACGCCCGTCCAAAACTGAAACATGGATGGAGAGAGGCGCTACAACCAGAGCCATCTCCTAACATGGACCTGCACTGAACCGGCCATTGGCATCATGAAAATGTGCTTCTGCTGCCTTGACCGGTCAAGTGGTGCTCTCCAATATGATCCTGCTTGAGTGTCCCGTATCGTGGTTGTCCGCTGTGCCCTGCACAACAAGTCAATACAAAAAGGCCTAGAGATGCATGAAGAGGAGGAGCTGGAATGTCACTCCATCTCGGAGGAGTACTGGGAGGAGGAGAAAGAGAAAGAAGAGGATGAAGAGGAAGTGCTCACTTAAGAGGTGGCCAGAGACCAGACAGCAGAGGACACACAGTGATGCCATCCCAGAACTCCAGGGTGAACTGCAGGCTGGCATTGCTGCAAGGGCCACACTGATGTAGCAGCGTTTCACCTGATAGCCCGAGCCCTGGTGGCTGATGATCCCAAAACTCACCTTCCAGCATAGAGAGCTATCATACCACTATGGACCATATCTGTGAGATCCCATTGCCAGCCATGCGCATGGACAATGAGGGTTCCTCCACCAACATTCTCCAACATCACAAGGCATAGGAATATACATTTCCAGGGCCCCACGTTTCCCCCACCACCACCCCACAATGCTACATCCCCCTTCTGACATGAAACATCAATTACACATATCAGATCGATAACATAAAAATGTAATATTGCGATGATAAAACAGCATACAAATGTGCAGAACAGTACTCAGGTGACCCATTAAGTGACATCAACAATGTGTCACCTTTTTCTACACCTCTCTGGAGTGTTTCCCCGTGGCAGAGGATGAGGTGGAGGCAGCCTGCTCCCTAGTCTCTGCCTCTGGCTGAGATGCCCATGGATTCCGTCCTGGTCTTGGAGATGCCTGTGGGGGCTCCTCCACTGGCTGCTGCACCTGCGTCATTGCAGGGGCTCCCTTTGTCACAGGACTTTGGCATACAGATGGTTCCTGTGTTAGGGGGGATGAGGGACCGAAGGGTGATGCTGGTGGCCCCTTCATCTGCTTCTTCGACCATCTCAGCCCTTTCCTGGCACCCTAGCATGCTGGTTGAGGCCAAAACTGGGACACAGCTGGCATCCACTCCAAGCATCTCTGCACCATCAGCGCCACTGAGTGGTCTATGCTACAGAGTCTCACACTTCCTGTGCATATCAGTGTGCGCTGTTTCTGCACCCACTCAGTATTGCTGCATATAGCTCTCCAAGAGGTAGTCCAATCTCTCAAAGGGAGAGCTCATGCGATTGAATCCCTAGGTCATGACAGAGTACACATGCTACATGGACTCCTCCATTGCCTGCCCATGGCTCCTCAAGGCCTCAGGAAAGCCCAGACAAACTGGAACCTATCTGCCTCTGGTTCTCCTGGAAGACCCTCCTTGTTTGTGACACTCCAGGCCCAGCATCTTCACCCAGCGAAGCATTGCTGTGTCTGTCCTCCATCCTCTGAGGGCAACTGCCCACAGCTGGCTCTGCCTCATGCTTCTCCTCCTGCTCATGCGAGCTGTGAGTTTCACCCACTGCTCCCCTTTCTATGCTACTCTGGGGCCCAACTGAGGTGAGTGTGTCAACACTGCAAGGTGGCGAGGTAGGATGTGATGGTGCTAGTTCCATGGGGTATTACCCCACCAAGGATGGCGTCGTCGATTGGGCTGGTGCACTCAGCTCCCCCTTTGTAACAGGCCCTGTGGGAAACACCAGAAAGTGGAAAGGAGGACTCGTCCTACTCAACAAGTGCCCCAGCACAACCATCCCGTCAAAAGACAGTGATCAAAAATCCACAGCACACATTGGGCAGGAGTCTCCTCCAAGCCCTTCACCTCAAAATACAGCTATCTAATGACTCTGCTGCTCACAGGCTTCCATCTTGTCATCCCCCGCTGCATGCTTTGAGGGCACCCTGGTGATCTCCAGCGCCGCGTCCTTCATTGGGGTTTTAAAAATTCTTTCATGGGATGTGGGTATCGCTGGTAAAGCCAGCATTTGTTGCCCATTCCTAGTTGTCCTTTGAGTGGCTTGCTAGGCCACTTCAGAGGGCAGTTAAGAGTCAACCACATAACTGTGTGTCTTGTCACATGTAGGCCAGACCAGGTAACGATGGCAGATTTCCTTCTCTAAAGGACATTAGTGAACCAGATGGGCTTTTGCAACAATCAATGATGGTGCCATGAAACTATTACAGAGACAAGTTTTCAATTCCAGATTTTTATTTATTAATTGTATTTAAATTCCACCAGCTGCCTTGTTAGGACTCGAACCCATGTCCCCAGGACATTAGCCTGGGCCTCTAGATTACTAGTCCACTGACATTACCACTATGCCACCATCTCCCCTCAAAGTGCACAGTTGGGCCACATCACCATCTGGCCATCTCACAAGTGTTGTGACATCTCTTCTCCTGCGGGATGAGAGAACAACAATTCTGGAGTAGGCTGCCCTCCCTCATCTCTTCCAGCATGACATATACGTGGGCAGACGTCCCCTCTGTGATGTCCCCATCTGAATGATGTCCCAAATGTGAGGATGACTGCTGTCTTATTGTTGCTACTGGATACTTGAACTGACAAGGTTAGGGAGAACAGTGGTCATTCTGTGAGGTCAGCTCATTTGCATGCTGGTGCTTACAGAGTTGGTAACCAATCATCTTACCAGACTGCAAGAGGTCATTGAACCTCTTCCTACACTGGACCCAGATCATTCTGGTGAGTCCCTGGCTGCTGACATCCACTATCATCATCATCCAAGCCCTTTTGGCCACTCTGGGCAGATTTCTCCTTCATGACACCAGGAAGAACACTTCTCTTCTCTCTGCCACTGCATTCGTCAATGCCTCAAGGGAGGTATCAGAAAATCGTGGTGCCACCCGGGGACATGTGCCCATACCAGCACTGGCCCTCAGATCTCCCTGCTGCTCCATACCTGCAGGCAACAGCAAACCCAGTCATGGCTGCCACTTGCCTTTTAAAATAGTCCTCTGTCACTCGGTCCTGTCTCCTGCACACCTGTGGTGCCTCTAATTGGGTACCAGACTTGCCCCCTGGGCCAATTAGGCCCTTTATATTTGAATATAGCGTTATGTCAGCAACGCTGCCGTAGTGCAGGGTCGGGACCTGGAAATGTTCCGGGCGCCAGGTTCCTGACCTCAGAACGAAAATCTAGCCCCTATTCTTCAGCATTTGCAGAACTGGCACCTAACAGGTGGAGTTGTGGCAATTTTAGAAGTGGTTATACTACACATCGTGGATGACAATTTCTTGTGGTGGGGAGGTCTGGGGGGCATACCACCCCTAACAAATTTATTTTTTACTCTTTTATATATTTTCCCGTTTTCAAATACATTTTCCTTACGCAGCTGTCAGAACAGCATTTTACTGGGGTTAGATAGGCTGGAACTTTGGAAAAGAGGTCTTCCTGGCTATTGGTGTTAACTATAAGTAAATTCACCGTGCAACTGTCAACTCCATGAGGCCCATTCATGGGGAGCGAGTGATACAAGACCAAAATAAAAGCAGCTTACGTTGTTGGGTTATTACTACCTACAACGTAAAAAGCAACATGACCATGTAAGGGAGGTGGTGGTGGTACTGCCAGAAGCATTGTCACCACCTCTTCCATTCTGGCTTCTGTAAAAACACATTGTAGAATTTTACAGCACAGCAATGCAAGCCATTGCGCCTTTGGCACTCCCTGAAGGAGCCATCAGTTTAGTTCCTTTCCTCTGCCCTTTAAATTTTTTCTTTTTTTAAAGATTTATCTATTTCCCTTTTAAAAACAATTATGCACTTTGATTTCACTACTATTTCTAGTGGGGCATTCCACGTCTTAAAAACTATTGTTGTTTTAATAGTAGTAGTAGTTATTGTTGTTGCAGTAGTAGTGAAAATCTTCTGCATCAAACTTAGCTTCAAGCCATTCTCTTTGTACTTCTGGTAATAATCTTAAATTCATGCCCTCTAGTTATCAATTCACCGAGTAGTGGAAATAGCTTTCTCCTACTTAAAATTTTGAACGCATCTATCAGATCTCCTCTTAATCCTCTCTAATCCAGTGCAAAGCACTCTGGTTACTGTAGTCTCTCTTCATAGTCGCTCATCCCTGGGTATAATCTCAGTCAATTTCTTTCTCCATGGCTTTGACATCCTTCCTAATGTAAGCCACCCAAAATAGAGACTAAATTCTTACTAAAATCAGAAAATGCTGGAAATAGTCAGAAGGTCAGGCAGTATCTTAGTAGATAACTAGAGAGCATGAATTTAAGATTATTACCAAAAGTACAAAGAGAATCATTTGGAGCCAACTTTTATCCAGAAGGTTTTTAAGACATGGAATGCCCCACCAGAATTAGTAGAGAGAAACAGAGTTAATGTTTCAGATCAATGACCTTTCATCAGAACTGGGAAATGTTAGAAATGTAATGGGGTTTAAACAAGTGTAAGGGGGAGGGTTAGAAAAAGAACAAAAGGAAGGTCTGTGATAGGGTGGAAGACAGGAGAGATGAAATGACAAAAGGGTCGGTAGTGCAAGGCCAAATGGAGTGGTAATGGGACAAGTAAAGAAGCAATAGATGTGTCTAGAGGAGATGTGAATGGCAGAAGGATAAAACAGCTGCTGCCGAAAAGCAAAGAAAATGAAAAACACAACAGTAAAACCAAAACCTGCAAAGGAAAAGGAAATAAAATGGGAATCTGAAGTTGTTGAACTCAATGTTGAATCCGGAAGGCTGTTAAGTGTCTATTGAAAGATGAGGTGCTGTTCCTTGAGCTTGCATTGAGCTTCATTGGAACACTGCAGGAGGCTGAGGACAGGGAGGTCAGCATGGATACAAGGTGGAGAATTAAAAGGACAGGCGAACGGAAGCTCGTGGTTATGCTTGCCACAAAGTGGTGACCTAATCTGCATTTTGGTCTCCCGAGTGAACAGCAGACTGCATTGTGAGCAGTGAATGCAGTACACTAAATTGAAAGAAGTACATGTAAATCACTGTTTCACCTGGAAGGAATGTTTGGGGCCTTGGACGGTGAGGAAGGAGGAGGTAAAAGGGCAGGCGTTGCATCTCCTGCACTCGCATGGAAAGGTGCCGTGGGAAGGGGAGGAGTGATTGAGAAGTGGACTAGGGCGTTGCAGAGGGAATGGTTCCTTCGGAATGGGAAGGAGAGGGGACGATGTGTTTAGTGGCGGCATCATGCTTGAGGTGGCGGAAATGATGGAGGATCATCTCTTGAATACAGAGGCTGGTGGGGTGGAAGGTGAAGACCAGGGGAACCCTATCATGGTTCTAAGAGGGGAAGGGGTGAGAGCAAAAGTGCAGGAAATGGGATGGACATGGTCGAGGGCCCTGTCAGTCACAGTGGGGGGAAATCCTTGGTTCAGATGCGCTGATATGGAAGGTTGCACCATCAGAAATGATGCGACAGAGATGGAGAAACTGGGAGAATGGAATGGAATCCTTACAGGAAGCGAGGTGTGAGGAAGTGTAGTTGAGATAACTGTGGCAGGCATTGGGATTATAGTGAATATTCATTGACAGCCTATCCCCAGAAATGGAGATGTCACAGAATGGAAGGGAAGAGTCAGAGATGGATCATGTGAAAGTGAGAGAAGGGTGGAAATTGCAAGCAAAGTCGATGAACTTTTCCAGTTCAAGGCAAGAGCAGGAAACGTCACCAATACAGTCATCAATGTACCGGAAAAAGAGTGAGGGAGGGGACCTGAATAGGAATATTCCACATATCCCACAAAAAGGCAGGCATAGTTAAGACCCATGTCCATAGCAAATTGGAGGAAATGAGTGGTGTTAAAGGAGAAGTTGCTTGAAGTGAGAAGTTCAGCCAAGCGGAGGAGTGTGGTGGTGGATGGAGACTGGTTGGGCCTCTGTTCAAGGAAGAAGCAGAGAGCCCTCAGAACATCCATTGGGGAAAGGAGGTGTAGAGACATTGGACGACCATGGTGAAGATGATTTGGTTAGGGCTAGGAAAATGGAAACCATTAAAGTGACAAAGGATAACGGAAGAGTCACCAATATAGGTAGGAAGAGACTGGACAAGGGATGTGAAAAGAGTCACAATAGGAAGAAAATCAGTTAAGTGTGGCAGGAACAGACTGAAATGATAGGTCTACCAGGGTAGTCCTATTTGTGGATCTTGGGAAGGACGTAGAAGCAGGCTGTTCAGGGTTTGGGGACTATGAGGTTGGAGGCCATGGAGGGAAGATCTCCAGAGGAGATGTGGTCTGTGACAGTGCTGGAGATGATGGCTTGATGTTTGTTAGTGGGGTCATGGTCTAGGGTGGTAGGACGAAGTGTCAGAGTTTGCGTTTGGGCTCTGCAAGGTAGAGGTTGGTTCACCAGACAACAGCAACACCCTTGTCAGCAGGTAAGATCATAATGCTTGGGTCGGACCCAAGAGAACGGAGTGCTGCCAGTTCAGAGGGAGACAGGTTAGAGGGAGTGAAATGAGCAGAGAAACTGAGATGGCCAATGTCACGCCAGCAGTTGTCAATGAAAAGATCTAGAGAGGGTAAGAGGCCAGAGGGAGAGGTCATAAGAACACAAGAAAAAGGAGTAATAGTAGGCCATCCGGCCCCTTAAGCCTGCTCCACCATTTAATAAGATTGTGGATGATCCGATTGTGGCCTTAACTCCACTTTCCTGCCCGCCCCCATACCCCTTGACTCCCTTGTAGATCAAAAATCTGTCTAACTCAGCCTTCACTATCCAAAGACCCAGCCTCCACTGCTCTCTGGGGAAGAGAGTTCCAAAGATTAATGACTCTCTGAAATGGTGAACTATTCCTGGCAGGGCGAAGCCAGAGGAAACTCTGGTGGAGGTCCGTAGCGGTCCTGACATGCAAATTGGTCGTTCGACCTGGGTATAGGTAGCTGGTTCCCTCCGAAGTTTCTCTCAGGATAGCTGGAGCTCGTCCACACGCAATTTTATCTGGTAGAGCGAATGATTAGAGGTCTTGGGGCTGAAACGATCTCAACCTATTCTCAAACTTTAAATGCACAAGAAGCCTGACTTGCTGGCTTGGAGCTGGGCATGGAATGCAAGTGCCTAGTGGGTCACTTTTGGTAAGCAGAACTGGCCCTGCGGGATGACCCGAACGCTGTGTTAAGGCACCCAAAGCCAACGCTCACCAGACCCCACAAAAGGTGTTGGTTGATTTAGAAGAAATTCCTCCTCATCTTAGTCTTAAAAGGGAGACCCCTTATTTTGAAACTGTGCCCCCTAGTTCTAAATTCCCCCATGAGGGGAAACATCCTCTCAGCATCTACCCTGTCAAGCCCCCTCAGAATCTTACATGTTTCAATAAGATCAGCTCTCATTCTGCTAAACTCCAATGAGTTTAGGCCCAATCTGCTCGATTTTTCTTAAGACAACCCCTTCATCCCAGGAATAAGCCTAGTGACCCTTCTCGGAACTACTTCCAATGCAAATATATCCCACCTTAAGTAAGGAGACCAAAATTGTATGCAGTACTCTAGGTGCGGTCTCATCAATGCCCTGTACAGTTGCAGCAAGACATCCCTACTTTTATACTCCATCCCTCTTTTAATAAAATGCCAACATCCATTTGTCTTCCTAATTACTTGCTGTACCTGCATGTTAACGTTTTGTAATTCATGTACAGGAACACCTAGTTCCCTCTGTACCACAGCATTCTGCAGTCTCTCGCCATGTAAATAATCTGCTTTTCTATTCTTCCTGCCAAAGTGCACAAGCTCACATTATCCCACATTATACTCCACCTGCCAAAATTTTGACCACTCACTTAATCTATCTATATCTCTTTGCAGACACTTTGTGTCCTCCTCACAACTTGCTTTCCTACCTATCTTTGTATCATCCGCAAATTTGGCTACAAGACACTCAGTCCCTTCATCCAAGTTATTAATATAGATCGTAAATAGTTGAGGCCTCAGCACTGATCCCTGTGGCACTCCACTAGTTGCAGTGTGCCAACCTGAAAATGCCCCATTTATCCCGACTCTCTGTTTCCTGTTAGTTAGCCAATGCTCTATCCATGCTAATATATTACCCCCAATACCATGAGCTCTTATCTTGGGTAGTAACCTTTTATTTGGCACCTTATCAAATGTCTTTTGGAAATCCAAATACACTACAACTATTGGTTCCCTTTCATGCATCCAGGTGGAGGGAGAATACTGGAGACAGGTAAAAGGTCCACTGTGTGGGGAGAAGACTCCTGGCCAAAGAAGAAGGCGTGGAGGAAAAGATGATGGATGAAGACCTCCGAGTAATGCTGAGCTCAAAATTCATTGAGGTGGGGGGTGTAAGGGGATGAAGCTGAGGCCTTTGCTAAGGCCTTTGCTAAGGACAGATCATTCAGGGTAAGAGAGGGGAGGGTCAGAGGATATCATGAATACCTGGCAAGGGGTGAAATTGGAAGAAGGGATGGGGTCAGATGGAAGAGAATGGGGAAGAAAGATCCAGAGGGGCATTGGTACCCCCTTCACACCTGAAACATACCTCTGCTTTCAAGTTCAACAATTTCAGATCCTCCATTTTGTTTTCTTTCTCTTTGCAGTTTTTGGTTTTACCATCTTGTTTTTCTTTTTCTTTGCTTTCAGGCAGCAGGTGTTCATCCTTCTACCATTCACATTTCCTCTAGAAACATTTTTTCTTTCTTTGCTTGCCCCATTACCACCCCCTTTGGCCTTGCACCACCAACCCTTTTGTCATTTAATCTCTCCTGTCTTCCACCCTATCACAGACATTCCCTCTTGTTCTTTTTCCCACCCTCCCCTCTTTAACTTACGTAAACCCTATTACATTTCTAACTTTTCCCAGTTCTGATTAGAGGTCATTGACCCAAAATGTTAACTCTGTTTCTCTCTCCAGAGATGCTGCCTGACCTGTTGAGTATTTTCATTATTTTGTTTTTATTTCATATTTCCAGCATCCACAGTATTTTGCTTTTATACTATATTCTTACTGCAACCTAACCAATGATTTGTATTGATTTAGCATTACTAGAGAATTGCCTTCACCCTCCTACTTATAAGACATATGATCTCATTGCTTTTTGTTTCTAACTTGTTCCTACCCCTCAGCCCCTCTGACATAGTCATTAAAACTCTGAGAATAAAAATATTTCTGATATCAAGAAAATGGTTTAAAAAATTAGTCATCAAGATTTTGGTTAAGCTGGCAACTGGTTGAGGAGATACTTGTTAAATTGCAGTAAATGGCAAATCTGCTGTATCTACTCGGTGCTATTATCCTGTTCTTCATTTCTGCTGTAGGATTCACTGAACAAACTGCCTGCTAACTTGAGGGTTGGGCTGATGAAGTCACTGCTAAAGGGAAATCAATGGTATTTTGGAAAGGACACATATCACATTGAAAAACAACAGCTAAAGGAAATGACTCAAGCATCAAAGACTCCCCCAATCCACAGGAAACTTTCCCTTATCAGTATTACTCTTAGAAAATCCAATATGTCTTTTGTAAGAGTGTCAGACCACCACACAGCTTATCCTTGTGAACTGTTTATCACATATGAGAAACAGAATTATATGCTTATTCTGAGTTCCTTAACTTATCTTAAGAAATTGTATTCTTGAGAATATTTGGGACCAATACAGAGGTATTTTCAACAACCTGCATTAGTGAGACTGGAAAAGAAGTACTTTGGATCTTTATTGATATAGAAAGGGCAAAAAGGAAGGGCAGACTGGCAAGTCGTTCAGCAGTTGATTCTCATGATTTTGGTTTGCTGTTGCTTGAACTCAACGTAATAAGTTTCACCTGTTTAGTCAGGCCTATAGATGATCATAGAGAAATTAAGCGTTGGATCTTTTAAATGAGAGGAACAGTACGTAAGTGGATTTTTGGTGAGCAAAAACTGAAGTGACCAAACAAGTTCACAGAATAATGTACTTTGAGCTGTCATCTTCAATTTGTGAATAAATACAATTAGTGAGGAGCCTTGCCTGCTGTGCACATTAGGAAACTGTTGGAGTATAGCCCATGATAATTTGATATGCACAACCAGATGGGCAAGGCTAGCCATCATGAAGTAGTTGCATATTTGTATGAATATTTAGTACAATTCATCCAAAATTAAAAGGTGTGCTGAAAAACTCAAGCATTTGTTCTACTGTGTAGATTTTACAAATTCACTCCTGATGTGGTGCTACAAGCTGAGTGTGAATTTGTAAACGCTACTCCATAGTATTCTTTTGGGCCTCCTTATCTCGAGAGACAATGGATACGCGCCTGGAGGTGGTCAGTGGTTTGTGAAGCAGCGCCTGGAGTGGCTATAAAGGCCAATTCTGGAGTGACAGGCTCTTCCACAGGTGCTGCAGAGAAATTTGTTTGTTGGGGCTGTTGCACAGTTGGCTCTCCCCTTGCGCCTCTGTCTTTTTTCCTGCCAACTACTAAGTCTCTTCGACTCGCCACAATTTAGCCCTGTCTTTATGGCTGCCCGCCAGCTCTGGCGAATGCTGGCAACTGACTCCCACGACTTGTGATCAATGTCACACGATTTCATGTCGCGTTTGCAGACGTCTTTATAACGGAGACATGGACGGCCGGTGGGTCTGATACCAGTGGCGAGCTCGCTGTACAATGTGTCTTTGGGGATCCTGCCATCTTCCATGCGGCTCACATGGCCAAGCCATCTCAAGCGCCGCTGACTCAGTAGTGTGTATAAGCTGGGGATGTTGGCCGCTTCGAGGACTTCTGTGTTGGAGATATAGTCCTGCCACCTGATGCCAAGTATTCTCCGAAGGCAGCGAAGATGGAATGAATTGAGACGTCGCTCTTGGCTGGCATACGTTGTCCAGGCCTCGCTGCCGTAGAGCAAGGTACTGAGGACACAGGCCTGATACACTCGGACTTTTGTGTTCCGTGTCAGTGCGCCATTTTCCCACACTCTCTTGGCCAGTCTGGACATAGCAGTGGAAGCCTTACCCATGCGCTTGTTGATTTCTGCATCTAGAGACAGGTTACTGGTGATAGTTGAGCCTAGGTAGGTGAACTCTTGAACCACTTCCAGAGCGTGGTCGCCAATATTGATGGATGGAGCATTTCTGACATCCTGCCCCATGATGTTCGTTTTCTTGAGGCTGATGGTTAGGCCAAATTCATTGCAGGCAGACGCAAACCTGTCGATGAGACTCTGCAGGCACTCTTCAGTGTGAGATGTTAAAGCAGCATCGTCAGCAAAGAGGAGTTCTCTGATGAGGACTTTCCGTACTTTGGACTTCGCTCTTAGACGGGCAAGGTTGAACAACCTGCCCCCTGATCTTGTGTGGAGGAAAATTCCTTCTTCAGAGGATTTGAACGCATGTGAAAGCAGCAGGGAGAAGAAAATCCCAAAAAGTGTGGGTGCGAGAACACAGCCCTGTTTCACACCACTCAGGATAGGAAAGGGCTCTGATGAGGAGCCACCATGTTGAATTGTGCCTTTCATATTGTCATGGAATGAGGTGATGATACTTAGTAGCTTTGGTGGACATCCGATCTTTTCTAGTAGTCTGAAGAGACCACGTCTGCTGACGAGGTCAAAGGCTTTGGTGAGATCAATGAAAGCAATGTAGAGGGGCATCTGTTGTTCACGGCATTTCTCCTGTATCTGACGAAGGGAGAACAGCATGTCAATAGTCGATCTCTCTGCACGAAAGCCACACTGTGCCTCAGGGTAGACGTGCTCGGCCAGCTTCTGGAGCCTGTTCAGAGCGACTCGAGCAAAGACTTTCCCCACTATGCTGAGCAGGGAGATTCCACGGTAGTTGTTGCAGTCACCGCGGTCACCTTTGTTTTTATAGAGGGTGATGATGTTGGCATCGCGCATGTCCTGGGGTACTGCTCCCTCGTCCCAGCACAGGCATAGCAGTTCATGTAGTGCTGAGAGTATAGCAGGCTTGGCACTCTTGATTATTTCAGGGGTAATGCTGTCCTTCCCAGGGGCTTTTCCGCTGGCTAGGGAATCAATGGCATCACTGAGTTCCGATTTGGTTGGCTGTATGTCCAGCTCATCCATGACTGGTAGAGGCTGGGCTGCATTGAGGGCAGTCTCAGTGACAGCATTCTCCCTGGAGTACAGTTCTAGGTAGTGCTCAACCCAGCGGTCCATCTGTTTGCGTTGGTCAGTGATTATGTCCCCCGATTTAGATTTGAGGGGGGTGATCTTCTTGATGGTTGGCCCAAGAGCTCTCTTCATGCCATCATACATTCCTCTGATGTTTCCGGTGTCTGAGGCCAGCTGAATATGACTGCATAGGTGTTGCCAGTAGTCGTTTGCGCAACGCCTAGCTGTTCTTTGTGCAGTACTTCTGGCTGCTTTAAGTGCTGCGGATGTTAAATCGCTGGGGGCTTTCTTGTAGTATTAGCACCTGAATTTTGTGGTACACAAAGTTTAATTCTGGCTTGTTCATTATAAAATGTATATACTAACATGACAATATGAAAAGCACAATTCAGCATAGCGACCCCTTTCCTATCCTGAGTGGCGTGAAACAGGGCTGTGTTCTCGCACCCACACTGTTTGGGATTTTCTTCTCCCTGCTGCTCTCACATGCGTTCAAGTCTTCAGAAGAAGGAATTTTCCCCCACACAAGATCAGGGGGCAGGTTGTTCAACCTTGCCCCTCTAAGAGCGAAGACCAAAGTACAGAAAGTCCTCATCAGGGAACTCCTCTTTGCTGACAATGTTGCTTTAACATCTCACACTGAAGAGTGTCTGCAGAGTCTCATCGACAGGTTTGCAGCTGCCTGCAACGAATTTGGCCTAACCATCAGCCTCAAGAAAATGAACATCATGGGACAGAACGTCAGAAATGCTCCATCCATCAATATTGGCAACCACGCTCTGGAAGTGGTTCAAGAGTTCACCTACCTAGGCTCAACTATCACCAGTAACCTGTCTCTAGATGCAGAAATCAACATGTGCATGGGAAAGGCTTCCACTGCTATGTCCAGACTGGCCAAGACAGTGTGGGAAAATGGCGCACTGACACGGAACACAAAAGTCCGAATGTATCAAGCCTGTGTCCTCAGTACCTTGCTCTATGGCAGCGAGGCCTGGACAACGTATGTCAGCCAAGAGCGACGTCTCAATTCATTCCATCTTCGCTGCCTCTGGAGAATACTTGGCATCAGGTGGCAGGACCATATCTCCAACACAGAAGTCCTCGAGGCGGCCAACATCCCCAGCTTATACACACTACTGAGTCAGCGGCGCTTGAGATGGCTTGGCCATGTGAGCCGCATGGAAGATGGCAGGATCCCCAAAGACACATTGTACAGCGAGCTCGCCACTGGTATCAGACCCACCGGCCGTCCATGTCTCCGCTTTAAAGACGTCTGCAAACGCGACATGAAGTCCTGTGACATTGATCACAAGTCGTGGGAGTCAGTTGCCAGTGATCGCCAGAACTGGCGGGCAGCCATAAAGGTGGGGCTAAAGTGTGGCGAGTCGAAGAGACTTAGCAGTTGGCAGGAAAAAAGACAGAAGCGCAAGGGGAGAGCCAACTGTGTAACAGCCCCAACAAACACATTTTTCTGCAGCACCTGTGGAAGAGCCTGTCACTCTAGAATTGGCCTTTATAGCCACTCCAGGCGTTGCTCCACACACCACTGACCACCTCCAGGCGCTTACCCATTGTCTCTCGAGAAAAGGAGGCCAAAGAAGAAAGAAGATACTAACATGCAATTTTTCTACATTTCAAGAAGACAGATATAGGTCAGCAGGCTTTTCAATCCCTTAAAATTAATGAAAAATAAATCTTCAACTTTCATCAACTCTATGCCTAAACTCCTGATCTGTGATTCCAGCAAGCAAAATTCCATGCTGAAAGTGCGAACTGGTATAATCCACCATTATACTGTTGTAAGTACACCAATTCCGTGCTTCCCTGTGCATCAAGGGAGCTTGAGCCAGAGATAGGGCTATAATGTCAATTCTCTAACCTGCACACCCCTCCAGTGGGGTTCCTTGCTAGATATGATGAATTACACTTCTATGTAAATGTAACCTTTCTAATGGATGCCTATATATGAAAAAGCAATTGTGTAACTGAAAAAGAAATGGCAAAATTCAAGATTTCTACAAAACCTTCTCCATAGTACTTGTTTTATTTCTCACATTTTAGATTCTCCTCCATTCATAAAACAACTGGCTTTTAGCTCTATTGTCATTGTATAGAAAATTGATCTCAATATTGCTGCTTCTACTGCACCCTGCAAGATACAACCATCTGAAAAAGCAAAGTCCACAGATCACGAGTGTAAGCTTGAAATGAACTTTTGCCCTGCATCACTGTTGCTACTCTATTCCTACTATTCAGGTTGAAATGGGTGAGCTACCAGTTACCTGTGCTTGTCACCATCATGCTTTGTAACTAAGTTTATGTATGTTTATCTGATTCTTTTACCCCTTCTTTGTGCTGATGTGAAAACAACTGCACCAGAATTACATGAATGTAATAATTGGAATCCACACTGGAGGCTGTACAATTGGTGTAATAGGAATTATATATTACTGAACTATCAATGAGATTTGTGTTGGAAAACTGGTGGAATGGAAACTACACCATCACTGTAGCTTTATATTAGCAATAAATTTCTTCACAGCCGTTTTCCTGTATTCATGTTCTGAAGTAGTCTTGATTTTTAAAAAATACTTAAGTGAGCACAACTTGGTGCAATGACTTATCAAAGCACCAATTTACATCATGCAGTGGTAGAATGGATATTCATCACATGGCAAATTTCCAGTCTCAGCAGATATGAGGCACGTGGTCTACAGATCTGTAAAGTGTGTGGAAAGGGGGCAGATCAACTATTCTTTTGCACCATCTACAGTTCACATATACAACAACATTGACATAGACGAGGATCAGATTGCCCACCTGCCCTCTTACATAGAGTATGCGATTGAGGAGACCTCAAGAGGAAAATAATTATTTTTCAATACCTCATCTCAGTAAAGGGTGTTTGCATTGGTACGTTGTGATTCTGAGCGGCAACAGCTGTGGTCATTGCCAGTGGCGGGGCTGAAACCATAGAGGATGACGGTATGTTCCTACCTAATCTACCTTCTCACAACTCACTTTTCTTTCATCACACAATCACTTCCGAGCTACAAACTGCAGCTGGTGTAAGCATATATCTCTTGCTTGTCCCTCTTCCCTCACCCCAACCGTACTCTTGTTCCTTGATCCTTTCAGATACCTGGTCAAACACTGATCTGGGAACATGAAGTCCAAGAGGAGCAGGACAGTGAGAAGGAACATCAGCTCAGATACTGACACAGTGCATACTTTAGAGGCTAGCATAGTGGCCGGATCTGCATGTGGTGAATCATCAGGCACAAGTGGCCTACAGCCAGGGCAGTGGGAAAAGGATACTGCAGGTGCCAGCTCCCTGGAAAGAACAAAGAACAAAGAAAATTACAGCACAGGAACAGGCCCTTCGGCCCTCCAAGCCTGCGTCGATCCAGATCCTCTACCTAAACATGTCGCCTATTTTCTAAGGGTCTGTATCTCTTTGCTTCCTGCCCATTCATGTATCTGTCTAGATACATCTTAAAAGACGCTATCGTGTTCGCATCTACCACCTCCGCTGGCAACGCGTTCCAGGCAACCACCACCCTCTGCGTAAAGAAATTTCCACGCATATCCCCCCTAAACTTTTCCCCTCTCACTTTGAACTCGTGACCCCTAGTATTTGAATCCCCCACTCTGGGAAAAAGCTTCTTGCTATCCACCCTGTCTATACCTCTCATGATTTTGTACACCTCAATCAGGTCCCCCTCAACCTCCGCCTTTCTAATGAAAATAATCCTAATCTACTCAACCTCTCTTCATAGCTAGCGCCCTCCATACCAGGCAACATCCTGGTGAACCTCCACTGCACCCTCTCCAAAGCATCCACATCCTTTTGGTAATGTGGCGACCAGAACTGCATGCAGTATTCCAAATGTGGCCGAACCAAAGTCCTATACAACTGTAACATGACCTGCCAACTCTTGTACTCAATACCCCGTCCGATGAAGGAAAGCATGCCGTATGCCTTCTTGACCACTCTATTTACCTGCGTTGCCACCTTCAGGGAACAATGGACCTGAACACCCAAATCTCTCTGTCCATCAATTTTCCCCAGGACTTTTCCATTTACTGTATAGTTCACTCTTGAATTGGATCTTCCAAAATGCATCACCTCGCATTTACCCTGATTGAACTCCATCTGCTATTTCTCTGCCCAACTCTCCAATCTATCTATATTCTGCTGTATTCTCTGACAGTCCCCTTCACTATCTGCTACTCCACCAATCTTATTGTCGTCTGCAAACTTGCTAATCAGACCACCTATACTTTCCTCCAAATCATTTATGTACATCACAAACAACGGTGGTCCCAGCACGGCTCCCTGTGGAACACCACTGGCCACACGTCTCCATCTTGAGAAACTCCCTTCCACTGCTACTCTCTGTCTCCTGTTGCCCAGCCAGTTCTTTATCCATCTAGCTAGTACACCCTGGATCCCATGCGACTTCACTTTCTCCATCAGCCTACCATGGGGAACCTTATCAAACGCCTTCCTGAAGTCCATGTATATGACATCTACAGCCCTTCCCTCATCAATCAACTTTGTCACTTCCTCAAAGAATTCTATTAAGTTGGTAAGACATGACCTTCCCTGCACAAAAACCATGTTGCCTATCACTGATAAGCCCATTTTCTTCCAAATGGGAATAGATCCTATCCCTCAGTATCTTCTCCAGCAGCTTCTCTACCACTGACGTCAGGCTCACCGGTCTATAATTACCTGGATTATCCCTGCTACCCTTCTTAAACAAGGGGACAACATTAGCAATTCTCCAGTCCTCCGGGACCTCACCCGTGTTTAAGGATGCTGCAAAGATATCTGTTAAGGCCCCAGCTATTTCCTCTCTCGCTTCCCTCAGTAACCTGGGATAGATCCCATCCGGACCTGGGGACTTGTCCACCTTAATGCCTTTTAGAATACCTAACACTTCCTCCCTCCTTATGCCGACTTGACCTAGAGTAATCAAACATCTGTCCCTAACCTCAACATCCGTCATGTCCCTCTCCTCGGTGAATACCGATGCAAAGTACTCGTTTAGAATCTCACCCATTTTCTCTGACTCCACGCATAACTTTCCTCCTTTGTCCTTGAGTGGGCCAATCCTTTCTCTAGTTACCCTCTTGCTCCTTATATATGAATAAAAGGCTTTGGGATTTTCCTTAACCCTGTTTGCTAAAGATATTTCATGACCCCTTTTAGCCCTCTTAATTCCTCATTTCAGATTGGTCCTACATTCCCGATATTCTTCCAAAGCTTCGTCTTTCTTCAGCCGCCTAGACCTTATGTATGCTTCCTTTTTCCTCTTAGCTAGTCTCACAATTTCACCTGTCATCCATGGTTCCCTAATCTTGCCATTTCTATCCCTCTGGGTGCACGCAAATTCTGCTGCAGATGACTCAGATGAGGACTTTGATGGGGTGGCATAAAGAAAAAGGCTGATAGTGTACAGAAAAAGGCTAATAATGCACTATTAAATGCTTGGTCCATAGGGAGGCCTGCCAGAAAGTCTGATGCCACCTGTCAAGGAGCACGGAGCAGTCCAGCACTAATTTTGCACAGGGCTTTGCAGAAAGCTTGGAGCCCATTCTTTCCAGCATGGAAGTGGTGGCCAACTCCATGAGAGAACTGACTGACCCAACCATGATGCAGCGTCTGATGGCTGATATCTCAGTTTCCATTGTAGCACAAGCAGAAGCTACGCAATGTTTGAGTGCTGTAGTAGAAGCTCAGACTGAGCACTGAGGTCTTGAGATCTCAGTTTGTTGCCATGCAAGCTCAACGTGCTGCATCATGGCTGCAGCCACCAGTGCAAAGGGACTTTCAGGATCTCGCAGCAGTCCGGCAATCTGTGTCCAGCAGATTACTAGGATTGCTGAAGTAGCAATGGCTCTGAGGAGCATGAACCTGCAGTTCTCTCTCAATGACAGCATTTCTGCTTCCATCATGACCACTCTGCAGTTGCAGATTAGATTAGAGATACAGCACTGAAACAGGCCCTTTGGCCCACCGAGTCTGTGCCGAACATCAACCACCCATTTATACTAATCCTACACTAATCCCATATTCCTACCAAACATCCCCACCTGTCCCTATATTTCCCTACCACCTACCTATACTAGTGACAATTTATAATGGCCAATTTACCTATCAACCTGCAAGTCTTTTGGCTTGTGGGAGGAAACCGGAGCACCCGGAGAAAACCCACGCAGACACAGGGAGAACTTGCAAACTCCACACAGACAGTACCCGGAATCGAACCCGGGTCCCTGGAGTTGTGAGGCTGCGGTGCTAACCACTGATCTAGCTGCAAGAGCTGGCAGAGTTCTATATGCATCGCCTATGTAAAATGCAGATGGCGTGCACACTGCTCCTGGCTTATGTTGAGGAAACAGAAATGCTCCTAGAAGACCCAATTTGGATAAGGTCTCCTACTGAAAGCCTTTCTCCCCTTCCTCCGTGAGCAGCTTGTCTTCTTCTGTGCTGCCACAGCTTAATTTCCCTTTTGTGCTGCCAGCCTAGAGCAATGGCTAGTATTGCATGCACAAATGGGAGAAAGTGGTCTTACCAGAACCCTGGAAGTCAGAACCAAAGCCTTCTCCATGTGCAATACCGTTCCCTGTCAACTTCACTGACTTTAAGCAACTCTTGAAACCACCAAACACTTTTACAAACTCAAACAAAGCCAGAAGAAATTAAATAGCAACTAACTTGATAGTGGTCAATGATCACTTTAAATAGTGTTGGTGGGGAGGTCCTTCGTGCTGCTGAAAGAATGTTCAGTTGTGTGTTTAAGAGAATGCTTAGCTGGAGAGGCGAGGTCGAGCATGTTACTCACTAACTGATGTCATGATCTGCCTACAATGCTTATGTCTGGCATATACTCCCAACACCCACTCTACTGACCTTTCCAAAATGGTGTTCCGGTGTGGATGACACCAGAAGTGTGAACACATGGGGTGACACCATTTTGGAACCAAATCAGTGCCAAGACTATGGGTGATGTGGAGCTAAATGTTGCTGTCATAGCATCATTTGGCCATAGAATTGGAGGACTGCGTCACTCGGGAAGTTACAAGTGGGAATTCCATAATTGGGTATCCATAAAGAACAAATTATGGGTGCATCTTGGGAAAGTTCAACGGACAGACAGTCAAGAAATGTACTCTTGAAAGCACCGCTTCCTGCTGCAAGCACAGAATCACCTGTTATACCAAACAAGACTTGCTACCTTCAGGTGAGGGGGAGTAAGGAGGTCTATTAAAGGCAATATTGGTGTAGAAAAAAAACAAGCCCTTTCTCGCACACCCCACCAAATTGAGCAGTTCACAGATAAGCTCAGCTCTTGTTTGAGTTTATTTGAAAAATTTCTTGCTGCTGGTCTGATTTTGACAAGAGATACAATGACTGTTTCCCTTGACTAAGACCTGCAATTCCTTTCCTCAGTGCCAAGGTGCTGGCATCTTCGAATTGCAGCTTTTGGTGGTTATAGGCATAAAAATGTCACTTCTTTGTAATCGGTAAACCAGAAACAGGAGCTTCCAATTTAAAAAATTCTGACCATAGTAAGCCATTTCCCCTCCTGATTTTGCAATTACCTTCTTGTTCTTCCTCACCCCTCAAAATATTTTAAAAGCGGCATGTAATTTTCTCCTTCATCTGAACTGTGGAATGATTCACCCTGTAGACATTTCAACAAATATTGCTGTCACACTATTCACCTATGCCAAGCCCTTTAACAACCTAACAGCTTTTTCACCACATCACATGCATAACTGTGTTTTGGCAGGGCGCATTCAAGCTGCAACTTGCCATACTCATATCTTCCAAGGGTGTCACATATCAAATCACTAACACAAATAAGGTTACTTACTGACAGGATGGGCTTCAGATCCGCATACGGCAGGCCCTTGCACTTTGAGAAATGTGGCAGTGACAACTGTATTATGCTATTTAATGGGAAAGGAGCTGAAAATGCTGGTCAATCTGTCTGATGTGTCAGTCGTTGTTTTGATACCTATGAAAGCAGCACATTAGCTGAGAATCAATGACATAACAACCGAGTGGTGACCTGGCCAACCATTGGAAATGCCATTCCTATATTGCAATTTGGCTATAGGTACTGCAGATGGTGGAACTGTGCAATTGGCTCCCCCTAACCCACAACAAACTGAAGCAGTTGTCCTTGATTACTTGCAAGAAGATGTGCCAGTGTCTTCCAGTATTATTATAAGTTAATTTTTTGCATGTGACAGAATCTCACTCTCATTGTTAATTGCATAATGAGCTAGGGGATTAGTCTTTAAAACCAGCAATTAGGTTTGGTTTACATCCTCCTTCTTCTGGTAAGTTGCTCTCCTCCCTTCCTCGTTGGGGTTCAGGCTCATGGTACTAGTCACCAGTCTATCACACAACTGACCCATCTTCATGTATGGACTGAGAAATTTAATGTTTGTTGGCTGTTTTACAGCCAAGCCTGATCGAGCGTCCATCTAATCTCTATACAATCACTACCAGCAGGGAATCACATACTGGTGATCATGAAATAAACTGTGTGTAGTTTCAGCTCTCTAGCCCAGCAGCACTTTAACCAGTGCCCAGTCCATAGTTCTGCCATGGCTGAGATCAGCTAAATCTGTACAGATCTGGGATCTTCTTGGTCCATTTGGCTCAGCTACTCAATGTCTCAACATGACAAGTTATCAGAAGGGTTTGGTTTATTTTAATTGGACAGAGATATGTTACTTGTTTGGAGTGTTGGAAAATTGCAGCTAAAAAAGCTGTTACAATGTTAGTGCATTTGTAGGGTCTTTCCATGGCTAATCATATCTTCACCCAGTGTCCACAAACACTACCAGAATGTTGTTTTGTGGCTGTCAAAAGATGTATCAGGGTAGCCCAGTCAAAACTCCCCAGATGATATTATTTCTTTACCTCTGTAGTTAGACATTTACCTGGTGCTCAACATTTCCCACAACCATTTCAGGTCAGAAACTCTGTAAAATAAGGGCTAGGTACATAGGAACAGGAATTGGTCATTCAGCCCCCCAAGTCTGTTCCATTGTTGAATTAGATCATGGCTGATTTGTACACTAAGCCCATTTACCTGCCTTTCTTGATACTTTTAACTAATAAAATCTGTCGATCTCCATACTGAAAATTTCAATTGACATAGTATCCACAGCTTTTTAGAGAGCAAGTTCCAGATTTCCATTACCCAATGTTTGAAAAGAGCAGATTTCACTCCTAAATGGTCCCTTTGTTCTGAATTCCCACCCACCCCCCACAGGAAGCCCTAATATTAATTATGGCAAATTTGCACTGTATCCCCTCCAAGGCCAATATATCATCCCTGGTGTTCAGTGCCCAATACCGATCACAAAACTCCAGAGTGGATCTAACCAAGGCTCTGTAAAACTGAAGCATCACTTCCTCACTTTAGCATTCCAACACCCCTGAGATAAAGGCCAACATTCCATTGGCCTTTTTATTGTTTTTTTAACCTGTGCACTAGATTTTAGGCCATTCTACCATTGAGAGCATCACAAATAAACCAATCATGAATTCCTGCAACATCCATATATATGCAATTTCTATCAGAAGCCAATGGCAGAGAACGCTGGCAGTTTTCTTCCTTTTCTAGCCCAGAAATGCACAATTGCTGATCCATCTAAGATCAGTTAATACAAATGGAATTGAATTTCTAACTAGGTGGGGCAAATTTTAACTCCAGGCTTAGAAATGGTGAGTAGTTGGTAGAATGCTTGCTTGTTCACATCAGTGGAAATCCCAGTCTATTTTGACAGCCAGGCCTCATTGCTATGCCAGCTGTGAGCCTCAAATGGGTATCCCTCCACAGCATGCTGATGCAATAGTAATTGGTTTGGAACTTGAGTTGACTGGCAAGCAGACAGGCAGGTCTGGAAGGGTGGGAGCTGATCCTGAAGGGAGGAGGAGCAGTGGCCCAGTTTCCTTGTGGTCTGGAGGAGTACTCCAATTCCTCTTGGCCCCATAAGAACCTTTTGGGGTCTTTTCTGATTCACCACCCGGTACAACTACACAATTAACCTTCAAAATTTGTATTGGGATTCTAACTTCCTCACAAGACTCCAACTTGCATATAGTAATTAAGTTCCCATGTGTTACAGGTGAGTGCTTGGTCCAACCATACATATGGCAGTGGGGAGGATCTAAGTGGGAATAGGTAGGTAAGTACTACTATTATACTAGTTTAACAGGAGGGCTGACTTTAAATTGGCTATATTGATTATATGACTCAGTGCTATGTGGGGCAGTGTCTTTGCTTATTTGGCATTGGAGCTTTCACTGTGTTAAGGAGTTGTACAGCAGATGAACAGAGGCGTCTGGTGGGATGAGTGGTAGGCCAGCAGCAGTAGGAAAGCTTATGGAAATGTTGGAAGGCTGAAGTAAAAGTTTACTTCATTGATTTGGAATTGTTGATGAGTTTGTAGTTGGTTTTTAATAATTTATCATAACTATTGATTTCCTCACGATCCGATGATTACATATATGTGGAACTGAGTTAAGCACTGACAGCCATGAAGTGATTTCTTCGCAGCTGGTGGAAATTATTAGATTCCACTTTTTTCTATAGCAGATCAAGTGAAAACATCTCCAATTTTTAAGTCTCAGCGGTGAATTTGGCATCGGATTGGTTGTATCGTGAGACACTCGCACTACCTTGATTGTGGCTGATTATCGCATCACTGGAGAACTGCCTATGAGTTTTCTGTTAGTGGGTAACTCATCAATGAGTGGGATGGGATTTACGGTGAGCCCATCATCAGACGGAAAAGAAGCAGCATCTCGGTGAGGATAGTAGGTTAGTAGTGGAACATGGTAAAAGCATGTTGATCGTCGGGAAATAATGTAAGAAAGGGTTCCACGATTCTCCGATACAGCCCTGGAGATTTTACTGTCAGGACATCCCGTTCCTCTCTACAAATGCTCGTATTCCTAGGTTAACCTTGTGATAGGCATAGAAGGACATTGTGAAGCGGTGTCAGCCTAACCCTCCCCAGGACATCTAAAGAAATAATGACTTTAGATGTGTGGCTAGATCCGAATTATTTCATGTCATGACTCATTTTCTAGATTACTTCTTGCCTCATCACTCATGCCCCTCGCGCTCCTATCCCCTTCTGCAGCTGTGTATTTTAATAAGCAATGGGAACTAAGTCTTCTGTCCTAATTGTAGCTGAACTATCAGCACCTGCTGTTTTCATCCCAGCAAGCAAGAAAGCAAATATATGCAATATATTGCTGTCACATGGGAGCACTGGGAAAGCTGCAGACTCTCTTTTTCTGGTCATACTCGCATTTCATACTTAAGTTGCTTCAACACCTCACCATTCTGCTCAATATCATGCATTGGGGTGCCTCACAGCAAATCTCAAGCCTTCAGTGGAGCTACACCTTTATTTCACTTTCTACAAGCTAGCTCATAATGCCAGGAAGTGGGCAGGGATGAGTGTGGGGGCTATTCACCCAGATCCTGAGTTTAATGTAGTAGGAAGCCCTGGACATTGAGGGGCAAGCCTCCTTCAATATAAAATGGAGAGGTGGGAGTAACAGACAGCAGGGTATGTGATTGGTTCTCTTTGTCCCACAACTTGGCAGCTCCTTGAAAGAGGATGCCTTGCCTCACCCACAAGCAAGAGATTCCCTAACATGATGCAACTTGCTATTCGTTAATCTTTATTTATGGCTTCTCGGTCCCTCTGCAGAATTGAGCCTTTAAAATGTGAGCCCAGCCTGCACTGTCGCCCCCTCAGACTTCAGCACACACGAGCCCAGAGATTAGCTCCCTGTGTGAGAATGATAGAGGAGTTTGCACAAGGTGCAGTTCACATCACTAGTAAGCAGGAGTTGGTAATGGTGTAAAGGATGATGGTGGGCAAGGCTGGGTCCAAACATTGCTGGAGAGGATGGTGATAGATACCTTAATGCCCCAGCCTTTAAGGGAAGGATACTGGAATTGCACCAGCAGATACTACATGCATTTACAACCTTCCAAGGTGCCACATCATGGCTGAAAGTATGGAGGTCAGCATGTATAATGTTCTTATGTAAGGAATGAGTTCTCTACAGCCTACCATGGAGCATATGGCTTCTTCCATGGAAGCTGCAATGAGGCATACAATGCAAGAACCTTTGTCAAAGTGCTGGTATGAGCCATGTAGATGCAGCATAACTCTCTCGTTGCCAAGTCACCCATGCTTTTTCTGGAAAAATGCAGATACTGTGGCCTATTGCATTGTGGCACCTCCCTAGAAAGTGTGCATGCACACATGCAAATTAGTCTGTGACTACCTGCATATTTATTGAATGGCAGCCTCTCCTGTTTAGGAAGAGTGCAGGTCTGGGGAGATTATCTGATGACTACATGTCTGCCATTGATGACTCCCTACATTGGGGGGTGGGGTGGCAGGTGGGGGAGACACGTCAGTGATTGCAAAGCCAACAATCCACTCATACTGCCTCCAGTTGTGCATGACAAAGTTGACGAAATGGCCATTTCATTCTGAAGCTGCTTGATGCAGGTGTGCATAGCTGACTGGCTGATGTGCACCATATCATCTGCAGCCTAAAACAACAGCATAAATTTAGAGCAGTCATGACCTTTAAGCCACCAGCTCCAGGTGTGGCTGCAGCAAGCCACACTGGGTTGTGACCGCCTTATGGCTCAACTGGAGCTTTCAAATCTATTATTCCTTGGTGAAATAGTTATGTTGTATGGTTTATGTTTGTTTTGTTGCATAGAGAATGGAGGTATGTTATGGGGTTTCTGTATACCTGGTTGCATGAAGGTTGCACCTTCATCGATCGCCTCCCCTTCCTTGGCATTCTTGCAGCAGCAGCTTTGTCCCTCTCTGGCATGTTGCTTGTCTTCCTCTTCCACCACCCAGAAAAGTTGCCAAAACTATTTCCAAGGCTCAAGAGGATTCAATTATTTCAAAACACTCCAACACAAAAAAAATTCTCAAGTTTACAGTTCTGCAACAATCAGTGTTCACTCGCATATCTTCATGATGCAGCAAACTTCAAATTTTTCTTTTTAAACATTCTTGGTTTACTTCCTCTTTCGCCCACTTTCCTGATTGGGTCCTCCACTGAGCAGTTGCTTGATTTTTATCCTGTGAAACTTTCAGCAGGATCCTATCTATATGATAGAACCTTTATTTGTGTTCCAGCTTGATATGGTGGACAACTGGGCCTCTTGTCTTTCTGGCAGTTAGAATGACAGCAGAGCCAATGGAAGCATGGACAGGAAGTACAGCACCACCTGTCTGTTCCATTAACAACAGGTGAAGGCAGTAAAAATCAAGACCTTAGTCATGAGGTATCTACACAATCCAGGTGGTAAAGGCAATGTGTAACTGCTTCATGTAAACTAGTTATGATTCCAAGGACAGTAGCAGCCACAATAACTTTGCTGGATTAGAGAAGAGATTCAGCCAAGGTTCATTCTGATTGCTATTTAATAGACCCTGGTGGAATATGGGTGTTGGGTGAGATTATGATTTCTTGCCTTCCACACTCACTGTCTGAATTTATACCTGAAGAATGGCAGCTTTGGGGAGGTTTCAGAGGGTACATGGCGTGTATAGAAATCGTACTGAGCATGAGCCAGTACCTTAGGAGCTAGGGAGAAAATTGGAGAGGAGGGAGTGTGGGGAAAAATAATGGCCTCGATTTTGCAGTTGTAATAACAGCAAAACACTCTTCACCATTGCTACAACTGTGAAACTGACAGCAATTTCTGGCAGCCACGCATGCTCAGTTAAATTTGGAAATACAGATGTTGTCGTCAGTGATTCCCTGTTCACACTTAGGTGCACCATGGAAGTCTCCACAAACAACAGTCGTTAGAAATTAGTTGAACTGACGTGAACTCCCCTTTTATGCTGTTTCTTTTAAAATGAGTTCTGCCTTGTTGAATGAGGTATAACTGAGCTTTTAATGGTATACTATGTTCTAACTACAGCTGACCAATCTCTCTGGCCCTGAAAATCCAATTTTATATTTCTGGAATGTCAAATTTCTAAATTTATTCCATAGGTATTTAATGTAAAAATTATTTTATATTTCAGCATCCTTGTTCCCTGTATATGTCCCAATCTTTATTTTGCACACTCAAATTTAGAAAAAGTGAATGATGATCAGTGCATGTTACTTCCTGGTTTGTTGTCTGAGAATCGTTCAATGTGATTGGCTTGCTAGATGCCTGCCACCCGCTTGACTTGGCAGCAGATTCAAACTAACATTGGAAATCGGGAAACCCATGCCACAGTGATTGCTAGATCTTTGGGCACTTTGAGGTCATCAGTGAATGCCGTCACGTCGCTGACAGCAAAACCTGGCCAACAAAATTTTAGAGTTAATTACTGATTCCTTTTTTAAAAAAAAAATATCGTGCTCCAGATGCACCAATTTAATTTCGAAACATTCTTAAATCCACAAACTCTTGCTGGAGTACAATTCTGAAACTGCTGAAATTGCAAGTGCCAACCTAGACTGAGTACTTTCTGGTTATTCAACAGTGAAGTGTATCATAATGGAGCTGATGCTGCCGTCCCTGATATCTACACTACCACATGTCCCAGCAAGGGTCACTGGATAGTACTCAGCAGCAGGAAACCTGATTTGGGTTCTTCTCTCTAATCCAGCATCGGTAAAGCCAATTGTGCTACCTTCCTGGCTAAGATTGGCTAACTCAGTAAACTGATTGAATCTATCTTAACATTATCTTAAGCAGCACATTGATAAGTGGATTTCCATAGGGAATGTGATTTAAAGTGGAAAAACGAGGAGTGGGACAATCTAAACTGGGAGCATTGGAAATCTTCCTTTAATAATGCCTTGCTTTAAGAAGAGTTCAAAACTGTGCATGTATTTTTTTAATTTCATGGGACGTTGGCATTGCTGGCAATGCCAGCATTTGTTGCCCATCCCTATTTGCCCTTGAAAAGGTGGTGGTGAGTTGCCTTCTTGAGCCGCTGCAGTCCATCTAGTGCAGTTCGACAGACAGTGCTGTTGGGTAGGGTGTTCCACAATTTTGATCCAGCGATAGTGGAGGAACAACAATATATTTTCAAGTCAGGATGGTGTGTGACTTGGGGGGGAACTTGCAGGTGGTGGTGTTCCCATGCGTCGCTGTCCTTCTAGGTAGAAGAGGTCATGGGTTTGGAAGGTGCTGTCGAAGGAGGTGTGGTAAGTTGTTGCAGTGCATCTTGTATATGGTACACACTGCTGCCACAGTGTATTGGTGGTGGAGGGAGTGAATGTTTAAGGTAGTGGATGGGGTGATGATCAAGTGGGCTGCTTTGTCCTGGATGGTGTTTAGTTTCCTGAATGTTGGAGCCGCACTCATCCAAGCAAGTGGGAGTATTCCATCACACTCCAGACTTGTGTCTTGTAGATGGTGGACAGGCTTTGGGGAGTTCCGAAGAAGGGTCACTGACCTGAAATGTTAACTCTGCTTCTCTTTTCACAGATGCTGCCAGACCCGCTGAGTGGTTCCAGCATTTCTTGTTTTTATTTCAGATTTCCAGCATCCGCAGTATTTTGCTTTTATTTGGGGAGTCTTTGGTGGGTTACTCGCTGCAGAATTCCCAGCCCCTGACCTGTTCTTGTAGCCACAGTCCTATTGACACCTTCCCATTTGTTCTCTTTTGCCCCACCCCACTTTATTTGCTTAAAACCTATTACATTTCTAACCTTTGCCAGTTCTGATGAAAGGTCACTGACCTGAAACATTAACTTTGCTTCTCTCTTCACGAATGCTGCCAGACCTGCCGAGTATTACCAGCACTTTTTGGTTTTATTTCAGATTTCCAGCATCCGCAGTATTTTGCTTTTATTATGGAAAATGTGATGTCTGACATCACTCCTCTTTACTGCTCCATTTGCACTTTCTTGCCAGTAAGTGCATGGGTGTTTTCAAGAACAAGTTTATAAAATAATTTTGAAAACTCTACTCTTTGAAACATAAGGAAAAATCAAAGTACTTCAAAAGTTGAAGTGCTTCTTTTAATTAAAGCCAGGGGTCAATTTAGTAAAATGACAACTTTAGACTTGGAATGTAGGCTTTGGCAGTCACCACTCTGCCTGCCACACCCAATTGGTTGTTTTTCCGAGGGAAAACATATTGGCATTGTGTCGGATTTGATTAGATTTTCTCAAAGGAACTCTTAAGAATTGTCTAAGGAAATCAGTTGTATTATAAATAAGTCCCTGAATATACCTTCCTAAATTCTTAAATACAACTTTTAAATTTATGCATTACCTTTTACCATAAAGAAAGGTGCTTCACATATGTACAAGAAAAATGGGCCAGCAAGGGTAAAATTATAGGGGGTGACTAAGTTTGAATAAAGATGGGTTTTAAGGGAACTTTTCTTTCCACTGAGTTCCCTAAAGCAGGATCTAGGCTGTTTAAGGTTCTGCCACCATTGGAAGAAGTTGAGGAAATAAAGACTGTGGGGTGCATGCATGCACCCCAACCAAGTACCCAGGAAGCAGGACCTATAAGATCACAAAGGTCCTATCTTCAGCCTAGGATGCTGTTCTACAGGTACTAAAAACACTCCAGCACTGCATGTAAAATGGCTACTATTCATGCATAAATTTAAACTTTACTGTTTTGTGATGGAAGGGGTTATCAACAGTGCTATCAAACGGCACTTGCTCAGCAATAACCTGCTCATTGATTATCAGTTTGGGATCTGCCAGGGCCGCTAAGCTCCTGACCTCATTACAGCCTTGGTCCAAACATGGTCAAAAGAACTGAATTCCAGAGGCGGGGTGAAAGTGACTGCCCTTGACATCAAGGCAGCATTTGACCAGGTATGGCATCAAGGAACCCGAGCCAATCTGGAGTCGATGGGAATCCGGGGGAAAACTGGCTGCTGTTTGGAGTCATACCTAGCACAAAGATGGCTGTGGTTGTTGGAGGTCAATCATCTCAGTTCCAGGACATCACTGCAGGAGTTCCTCAGGGTAGTGTGTCAGGCCCAACCATCTTCAGTTGATTCATCAATTTACTTCCCTCCATCATAAGGTCAGAAGAGGGGATAGTCGCTGATGATTGTATGATGTTCAGTACCATTCGCAAGTCCTCAGATACTGAAGCAGCCCATGTCCATATGCAGCAAGACCTGGACAACATCTAGGCTGGGGCTGAAAAGTGGCATGTAACATTCGTGCCACACAAGTGCCAGGCAAGTACCATCTCAAACAAGAGAGAATCTAAACATCTCCCCTTGACGTTCAATGGCATTAACATAGCTGAATCCCCCACTATCAATATCCTGGGGGTCACCATTGATTGGAAACTGAACAGGACCAGCCACATACTACTGTGGCTGCAAGAGCAGGTCAGAAGCTGAGAATCCTGCGGCAAGTAACTCATCTCCTGCCTCCCCAATGCCTGTCCACCAACTACAAGGCATAAGTCAAGAGTGTGATGGACTACTCTCCACTTGCCTAGATGGGTGCAGCTCCAACAACACAAGAAGCTCAACACCATCCAGGACAAAGCAGCCTGCTTGATTGGCACCCCATCCACAACCTTCAACATTCACTCCCTCCACCACCGACACACAGTGGCAGCAGTGTGTACCATATACAAAATGCGCTGCAGCAACTTGCCAACGCTCCTTCAACAGCACCTTCCAAACCCGTGACCTCTACCACCTAGAAGGACAAGGGCAGCAGATACATGGGAACACCACCAACTGCAAGTTCGTCTCCAAACCACACCATCCTGACTTGGTACTCTTTCGCCATTTCTTCGCTTACTGGGTCAAAAATCCTGGAACTCACTTCCTAACAGCATGGTTGGTGTACCTACACCCCAAGGACTGCAGTGGTTCAAGATAGCAGCTCACCACCACTTCTCAATGGCAATTGGGGATGGGCAATAAATGCTGTCCTAGCCAGCGATGCCCACATCCCCCAAACTAATTAAAAAAAAAAGTGGGCAAACTATTTAACCAATGGGGAAGGGGGCAACAGAGCCACTCAAAAGCCACAAATGAACTTTCCAGTAGAAGTTACTGAATAGCAATCATGAGCAGGAACCCTGGCTGATTTCCCCCCCCACACTAACCCAGTAGTGCTGAGGTCACTTAGCATGTCCTGACTACTGCCACAGATGAGATCAACTAACTCCGCACAGATCAGAAATTCAGCATGTGACTTCTTGGGCTGTATAATTTGGGCTTATCAACTGAGGCACAATACCATAACCAATCCATACCTCCAATGAAACATTTAACCAGGAACCTTTTACATTCCATGTAAATTATGCATTGGCTGCTTCTGCACTCTAGTGGATTTACTGTGCATATGCATACAAATTAAAAATGTATTTTGCAAATCTCCTTTTGAAGTGACTACTCTCCAAAATGGATGAGAGGTACACCCTTCTCTACAGCATTCCCTCTGGCTAAAAATGGAGATTAGCAATCAGGCCACCACCTACTTCTTCTTATCTCTAACTTCCTCCAGCCCTCTGATCTCTGCATTCCTCTTGCACACCACTGATTTTTAAAATAATTTTTTTTTTCATTGCTCTACCATCGGCAGCTGTGCCTTCAGCTGCCTAGGTCTTAAACTCTGGAATTCCCTCCCTAAACCTCAGCCACTCTTCCTCCTCCAAGATGCCACTTAAAGCTTACCTCTTTGCCCAAGCTTTTGGCTATCTGTCTCAATATCTCTTTATGTGGCTTGGTGTCAAATTTTGTTAGTGATCCTGTGAAGTGCCTTTATTTTACAATGTTAAAAATACTATATAACTGCAAGATGTTGGTGCTTATTGGAAAATCATGGGGATGTTGCTTGCAATTTTCTGATGTACACTAGTGGGGTTACTTGCTGCTAGCGCGTACACCAATAATTTAGGATATTGTCATGCAGGCCCCCACCTGCCAAGAATGAGGCATATTCATTTTGTCATATAAACATTGATTTTAAACTGTTGCTGGAGTGAAGAAATTACTTGTTTGAAGATCACCAGACACTGGGCTGGAAGGACATTTGCAAACTAAGACGCTGCTTGTGGCGACAAAGGGCTATTCCCTGCTCCAATTAATCCCAATGGATTTTGATCACCAGACATTGAAAGTGTAAGGAAGCGCATTCCAGGCCCTGCTAAGATGATGCAATCCACAGAGCCAGGACTGGTTAAACCAGCTGGTCACATGACTGACTGGCTGGTCCAGGTTTTTTTTGAACTAGCCACAGGACCATTTGAATTTAGAAGGCAGTATGCAACTGAAGCTGAAAGAAGCAAGACGCTCGCCTGTGTGTCTCTCTCTCCCGCCCCACGGAAGACACAACCTAGATCAGAACAAGTTGAACTGTGAACTGGGCCCCAAAGAAATGCAAGACTTACTAGCAACCAAAGATTGTACATTGAACTTAAAGGACTGTAACTACCAAATATTGCCTCAAACTTTTCCCCTTTTATTCCTTCTGCTTTTTCTGTCTCTCTGCGCGTGTTTATCGTTTATGCGTGCTAGTGTGGTCGTGTCGCATATTTGTAGTTGTTAACTGGATTAGAGTTTAAGATTAATAAACTGCTACCTTTCTTGTTTAAATCTAAGGAAACCTGCTTGATTTCTTTGCCTTACAATTGGAGCAGTGAACAAGGATTCACCTAAGTGGGGGGAGCTTAAAAACTCTGGTGTTTTAAAACTAAACCCTGTTACGGCTAAACCAGGCAAAAGCTGAGAGGGAACCCCTAGACCCCTTCTCACCTGGTTGTAACAATATCTTTCCACACAGCTTTAAAAAATTCAGTTTTGATACTTTACCCTAAGTAATTAAAATCCCTGATCAGGCTCTTTATTGACTCCATAAAAATGCTGTTTCTACATTTAAAAAAATATATATTTTCTCACTTTCCCTATTTGGAGTCTGCACAGAAAGGGTTGCTCCTGAGAGTCCACCTATAATCTTTAAATTGGCCACTAGGACAAGAAAAGTGCAGGGTGGGTATCCTGATTTTTTTTTTCATTTCCCCTTCTTTGGGAATTGCAGCCTTCCACTTGATTCCCCATCATAGAGCTCTTGATGAAAATGTGAGATATCAAACTGCATCTTTCCAATACAACGCACATTGCATTGTAATTCCAATATGGTATATTGTCATAGCACTAAAGTTAATATTTTAACAAGGAATAAATTCCTGTCTGCCTGATTGTTTCCTATGCTTCTGAAGAATGCAGACTTTCTTAAAATGTTGTATGCCACACATGGGGCAGGTTGATTATAATAACTGTCTTTTCCTGCCTGTCAATTTTGTATGTTAGTATATATTGATCTGTAAGCAAGATGACCCTGAATTTAATTGTTGAAATAGTTTTCTTAATACTTGATGGAGGTTTTAGCAATTTTATGGATGAATAATTACCAGATAGAAATTTCTATCTAGGGGTTTCTATGATCCTGTAAATTATAATTGCAAAGGTGATGTAGTTTGCATCAGTCATCTGGATCCTGAAGTGAGATTGCCTGGTAAACACTTTTTTTTTTATATATAAATGTGCAGATTAATCATTATTTGCATGACCACATTATGTGCAGAAACCTTTCGTTAGAACTGAAAATCAAAAGACAAGTAAGCACTTGGTAGGCTTAAAGTCTAAGGGGAAGGGACTAGAAAGTCAAGAGACTTAATGAATCAAACCATTAAGTTCAAATTGCCTACTCTATTGCCTTTGATCCTCCAATTGTCCAGACCCAATCCTTTTGGGCCTCCTTATCTCGAGAGACAATGGATACGCGCCTGGAGGTGGTCAGTGGTTTGTGAAGCAGCGCATGGAGTGGCTATAAAGGCCAATTCTGGAGTGACAGGCTCTTCCACAGGTGCTGCAGAGAAATTTGTTTGTTGGGGCTGTTGCACAGTTGGCTCTCCCCTTGCGCCTCTGTCTTTTTTCCTGCCAACTACTAAGTCTCTTCGACTCGCCACAATTTAGCCCTGTCTTTATGGCTGCCCGCCAGCTCTGGCGAATGCTGGCAACTGACTCCCACGACTTGTGATCAATGTCACACGATTTCATGTCGCGTTTGCAGACGTCTTTATAACGGAGACATGGACGGCCGGTGGGTCTGATACCAGTGGCAAGCTCACTGTACAATGTGTCTTTGGGGATCCTGCCATCTTCCATGCGGCTCACATGGCCAAGCCATCTCAAGCGCCGCTGACTCAGTAGTGTGTATAAGCTGGGGATGTTGGCCGCTTCAAGGACTTCTGTGTTGGAGATATAGTCCTGCCACCTGATGCCAAGTATTCTCCGAAGGCAGCGAAGATGGAATGAATTGAGACGTCGCTCTTGGCTGGCATACGTTGTCCAGGCCTCGCTGCCGTAGAGCAAGGTACTGAGGACACAGGCCTGATACACTCGGACTTTTGTGTTCCGTGTCAGTGCGCCATTTTCCCACACTCTCTTGGCCAGTCTGAACATAGCAGTGGAAGCCTTACCCATGCGCTTGTTGATTTCTGCATCTAGAGACAGGTTACTGGTGATAGTTGAGCCTAGGTAGGTGAACTCTTGAATCACTTCCAGAGCGTGGTCGCCAATATTGATGGATGGAGCATTTCTGACATCCTGCCCCATGATGTTCGTTTTCTTGAGGCTGATGGTTAGGCCAAATTCATTGCAGGCAGACGCAAACCTGTCGATGAGACTCTGCAGGCATTCTTCAGTGTGAGATGTTAAAGCAGCATCGTCAGCAAAGAGGAGTTCTCTGATGAGGACTTTCCGTACTTTGGACTTCGCTCTTAGACGGGCAAGGTTGAACAACCTGCCCCCTGATCTTGTGTGGAGGAAAATTCCTTCTTCAGAGGATTTGAACGCATGTGAAAGCAGCAGGGAGAAGAAAATCCCAAAAAGTGTGGGTGCGAGAACACAGCCCTGTTTCACACCACTCAGGATAGGAAAGGGCTCTGATGAGGAGCCACCATGTTGAATTGTGCCTTTCATATTGTCATGGAATGAGGTGATGATACTTAGTAGCTTTGGTGGACATCCGATCTTTTCTAGTAGTCTGAAGAGACCACGTCTGCTGACGAGGTCAAAGGCTTTGGTGAGATCAATGAAAGCAATGTAGAGGGGCATCTGTTGTTCACGGCATTTCTCCTGTATCTGACGAAGGGAGAACAGCATGTCAATAGTCGATCTCTCTGCACGAAAGCCACACTGTGCCTCAGGGTAGACGCGCTCGGCCAGCTTCTGGAGCCTGTTCAGAGCGACTCGAGCAAAGACTTTCCCCACTATGCTGAGCAGGGAGATTCCACGGTAGTTGTTGCAGTCACCGCGGTCACCTTTGTTTTTATAGAGGGTGATGATGTTGGCATCGCGCATGTCCTGGGGTACTGCTCCCTCGTCCCAGCACAGGCATAGCAGTTCATGTAGTGCTGAGAGTATAGCAGGCTTGGCACTCTTGATTATTTCAGGGGTAATGCTGTCCTTCCCAGGGGCTTTTCCGCTGGCTAGGGAATCAATGGCATCACTGAGTTCCGATTTGGTTGGCTGTATGTCCAGCTCATCCATGACTGGTAGAGGCTGGGCTGCATTGAGGGCAGTCTCAGTGACAGCATTCTCCCTGGAGTACAGTTCTAGGTAGTGCTCAACCCAGCGGTCCATCTGTTTGCGTTGGTCAGTGATTATGTCCCCCGATTTAGATTTGAGGGGGGTGATCTTCTTGATGGTTGGCCCAAGAGCTCTCTTCATGCCATCATACATTCCTCTGATGTTTCCGGTGTCTGAGGCCAGCTGAATATGACTGCATAGGTGTTGCCAGTAGTCGTTTGCGCAACGCCTAGCTGTTCTTTGTGCAGTACTTCTGGCTGCTTTAAGTGCTGCGGATGTTAAATCGCTGGGGGCTTTCTTGTAGTTCAAAAGTGCAATGCGCTTAGCGGCTGACAGGTTCCAGCTCTTCATTATGAGATTGAAACCAGTCTGCATTTCTCTTCGCACTTTTGCCGTAGGTGGTCAAAGCTGACTCATAGATGGCATCTCTGATGTGGGCCCACTTGGTCTCAGCATCCCCTGTGGGAGTGTTTTGAAGGGCTGTTACAAGTGAATTTAGAAATTTTTGTAACAGCTGTGGGTGAGAAATTCTGCTCGTGTTGATGCGCGGGTGGCCCTTCTGCTTGGAATGATGCAACTTCTTTGGTCTGAGTCTAACCTTGCTGCACACCAGGGAGTGGTCGGTGTCGCAGTCCGCACTGTGGAAGCTGCGTGTGATTTGAACACTGTTTAAGGCGGCTCGCCTTGTGACAATGAGGTCTAGCTGGTGCCAACGACGTGATCTTGGGTGCCTCCATGAAACCTGGTGACAGGGTTTAGTGTGAAAGAACGAGTTGGTGATGCAGAGGTTATGATAGGTACACAACTCAAGCAGTCTCTGCCCGTTCTCATTCATCCTTCCAACGCCATAGCGCCCAAGGCAGGAGGGCCATGAGTCATGGTCGGCCCCAACCCTGGCATTAAAGTCCCCCAGCAGGAATAGGTGTTCGGTGTTGGGGATGCTGCTAATGATGTTATGGAGTTGTTCATAGAACTGGTCTTTAGCTTCAGGTGCGGAACAGAGTGTTGGAGCATAGATGCTGAGTAGGTGTACTGGACCAGAGGTGGTGAGCAGTCGGATGGACAGTATGCGTTCCGAGCCATTTGAGGGAGGCTCTATCATGCTGAGCAAGGAGTTTCTGATGGCGAAGCCCACTCCATGCTGTCTTGGTTCTTCAGGATCCCTGCCCTGCCAGAAGAAGGTGTAGTCTTGCTCTGCTAGAGAGCCACTCGCGGGGAGGCGAGTCTCCTGAAGTGCTGCAATGTCCACATTGAGTCTACTGAGCTCGTTGTTAATGATGGCGGTCTTCCGAGAATCGTTGATTTGTGTAAGGTCTTCCGACAGGCCAGGACACATAGTTCTGACGTTCCAGCTTGCAAAGCGAAGGGCTGGTACCTTCTTTCCTTTTTTCATGTTGTTTGGTGCGGTGTGTCAGTCCACCTTTCGGGCAATGACCCTGAGCTCCAAGCACCCATTGAAGCAGGCAGACTGTGGCGGGACAGAACCTTATTGACCGGGGGCTGCCCGGTTTGAGGCGGGCGGTAGCTGTCCAGTGAGGTGCAATGACCTCTCCCACCGACAAAGGCAACCCGTGGCGCCCAGTTTCTACGCCAATTTATCTGGACTTATAACCCGTAACTGCTGCCTTCCGTGTTGTTTCAGTCGCTGTGAGGCAACTATGGAGTGACCTCTCCATGGCGCATGCCTGGGCAAATTTATGGAGGTTGAGAGTTGCCCAGTCGTCAAAACCCCCCTCTCGGCCTTTCTGGTGGGGTCCAAAGGAGTGCAGGACACGACGTTTGGCACCAGTATGGCTGCAGGAACTGCCGGAAACATGCCAAAGGTGACACATGACCGCCTACGGGGTTCCGCTCCGGATTTTCTGTTAGGGTTTACTCCCTTAGCCTTGGTCTAAGACCCAATCCACTCCTGTCAAAAAGCCTAACTGTTACCTTGCCTCAGTCATCAATGTCCTTGTTCCTAGCAAATCAATCGCTATTTCCCACCTGATGCAATCTATCACTTCCTGAAGTTAAGGAGGGTGCAAATTCAAATGTAAGGTTATCCATCTCGAACTTGCTTGAGCACATCAGCTTTATCATGCTACACTCCCTTCAGCCAAAACCACTTCTTATTCCAAGATCATCCTGAGGCCAACCCTCGACACCTTCTGTCTATAATAAAACTGCCTCCTTAAACAACCCTCCCCACCCACTCTAAACATACTTTAAACCCCACTTTAAAGAAATCATGGATTTACATAGAAAATACAGCACTGAGCAGGCCATAGGGCCAAACTAATCTGTTCTGCTGTTTGGAATGTGAAGAGACTTGTGGAGTATAAACAACATCTGGAATAGACATCAACTCCAAGTCTCCTCCCATTCCATCTATCTCATCCTAGTCTTTCAGCATATCTTTCTATTCCCTTTTCTTGTGTCCTCAGCTATTTTCCTTTTTCAGGTTTCTAAGCTATCTGTCTCAACCATCTCATGTGACAGCAAGTTCCACACTCTACTCCTAGTAAAGAAATTTCTCAATTACCTATTGAATTTATTGGTAACAAATCTTTTGTATTTGACTGCTAGTTTTGGATTTGCTCCAGTGGAAACATTATCTGCACATCTACCCGATTCAACTCCTTTATAATTTAAAAACCGTTATCAGGTCTCCAAGTTTTTTTTTCTAAAGATAAAAGCTCCAACATGTTCAATCTCTCTGCCCTGGTACCATCCTTTTATAATTTTATTTACACTAGAGTGTTTCTATATCCTCTTTTTGTAGAATGGAGACTAGTACTGTGCACTGTACTCAAAGTGTGGCCTAACCAGGGTCCTATACAAAGTTAACATAACTTTTTACTACTTTAGAATTCTGTACACCTAGAAATAAATCCCAGTGCTCGTTAGCATATTTAATTGCTTTGCTGACCTGCTATGCTCCTTTTAATGTTCACCTGGATCCCTTTACTCTTTTCTACCTCAGTTTCTTATTTTCTAAGGTGCAGGTGTTATTTCTATTTGCACTACCAAAGTGCATCACTTCACATTAATCTGTTCAAGTTCATTTGCCACCTTAATGGCTCAGATTTGTCTCCAAGATCAAAGCCATCATGCAGCTTATTTCTGTATACTCTCCTTCCACTCTCCCTAGTGTCAACTTGACCCTGTCTCCCACACACTGGGCTGGATTTTGTGTAGGAGGTGGGGCTTCCAGGGCCAGGATAAAAAGGCAGGGGCAGCCCCGCCTCTGCATTTTCGCAGACCCCCAGAGCAATCCTCCAGTGTTTATCAATTAAAGATTCCTGAGCTGGGATCCCCGTTCCTTTTAAAGACGGGTATACCACCTCCAAGAGCTGCTGGCTCTGTCAGCAGTATCAGTCGTGCCAACAGGAGGCCTCGGACCCAGGCCTGGTGCTGGAACCCTGGACAAGAGGCAGGGTCGTTGAGGCCAATCTGGAAGGTCCCAGCAAGGTGGAGTGGGGGGTGGTTGTGAAGTCTGGTGGAGGGGTGTCCTGGTGGAGATAGTCCTCCATGGGCCACAAATTGCCCATGGAGGAGGCCACACCCCCCCCGCCCCCCCAACAAAGCCCGCAGGGAGGGCGCCTCATGTTGCAAGGCATCCTCCCTGCATAACGGAGGCCCAGCGCTGTTAATATCCTAGCAGGGGTGGCACCAGGCCCTTAATTGAGGCCCTTAAGTGGCCAATTAACCTCTGGGCAGGAAGGCCATCATCTGCCTATTCCACCCCTAGGAAGATCGCTTGATGACTGGCTCTCCGCCCTGTCCCCTCACCACGATACTCTGTGCTCCCTGCTTCCTTTCCTGCCTCGAGGGCCCATAAAATCCCGGCCACTATCTCTGAAGTCTTCCCCCCCCCATCTGCCCCCTGCACCTTTTTCTCAGTTTATCTTATCTGAGACCCACAACTTCCTCTTCCAGGTCCCCATGCTAGCTGACATTATCAATTTGCCATTATTGTGTCAGCTGCGGCTCAGTTGGTAGTACTTCGCTTGAGTCAGAAGGTTGTGCATTCAGGTCCCACTCGAGACTTGAGCACAAAAAATATTTAGACAACACTTCAGTGCAGTACTGGGCAAGTGCTACATTTGTTGAATATGCTATTATTTGGATGAGATGCTAAACAGAGGCCCCATCTGCTCCGAGGTGGATGCAAAAGATTCCATGACATTATTTTGAAGAAGAGCAGTGTCCTGGACAATTTATTCCTGAATCAACATTACTAAAAGATTATCTGGTCATTATCACATTGCTGTTTGCGGGTGCTTGCTGTGTGCAAATTGGTAGCTGTGTTTCCTACATTACAACAGTGAATACACTTCCAAAAGGTACTCAATTGGTTTTAATGCATTTGGGAGGTCCTCGGGTCGTGAAAGGTACAACATAAATGTAAGCCTGTCTGTCTTTCAATGGTTCCTATTCCTTAGTTTAGATTAGTTTGGAGATACAGCACTGAAACAGGCCCTTCAGCCCACCGAGTCTGTACCAACCATCAACCACCCATTTATACTAATCCTACACTAATCCCATATTCCTACCACATCCCCACCAGTCCCTATATTTCCCTACCACCTACCTATACTAGGGACAATTTATAATGGCCAATTTACCTACCAACCTGCAAGTCTTTTGGCTTGTGGGAGGAAACCAGAGCACGCGGAGGAAACCCACGCAGACACAGGGAGAACTTGCAAACTCCACACAGGCAGTACCCAGAATTGAACCCGGGTCGCTGGAGCTGTGAGGCTGCGGTGCTAACCACTGCGCCACTGTGCCGCCCTTAAACAAATGCTTCCTCAAAAAATTCACCCTTGCTATAATCGTCCTCTCGGCCCTAATTTGTCAACCCATCCAAGCTCTGTGCACATCTCTGCAAAAATTCTCTCATCAAATCTCTCCAATCCAGCTATTGTTCTACCTGCAACAAAACCGCCCTGGCTAAAGTTACTAATAACATTCTCTATGATTATGACCATGGTACATTATTCCTCCTTGTTCTTTGTGCAACATTCAACTGGCTCACATTATCCTCCTCCAATGCCTCTTCTGTCATCCTACTCCATAGGAATATTGTTGCATAACTATTTGAACATATGTAGTGCCATCTCCAGTAATGACTTCTATTTTTGCCCAACACTGTCCAAGCATCAATTTTTGGCCTCCTACTCTTCATTTTTCTATATGCTTCTATCAGCTTTCACAGTTATTCTGACACCTGCACATCTCTGCACCTCTTGACTATCTCTATGCTGCCAGATTGCTTTTCTAACATCAAGGAATGAATTTTTGCCACTGAGGCGGGAAACCAGACCCGGGTTTGTTTGTGAGTCAGAGACTAGCTTTCAGGAGGGAAACTGATTTAAAGTTAAGATTTTCATGTGGGTGAACCCTTAATTGGCATGGAGACAGATTTCCTGGGCAATTGGCCTTCCAGCAGAGCCCGCCTATCAGAGGTCTTCCATTTTCAGAGGAGCACCCAGCTGTAGTCCAAGGTAAGTAAATGGAAGGGCGCCTCATCAAGAAGGTGCCCTCTCAGCTACTTGTTAAAAAATATAATACACAAAGAGCAGCCACTGGGGGTGGGGTGGGGGTAGAGCCCATCTACAGGGTGATCTTTGGCTTACCACCACCCAGGCAGACCGAGAGGGCCTATAGGCCTGCCAGGGCACCCCAACCTGCTGCTTTTTTTCTCTCCTGCCCCTCCCGAAAACCTTTTTTTAAAGAAATCCAAACTAGAATCAGTTTGTGAGAAATACTTTTGAGTATGTTATCGAAAATTCCTTTAATATTGGAAAACTGCAGACATCTATTTTAAGAATGGTGAGGAAAACCAGAGAGTTGCCTAACATCTGTTGTCAGAAAATGACTAGCATCTATAATTAACGATAGTGACTGAACACCTTTTAAATTTTCAGCTGATCAGAGCCAGCATGGATTTGTAAAGTCTAGCTCATGCCTGATGAGTCTGAATTTTTTGAACAACAGCCTAAAATAGTGGACAGGGGAATGTCTATGGATATTATGTATATGGACTTCCAGCATTTGATGAAGACCCTCAGGAGACTGCTAGCTAAAGTTGAAGCTCATGAGATTCAATTGATCCAGATAGGAAATTGGCTGAGTGACAGGAGGTGAACAGTAAGGACAATGGACAGGTACACTAATTGGCAGTAAAAACTAAGTGCTGGAAATACTCCGGTCAGGCAGCATCTGTGGAGAAAGATGCAGAGTTAACGTTTTAGGTTTGTGACCTTTCATCAGAACTGGAGGACATTAATTGGCAGGATGTGCCAAGTGGTGTCCCACAAGGATCTGTGTTGGGGTCTCAACTATTCAACGTATTTATCAACAATTTAGATGATGGGATAGGAAACCATCGGTCAATGTTTGCTGCTGACACAAAGGTTGGCGGCATTGTAAGCAGTGCAGATGGAAGCGTAACATTACAAAGAGATACTGATAGATTAAGTGAGCAAAACTGTGGCAAATGGATTTCAATATAGGCAAATGTGAGGTCATCCACTTTAGACCTCAATAAAGGGGTACTTTCTAAATGGTGAAAGCCAGAAAAAGTGGAGTTTCATGGATATAGATCCATTAAAATGTCATGAACAGGTAGAAAATCACCAAGGTTAATGGATTGCTGGCCTTTTTATCTAGAGAACTAGAATATAAGAGGGTATAAGATGTACTACAGCTATGCAAAGCCTTAATTCGATCACATCTGGAGTACTGTATTCAGTTCTGGGCACTACACCTTGGGAAAGATATGTTGGCTTTGGAAGGGGAATGTAGTGTGGATTTAGCAGAATGATCCCTGGGCTCCAAGGGTTAAATTACAAAGAGTTGTACTCCCTGGAATTTAGGTGAAGGGATGATTTGATTGAAGTAAGAGCTAACAGGTGGCACAGATAAAATAAATTATTTTCGTTGGTTGGGGAGATTAAGCTACATAGCTTAAAAGTTATTGCCAGATCTTTCTGGAGTGAAGTAAGGAAATTATTTTACATGCAAAGGTTGGTAGAAGACTTCTGCAGTTGTTGCTAGGTCAGTTATTTTTAAAACCGATTGATAGATGTTTGATAACCTAAAGGCATTAATGGATAAGGGGCAAAGGTGGTTATGCAGTTAGATCACCATTCAGACATGATCTCACTGAAATAGCAGTACAGGCTACATGGCCTACTCCTATTCCGATGCTTCTAATGTGACTTTTTAAAAAAAAAAATTCTTTCACCGGATGTGGGCATTGCTGGCAAGGCCAGCACTTGTTGCCCATCCCTAATTGCTCTTGAGAAAGTAGTACTGAGCCGCCGTCTTGAACCACTGTAGTCCATCTGGTGTAGGTACATCCACTATGTTAGGGAGTTCCAGGATTTTGACCCAGTGACAGTGAAGGAACAGCAATATAGTTCCAAGTCAGGATGTTGTGTGGCTTGGAGGTGGTGTTCCCATGTGTCTGCTGCCCTTGTACTTCTAGGCAGTAGAGGTCGTGGGTTTGGAAGGTGCTGTCAAAGGAGGCTTGGCGAGTTGCTGCAGTGCATCTTGTATATAATGTACACAGTTGCCACTGTGCGTTGGTGGCGGAGGGACTGAATGTTGAAGGTGGTGGATGGGGTGCCAATCATTCAGGCTACTTTGTTCTGGATGGTGTCGAGCTTCTTGAGTGTTGCTGGAGCTGCACCTATCCAGGCAAGTGGAGAGTATTCCATCACACCCCTGAGTTGGGCCTGTAGAGTCAGATGAGTTCCTCACCGCAGGATTCCTAGCCTCTGACCTGCTGTTGTAGTTGCGGTATTTATATGGCTACTCCAGTTCAGCTTCTGGTCAAGGGTAACCCCCAGGATGTTAGTGGGGGATTCAGCAATCATAATGCCATTGAATGTTGAGGGGAGATGGCTAGATTCTCTTGTTGGAGATGGTCATTGCCTGGCACTTGTGTGGCACGAATGTTACTTGTCACTTTTCAGCCCAAGCCTGGATACTGTCCAGGTCTTGCTGTATTTCTACACTGACTACTTCAGTATCTGAGGAGTCGCGAATGGTGCTGAACATTGTGCAATCATTAGCAAACATCCCCACTTCTGACCTTATGACTGAAAGAATGTCATTGATGAAGCAGCTGAAGATGGTTGGGTCTAGGACACCACCCTGAGGAACTCCTGCAGTGATGTCCTGGAGCTGAGATGATCTCCAACAACCACAACCAACTTCTTAAGCGCTAGATGTACTCCAACCAGTGGACAATTTTCCCCTGATTCCTATTGACTCGAGTTTTGCTAGGGTGCCTAGATGCCATACTCTGTCAAATGCTGTCTTGATGTCAAAGGCAGTCACTCTCGCCTCACCTCACCTCGAGTTAAGCTCTTTTGTCCATGTTTGGACCAAGGCTGTAATGAGGTCAGGAGCTGAGTGGCCCTGGCAGAACCCAAACTGAGCGTCTGAGCAAGTTATTGCTAAGCTAGTGCCGTTTGATGGCACTGCCGACACCTTCCATCACCTTTACCGATTGAGAGTAGACTGATGGGGTGGTAATTGGGGGTTTGGACTTGTCCTGCTTTTTGTGTACAGGACACACCTGGGCAATTTTCCACAGTGCCAGGTAGATGCCAGTGTTGTAGCTGTACTGGAACAGCTTGCCTAGAGGTGCGGCAAGTTCTGAAGAACATGTCTTCAGGACTATTGCCGGAATTTTGTCAGGACCATAGCCTTTGCAGTATCCAGTGCCTTCAGCGGTTTCTTGATATCATGCGGAGTGAATCGAATTGGCTGAAAACTGGTATCTGTGATCCTGGGGACTTCGGGAGGAGGCCGAGATGGATCATCCACTCGGCATTTCCGGCTGAAGATTGTTGTAGATGCTTCAGCCTTATCTTTTGTACTGATGTGCTGGGCTCCCCCATCATTGAGGATTGGGATATTTGTGGAGTTGCCGCCTCCTCCTCTTTCTGTTAGTTGTTTAATTGTCCACATCCATTCTTGACTGGATGTGGCAGGACTACAGAGAGATCTGATTGCTTAGCTCTGTCTATTGCATTCTGCTTGCATTGTTTGGTGCGCAAGTAACTGTGGGTTGTAGCTTCACCAGGCTGAAACCCCATTTTGAAGTATGCCTTGTGCTGCTCCTGACATGCCCTCCTGCACTCTTCTTTGAACCAGGGTTGATTTTTTTCCCCCCACCCCCCCAACCCCAACCGCTTGATGGTAATGGTAGAATGGGGGATATACTGGGCCATGAGGTTACAGATTGCGGTTGAGTACAATTCTGATGATGGCCCACAGCTCCTTAAGGATGCCCAATTTTACATTGCTAGATCAGTTCGAAATCTATCCCATTTAGCACGGTCGTGCCACACAACACGATGGAGGCTATCCTTACGGACATTGAGGACTGTGCAGTGGTCGCTCCTACCAATACTGTCATGGACAGATGCATCTGTGACCGGCAGATTGGTGAGGATGAGGTCAAGCATATTTTTTCCTCTTGGTTCCCTCACCACCTGCCGCAGACCCAGTCCAGCAGCTATGTCTTTTAGGACTTGGCCAGCTCAGTAATAGTGCTCCCAAGCCACTCTTTGTGATGGACATTGAAGTCCTCCCACCCAGAGTACATTCCATGCCCTTGCTACCCTTAGTGCTTCCTCCAAGTGGTGTTCAACATGGTACTGATTCATCTACTTGGGGGTGGCGGTAGGTGGTAACCAGCAGGAGGTTTCCTCTCCCACGTTTGACATAAGACTTCACTGGGTCTGCAGTCGATGTTGAAGATTCCCAGGGCAACTCTGTCCCAACTATATACCACTGTGCTGCCACCTCTGCTGGGTCTTTCCTGCCGGTGGGACAGGACATAACTGGGGACAGCAATGGCAGTGTCAGGGACATTGTCTGTAAGGTATGATTCCATGTGTATGACTATCTGGCTGCTGCTTGATTAGTCTGTGGGACAGCTCTCCCAATTTTAGCACAAGCTGCCAGATGTTAGTAAGGAGGATTTTGCAGGGTTGACGGGGCTAGGTTTGCCACTGTCATTTCCGGTGCCTAGGTCAATGCCAGGTGGTCCGTCTGGTTTCATTCCTTATTGAATTTGTAGCGGTTTGATACAACTGAGTGGCTTGCTAAACCCTTTTCAGAGGGCATTTTAAGCGTCAACCACATTGCTCTGTGTCTGGAGTCACATGTAGGCCAGATCAGGTAAGGACAGCAGATTTTCTTACCTGAAGAACATTTGTGGATCAGGTGGGTTTTTACAACAATCAACAATGGTTTTATGGAGCTTTTAATTCTAGACTTATTAATGGAATTTGAATTCAATCTTCTGTCGTAGTGGGATTTGAACCTATGTCCCCAGAGCAATACCCTAGCTCTCTGGGTTACTAGTCCAGTGACAATACCACTACGCCACCACCTCCCCCATTTAGTATGAAAGCAAAGAAATTCTGTTTGCTAAGATGGTATTCTGTGCAGTCCTGAGCTTTAGACGTGAGGAATTTTAAGCTGTGTTTCTTAATCTCATACGACCATATTTTCTAAACTGCAACCAGCGAGACTCAGCCTGACATTCAGTCACACCATCCGAGGCCACGCATTGTGCTCTGATCCAGCTTCCAGAACACTCACACAGCTGGCTCTAGCTGCTACTTGTTCATCTGACAACCAGCAGCTCCTGTGCTGACATTTCAGCTCCAAGCCTATTTTCTCCAATTGAATTTCACAGGAAAATTGCCTGCGATCGGTGTATTTAATTGGTGAGGGGTGCATGTGTACTGTGGCCATAGAAAGTGAGTTCTGAATAAAATCCCACTGTGACTCCACCCCTTCTGGTTGATAACTGGAGGTTGAAATCTCTCCCACCATTTGGAACCCACCTCACCCTTTATTGACTGGCCACAGGGCAACTCGGGACCATGTGCCTTTTCAAAAAAAAATTTGTTTCGTGATGTGGGTGTCACAGGCAATACCAGCATTTGTTGCCCATCCCTAATTTCTCACCAAGGTGGTGGTGAGCTGCCTCCTTGAACTGCTGCAATTCATCTAGCTGGCAATGTGATGCCGTTTATGGAGTATTCATTTGGGGCCGCGTTTCGTGAACCGGGGATGAACCCGATCTTAATGGCAGCAAACCAAAATGTAGCATGCTCCATCCAGTTTCAAACTTGGTGCCAGGTACCAACCCTGGAAAAAGCTACAAGTAATTTCAAGACCACCCCCAGCCACAATTTAAAGTACAAAAAAAAAATTAAAGACAAACTCCAAGTCGGTCAGAAATATACAACGTGACTTAACAAGGTTGACCCCCTTGAGCATCTTAAGCCTCACCTTTCACACCTCGAGTCCCTTTGAGCTGCGCATGTGCCACTGGCCCTGTGTTGTCCTTCAATGTGCCTCCAAGGTTTAACACTTCGATCTGTTAATATTAAAAATTAATGTTTTGTGCCGAGTAATATTGAGGTTATATGATTGCTGTGCGGTGGTGTCAGTGGATTGGGTGGTGCCGGATGGCGCGGCGCGGCCTGTCCCGGGGTCCTGGGCCTTCGGCTGCAAGTGCGCGCCCGCCGCGCGCTCCCGCCCCTCAGTCTCGGCGCCGCTGCTGCTGCTGTCGCGCGGAGAGAAAAGCGGCCGCGTCTCTTCGTCTTTTCCGTTTCAATAAAAGTCCGAACTTTATTCCCGCGCCCGTTTCCTCTCCAGTTTTATATATTCCTTTTTTTCTTTTTAACGAAAGCTCAACTACTCATAAAAGAGGAGAGAAAATGCCCGCAGCCACCGCCACAAAAGCGGCCGAATCTCGATCCTCTTCCGCCGCCGGACCCGAGGCCGCCGCCACGGCCGCCGCTGCTGCAGCGGTGAGTCTCCAGGCCGTGCAGGGGCAGGCGGCGCACCCGCAGAATGAGGCACTCAGACAGGTTCTCAATGTCATCGACAAGAAAGTGCGGAACATGGAGAAGAAGAAGGTAGGAGAGGCCTAGGGAGACGGCAGCAGCAGGGACCGCGAGGTTACGGGTGGGGGTGGGGAGAAACTGGCTGGCTCACTGCCAGCTGGCAACTACTAAAACATAGGCATCTCCGGAAGAGCCGGCTAAGGAGGTGCCTGTTGGAACATTTCCTATACCTTTCTCAGGGGGCGGACGGTGACTGGTATCGACTATTTAAAAGGAGCACTTTGGTAACTTTAAAATGCGGTGTCTGTTTTTGTATCCGCGTCAGGTCGTTCAGTGCACGTACTGCACTTTGATTTATTTTCCTTCAAGTTGCTATTGTGTGTTCTCCAAAGTAGTACAGTAGAATTATTGAACTGATCTTTTTAAATGGTGAAGTCTGTAAGTGACTGGAGTTTTTTCAGAATTTAAAGCATAAAGGGTTCATTTTGTTATCAAAATGCTGTTACCTCTCCCAAAAACCTCCTCACTCTCTGGCCCAGTGGTAGTCACATGGTCATGGGTTCATGCTTCACTCTTGCAGCTTGAGCACGTAATCAGCGGAGTACTGAGGAAATGCAGCCCTGTCGGAGGTGACAGAGCCTTGGTTAACATTTAATCCGAAAGCTATCAGGTGGGCGTAAAAGATTCCTTGGCTTTATTTGAAGAGGAGCAGCAGTGTTCTTCTGGCCAACATTTATCTTTGAATTCATTACCAGGATCGATTATGTGGTCATTTATTTCTTCTGTTTGTGTAACCTTGTGCGCAAATTAGCTGCCGCATTTGCCTGTATTAAAACATTGACTACACTTGTGTGTTGTTGGCTGTGAAGTACTTTGGGACATACTGAGGTCATGAAAGTGCTTTATAAATGCAAGTTTGTTCTATGTAATTGTCAAAAGACTAAACCACAGAGATGCAGTGCTGTTGTAGAAACAGTCACAAGTGTACAGCAACAAATTAACCTGTCAGTAAGTCCGTAAATGCATAAGTCTGATGATTCCTGGAATTGCCTTATGGGCCATTAGGGTCTGGGAACCTGTGTTACAGCAAGGCAGCGCCCAAGGACTTTTGCTGTCACGGGCCTCTGGGGTGCATACTATAGAGCCTCTGAGGTCCATTATATAAAGCTTAAATTGATATTCACATTAATTTGCATATTTCAAGTTGTCGATATGAACTAATCTTGGTCTTCTGATTTCTGACGTTTCCTCCTGTAAGGCAAAAACACTAAAAACTGCCCTGTCCAAACCTCCAACCCCACAAAATGCAAATTGAGTAAAGCGGCAAATACAAGCAGACTGAGTTGTCTGGGCTTCCAGGCAAGATTTCTAAAGGCAGACTGAAGGTTAGATATCCTGTATAAAAGTTGGTGAATTATGGGTAAGTTAACATATGGAACTGTAGCCAAAGAGGCTGAATATTTAGTGTCTATGAGGTATTCACATGTGATTGAACCAAAATCATGTTTGCTTTTCAGTCGATGAGGGTGGGTACGAGAAGGTAGTAAAATTGTACTTAGATATTTTTCTCTTTGATCCGGCGTCAATTGTTGTGCTCCTAACTAACCCCCAGATTTTGGTCAGCTGACTCAGTACAGACTAGAGATACCTTGCTGGTCTGGTTGGTTGAGTATTACATCATTCTGTTTACCCACAAAGTTATCAAAGCTTCAGCAAATCTGTTGAATAACTATGAAACACACTGAAATGGCTGGGCCAGTCAATCTTCAGTGTCTTGATGTGACAAATCAGCTACAAGACTGTCAGGATTGGGAACTAAATACACCAGGTTTTCAAGATCTACAAGAAGGAGAGGCAAAATGGGAGGATGAGTAGTAGCCTTGGTGATTAAGGATAAATAGTAAGATATCCTGAGTTAAGATAGCTGACAGATGGGCATGAATAGCAGCTGAATATCCCTGGTTGCAGGTTTTCAGACAGGAGAGAGAGGGGATAATAAAAGGGGGGGGGGGGGGGGGGGTCGCAATATTGATTAAAAAAACAGTCACAGCTGTGAATGGAGGAATGGTATGCTTGAAGGATCATCAAATGAGGCCTTATGGATTGATCTGAAGAACAAAGAAATGGGCAGTCACACTGCTAGCAGTATATTTATAGAGCCCCAAATAGTTGGAGGGAGATAGAAGAGCAGATATGTAGGCCAATTGCTGAGAAGTGCAGAAACACTGGTGGGATAATAAGGGATTTCAACTATCCTAATATTAACTAGGATAAAACCCACATAGCAAGCCCATTAAGAGAAGAGGCAGTTCTGGACTTGGTTTTCAGAAATGATGTTGGACAGGTGGAAGTGGCATTAGTGGGAGAGCATTTTGGTGGTAGTGATCATACTTCAGTTAGATTTTGAGTAGTTAAAAGGACAAAGATAGACCAAGATCAAAAGTTTTAAATTGGGGAAAGGGGAATTTTACTAAGCTGAGTTGTGAATGAGCAAAAGTGGACTAGAAACAGCTACTTGCAGGTAAATCAGTATCAGAGTAATGGGATGCATTCAAGGAGAGGATTCAGAATAATTATGTTCCAACAAAGAAAAAGGGTGGGACCCCCAAATTGAGCCCTCCGCCGCCCTGGCTGGGTGTCAGAGCATACAGACAGGTAGGATAAGGCAAAAAAGGGAAGCTTATTTCAGATACCCAGAGCTAAATACTACAGAAAGCCTAAATGAGTATGAAAAGTGCAGGAGTGAAATTAAAAAAGAAAACTAGGAAAGCAAAGAGAGGGCATGAAAAAATATTGGCAAGTAAAATTAAGGAAAACACAAAGATGTTTTCTAAACACAAGGCTGATTGGAGACCAAAACAGGTAACGTATGGAGGCAGAGATGTGGTTGTGGTTCTTGATGAATGCTTTACATCTGTCTTCACAAAAAAGGGCGACAATAAAGACAGTTAAGGAGGAGGAATGAAATATTTTATGGAATAAACATAGTGAGAATGGAAATACAAAGGGGGTTTAGCATCTTTCAAGTGGATAAATTGCCAAGCTTGGATGAAATGTATGCCAGGCTGCTAAGAGAAACAAGGGAGGAAACAACAGTGGCTTGGACCATTATTTTCCAATCCCCTCTAGTGCTGGTGGACTGCAAATATTGTACCTTTTTTTTTTAGAAAGGAAGTGATAAGTTGAATAATTACAGGCCAGTCAGCCTAACCTCGGTGATGGGCAAATTGTTGGGAAAAATTGATGGACAGTATAAATTCTTTTCTTTTTTTTTCTTTCTTTTGGGCCTCCTTATCTCGAGAGACAATGGATACGCGCCTGGAGGTGGTCAGTGGTTTTCTAAATAGTCATTTAGAAAGGCAGAGATTAATCAACAATAGTCAGCATGGATTTGTTAATGGAGGTCATGTCTGACTAACTTGATTGAATTTTTTTGAGGTGGTAACAAGGAGTATTTAATATCATCTGCATGGATTTTAGCAAGGATTTTGACAAAGTACCACATGGCAGACTGGTTACAAAAGTAAAAGCCCATGAGATTCAAGGGCAAGTTAGATCCAAAATTGGCTCTGTGGCAGGAAGCAAAGGGTAACAATAAGGTGTTTTTGTGGCTGGAATGCTGGTTCATGTGGGTTCTGCACGGTTCAGTACTTGGTCCCTTGTTTTTTGTGGTATGGGGGGGCCACGATTAAGAAGTTTGCAGCTGATACAAAATTTGACCAACTGGTTAATAGTGAGGAAGAAAGCTGTAGACTGCAGGAAGATATCAATGGACTGGTCAGGTGGTCAAAAAAGTGGTATATGGAATTCAATCCAGAGAAATGTGAGAATACGTTTGGGGAGGGAAACCAGCTAAGGGAATGCATAATAAATGGTAGGATACTGAAGTGTAGAGGAACAGAGGGACCTTTCAGTGCATATCTACAGATCCTTGAAGGTAGCAAGACAGACAGATGAGGTGGTTAACTAGGCATACAGGATTATTTCCTTTATTAGCCGAAGCATAGAATATAAAAACAGGGAGAACTATATAAAACACTAGTTAGGCCATAGCGAGAGTACTGCGTGCAGTTCTGGTCACAACATCCTTCCTCTGATGCGATCGCAATTGAGAGGTTTTAGAGGAGATTTATGATGACGTTGCCAGGAATGGAAAATTTCAGCTATGAGGAAAGATTGGATAGGTTGGAGTTGTTTTCCTGGGAACTGAGGAAGCTGAAGGGAGATATAATTGAGGTGTATAAAATTGAGGGGCCTAGATAGTGGAAAAGAAGGACCTAGTTCCCTTAGCAGAGAGGTCAGTAAACGGACATAGATTTAAAGTAATCTGCAGAAGGATTAGAGTGGAGTTGAGAAATGTTTTCACCCAGAGGGGGATGGGGATCTAAAACTCACTGCCTGAAAGAATGGTCAAGGCAGGAATCTTAAATGCATTTCAAAAAAAACTTGGATATGCAGCTGAGGTACCATAACCTACAAGGCTATGGACCAAGAGCAAGAAAGTGGCATTAAGCTGTTTTTTTTTATATCATTCGTGGGATGGGAGTGTCACCGGCAAGGCCAGCATTTATTGCCCATCCTCAATTGCCCTCGAAGGTGGTGGTGAACCACTGCAGTCCATGTGGTGTAGGTACACCCACACTGCTGGTAGGAAGGGAGTTGCAGGATTTTGACCCAGTGACAGTGAAGGAGCTGTGATATAGTTCCAAGTCAGGAATGGTGTATGCCTTGGAGGGGAACTTGCAGGTGATGGTGTTCCCATGCATCTGCTGCCCTTGTTATAGTTAGTACAGGTTGCAGGTTTGGAAAGTGTAGCTAAAGGAGCTTTGGCAAGTTGCTGCTGTGCAACTTGTCGATGGTGAGCACAACTGCCACTGCATTGGTGGTGCAGAGAGTGAATATTTAAGGTGGTGGGTAAGGTGTCAATCAAGCGGGCTGCTTTGTTCTGGATGGTGTTGAGCTTCCCAAATGGTGCTGCACTCATCCAGGCAAGTGGAGAGTATTCCATCACACTCCTGACTTGTGCCTTGGAGATGGTGGACAGGCTTTGAGGGGTCAGGAGTTACTCGCTGCAGAATTTCCAGTCTCTGACCTTCTCTTATAACCACAGAATTTATATGGTGGGTCCAGTTGAGTTTCTGGTCAATGGTAACCCCCATGATGGTTGGGGATTCAACTATGTTAATCCCATTGAATGTCAAGGGATGATGTTTAGATTCTCTCGCTCTTGTTGGCGATCATTATTGCTCGCCATTTGAGTGGCGTGAATGTTACTTGCCGCTTATCAGCCCAACCCTGAATGTTGTCCAGGTCTTGTTGCATGTAGACACTGACTGCTTCAGTATTTGAGGAATTGCGAATGGTACTGAACACTGCAAACATCCCCATTTCTGATCTTACGATGGAGGGAAGGCCATTGAAGCAACTGAAGATGGTTGGGCTGAGGATGCTGGCCTGAGGATCTTCTGCAGCGATGTCCTAGGGCTGAGATGATTGGCCTCCTACAACCACAACTATCTTCCTTTGTGACTCCAACCAGTGCTGAGTTTTCCTCCTGATTCCCATTGATTTCAATTTTACTAGGTCTCCTTGATGCCACGCTCGGTCAAATGCTGCCGTGATGTTGTGAACAGTCACTTGCGCCTCACCCTCTTGAATTCAGCTCTTTTTGCCATGTTTGGACCAAGGCTGTATGTAATGAGATCTGGAGTAGTGTGACAGTGGCGCTGGCAGAACCCAAACTGAGCATCGATGAGCAGGCTTTCCTGAGTAAGTGCTGCTTGATAGTACTGTCGATGACACCTTCCATCACTTTTAGAGTCAGTCATTTACAGCACAGGAGGAGGCCATTCAGCCTATTGAGTGCATGCAGATCTCTGGCACTCCCCTGCTCAATCCCTGTTAACCTGCAATTTTATTTCCTTCAAGTACCCATCCATTTCCTTTTGAAATAATTGTTTCCGTTTCCACTGCCCTCTTTCCACTTGCTGCGTAAAAAAAAAAGTTCCTCATGTTCCCCCTGCATCTCTTGCTCAAAACCTTCAATTTGTGTCCCCTAGTCCTTGTACCATCAGTTAATGGGAACAGTTTTTCCTTGTCCTTTTCCTTACCTTATCTAAGCCTGCCATAATCTTCTACACCTCTATCAAATCTCCTGTTGTTCTCCTTGGAGCAAAGGAGAGTAAACTAACCTTGATAACTGAAATCCCCCATCCCTCGGACCATTTTGGTAAATCTCTGTACCCTCACATCCTTCCTCAAGTTTGGTGACCAGTACTAGATGCAATATTCTAGTTTGGGCCTAACCAAGGCTTTATAAAGGTTTAGCATAACTTCCTGCTTTTGTACTCAATGCCTCCAATTATGAAGTCCAAGATCGCATATGCTTTATTAACCACTCTCTCAATATGTCCTGCTGCCTTCAAAGATCAATGTCCATGCACCTCCAGGTCTCTGTTCTTGCACACTCTTTTTAGAACTTGCCATTAAGTCTATATTGCCTCACCCGATCCCTTCTGCCGAAATGTATCACTTCACACTTAAACATATGAGCATGTGAATTAGGAACTGGAGTAGGTCATTCAGCCCTTCGCCTGCTCCGCCATTTGATAAGATCATGGCTGATCTGATTATGGCCTCAACTCTACTTTCTTGTTGACTCGCAATAACCATAGTTTCTTGATTGACAAAAATATTCAATGACCCAGCCTCCACTGCTCTCTAGGGAAGAGAATTCCACAGATTAACAACCCTCAGAGGAAAAAAATTATCCTCATCAGTCTTAAATGAGAGACCCCTTATTTTTAAAGCTGTGTCCCCTAGTTCTATTCTCTCCCGTAAGGGAATCAACCTCTCAGCATCCACCTTGTCAAAATCCCCTCAAGAGCTTACATGTTTCAATAAGATCACCTCTCATCTAAACTCCAGTGGATACAGGCCTGACTTGTTTAACGTTCCTTCATAAGATAAGCCCTTCATCCCCGGAATGAGTCGGGTGAACCTTCTCTGAACTGTTTCTAATGCAATTATATCCTTTTTCAAATAAGGAGACCAAAGCCGTACACAATACTCCAGATGTGGCCTCACCAAGGCCCTGTACAGCTGCAGTAAAACTTTCCTACTTTTATACTCTATTCCTTTTGCTATAAATGCCAACATTCCATTTACCTTCCTAATCACTTGCTGTACCTGCGTGCTAACTTTTTTTGTGAATCATGTACCAGGACACCCAGGTCCCTCTGTACCACAGAGTTCTACAATCTCTCTCCATTTAAACAATCTACAACTTTTCTATTCTTGCTGCCAAAGTGGACAAGTTCATATTTTCCTTCTCAAGTTCCATCTGCCACTTGTCTGCTCATTCTGCTAGTCTATGTCCTGGTGCAGGTGTTTTGTATCATTCTCACTCTTTGCCAATGATACCAAACTTAGAGGAGTGGCAAATTTTGAAATTCCACTCTGTATTCCAAGATGCAAGTGTTACGACCGAGGTGGAGGAGTGCACTGTTTGTTCCATTCTACTCTGTCTCCCAGAATAGAGCACACTAACCAGGTTTCTTTACTGAACAAAAATATTAGTTTATTATAAAACCAGTCTTAACCAGTAATGAGGTAAAACATGAACACATTTTAAATTTTAAAGTTCTTTTTTACTTTAGTCCCTTCACACACAAGCACACATATACACTGATTAACGGAAAAGATGAAGGGACTTTTATAAATTCAGAGCTCTGTTATAGACAAAAACTTGGGCAGATTATTTGCTCAAATTTGAAGAAAACAGATGAGATATGTTCCAAAATTGGCATGCATTTTAACTTCTGAGTACACATAGGCAGGTCACTGAGATCCTTCAGAACAGTTCTTTTCAGGTGGCATTGAGAATTAATTTTAGCAGGCTTTCTTCAAAGGCAGTAGATGAGATGAATTGACACAGTGGACTTCAGGGTCTTTTAAAGAGTTTCTGGAAAGTGAGCTGGGTTGTGGCCTTCTCTCCCTCCTTGATGCTTCTTCAGACTTGACTTTATCTCCTTCCAGAAGGTAAAACACACACACACTGACCAACAACCAAACAGTTTGCAAGTTTTCTGCCCTTCCAAGTGCACTCTGTTGCTACTGGGCTTGTCCAATCAAGGGATGATTGCCTCTTCTCTGCCCAAAATTGGCTCAGTGAGAAGAAACAAAAGGTAGTAGTTGACGGATGTTTTTGCGAATGTTTATGGTTTCCAGTGGCGTTCCACAGGGCTCAGTGTTGGGTCCCTTGCTGTTTGTGGTATATTTTAATGATTCGGACTTAAATGTGGGAGGCATGATTGGGAAATTTGCAGATGACACAAAAATTGGCCGTGTAGTTGATAGTGAAGAGGATAGCTATAGACTCCAGAATGATATCACTGGTTTGGTTGAGTGGGTGGAAAAGTGGCAAATGGAATTCAGTCCAGAGAAGTGTGAGGTAATGCATTTGGGGAGGGCAAGCGAAGCGAGGGAATACACAATAAACGGGAGGTTATTGAGATGGGTAGAAGAAGTGAGAGACCTTGGAGTGCATGTCCATAGGTCCCTGAAGGTGGCAGGACAGGTAGATAGAGTGGTGAAGAAGGCATATGGAATACTTTCCTTTATTGGCTGAGGTATAGAATACAAAATCAGGGATGTAATGCTGGAACTGTATAGAACACTGGTTAGGCAACAGCTGGAGTATTGTATACAGTTCTGGTCACCACATTACTGGAAGGACATAATTGCTGTGGAGGGAGCACAGAGGAGATTTACAAGAATGTTGCCAGGGCTTGAAAGTTGCAGTTATGAGGAAAGATTGGATTGGCTGGGGTTGTTTTCCTTAAAACAGAGGATGCTGAGGTGTACAAAATTATGAGGGACCTAGATAAGAGTAGACAGGAGGGACCTGTCTCCCCTGGTGGAGAGGTCAATTACCAGGGCCACAGATTTAAGGTGATTGGTAGAAGGATTAGAGGGGACAAGAGGAAATTCACTGCCAGGAACAGTGGTGGAGGCAGAAACCCTCAACTCATTTAAAAGGTACCTGGACATGCACCTGAAGTGCTGTAACCTGCAAGGCCACGGATCAGGTGCTGGAAGGTGGCATTAGATTGTGTGGCTAGTTTTTTTTTGTCTAGTGCAGGCACGATGGGCTGAATGGCCTCCTGTGCTGTAATTTTTCTATGGTTCTATTGTTGCCAATCTGGTTCCCTCAGTGTCCTCTTGATGGCTCATTTAAAAAAAAAAAATCAGTTTAACTATAAATTCCTTGTTTTTTGTTAAAATATTAATCACTTTCATAACGTCATTTATATATAGCAAAAAAAGCAGTGGTCCTAACACTGACCTTTGAGGAACATGGCTATCTACCATCCTCCAGCCTGAAAAATAACCATTTACCACTTCTGGTGTGTGTGTGTCTTGGGAGAACATGCACTGTTTGGCGATTCATAAATATTTAAATAATATGACTATTTACAGTACAACCAAATATTTATATATTTACAATAATTTGTACATTTGTAAATTATTTTGGAAGAATTGTCAGTTTGGTGTTAAGAGGAGGCGGTGGAGGAGGATCAGAACCTGTGTTTTTAGGGTTCATTCTGGAGATGGGCAGCAGCAGTTGATGAAGCAATTCTTCTATCAGGTGACCCACCAGTTGAGTCGGAAACATGCTGCCTGCCTCGAGTAGAGCTGAAAAGGCCACTGCGTGATCTTGGAGCAACTCCTGGGCGTTGTTGAAGAATGATGAGCAATCCATGGCGTAGGAATTCACCCTGTCGGGGAAATCTTGAACCAACTGGCGTGATGTGCGTCGAAGGAAGTCCATGTAATTCCAATTGGGCTCCTCCTAGATATCTTTCAATCAAAGGGGAACCCTTGGCAGATCCAATTAGTGGAAAGATCTTCTGCAGTGCGAAACTACAAGATTGGGTGATCGCCTCACTGTTTCCATCCAAATGCAACAAAAAGCGCACCAGGTTGGAGTGGACCTTCTGGTAGAACAAACATCTGGACCCTCCAATCCCGCACTTGGTCAAGTTCCCCAACACGTTGAATGCTTCCGCCTGCAATTTCTCATCCTCTGCCCTAAAGAGTGGCTGAATTCTGTTGAGCATTGAATCCACAAAGGGCTGGATGGTGTTTGCTGTTGACAATGATATTCTTACACAAGCAGGAGAGCACTGCAAGGGTTAGAACGTCTGGATTCTGCTTATTTCCCAACAGTCTCATCACGCTCTGCAACTGTCTTTTAGGTCCAAATTTAATATTTCCTAGGGCCCCGACACACACCAACTGGGTAACAGGAGAAGCTATCTGCAAACAGCTTAACAAATTGTTCACAGTATGTGTGAGCTGCAGCACTGAAACCCAGGGATCTTTTTAATCAGTTCTTCAAAGAAGATGATCACATTCACTGCCTGACAGTCTTGGGCCATAAGGATCTGAGAAGCCAGTTCGTTCAAAATACGATGCAGAGTGGAGCCAGAATGTTCCTCCATTCCTCTGGCCAGTAGAACAATCCCTTCGTCAAATTTGTCAGACTTTAGCATAAGGTACCATTTTCCATTTCTGCCCACATATCTAAATATGTCTCTATATTTGGTGTCAGATCTAGCAGGAGCTTCAGTGTCTTCACACAGTTCTCAAACAGATCCCTACTTGTAGATGACAAACTCAGTTGCGAATTCTCTCTGCTGCCATTCAGAAGCAGAATCACTGAGTAGAGATATACTAACACAGCTGATTAAAGAAATAAGGGCGCCGAATATCAGCAGGAATAACATATTGTGACGGAAGTCACACCAGCCAAATGGAAACCTATTTCATCACGGGGGCCCGCGGTGGCAGCTTAAACATCCCAACGACAGACAAAGCCCCTCTTCGGCCTTCTGGTACCAGAGAAGCAGACCTGACATTGTGCACCTGGCCCCAGCGAAGACTGCAAGACCTTCACTTCAGTCAAGGACACTAAGAACCGTATCTGCATTCCATTTATTACAAACACTACTTCAACTCCCCCTAATTCTTCCCCTGTGTGTGTGTGCGCCTCTCGTATGCATGCGAGCGTGGTTGTGTCATGTATTTTAGTGACTTTAACTGGGTTAGAGTGACAAGATTAATAAACTTGAATCTTTCTTGTTTAAACTCAGGAAAACCTGTCTGGTTCATTTGCAATTGCGGTTAGAGTGCGGTGAGCAAGGGATCACTGAGGTGGTGAGCTAAAATCGCTGTGTTTATAAAGATAAACCCTGTTACGGCCAAACCAGAAAAGGGGAAAGAGGAGAGCCTGAGACTCCTTCCTCACCTGGTTGTAACAGTATTCAATGCCTCTGTCAATTTGGGCTTAGTGATAACCTCACGCAGCCCACACACAGCAACCAGGGATACATAAATCGAATACTGTCTGTTCCCACTGACAGGGCAGGTTTTTTTCCCAAGTGTGTACTCCAGCTCTTTGTAAGTACTGCACATTCCATGTCCACAGCCACTGCTCTCCACGCATCTCTGACGTACTTGTCCTGTCTCCTCACCTACTTCCCTTTGGACACTACTGCTGTGTTGTGTGAGGTCAAATGGCAATACTGTGTAGAACAGAACATTTCACCTCCTGGTAAGACACGGACTCAAATTGAACCCTCAGCATGCCAAGTATCTGAGACCTGGTTCAGAAGTTCACTGCCTCACCATATAAAGATGATTTTATGAGCATAGCAGCTGCAAAGGAACAGCTGGGGTGTTGGTTGGATAGTTCTTTGAAGACTGTGAAGAGCAAGCTGGTCATGGAGCAAACACTTGGAAATGACCTCTGTGATCTGATGGCATTTGTGAGAGAGGACTGAAACATCAGGGTTGACCAACTCTGCTCAGTGTTTTCAGAGCCTTTAGCTGCTCCTGTTGCTGATCCAGATTGGCCCCTTCATATAATTGAATGGACAGGGTGATATACAGCGTGCCCAGGACATCTGTCAAACGTGAAGCGAATAGTCTTCACAGCCCGGCATCAGTCATCCAATCAGAGTCCACACAATATTTCCAGTCGCTTCCTTTAATGGCATTGAGCTTCTCCGAGTAAACTTTCAGAAGCTTTATTGGTCGTGTGCATGGCTCTCTGTCACTCATGATCTTCACTTGAATTGATCCTCTCTTCTATATGATGGATGGGTTTTTGATATTTCCTGCTGAGAATTTTCACTTGTCTCAGCATTCATGGTGAGGTTCATTTTATCAGTCTGTCCACAGTCCACTCGAAGTTAAGTATGGCTCCCTCACTAAGCTGTCCTAATTTTTACTATAAATTCTAATACTCGAAATAAATGTTTGAACTAAATATTTCCTATGACTAAAGAATTAGAGATTGTCTTTGTTCACTCTGAAATCAGATTTTGCAACCATGAGTCCTGATTTTCTTTAATAATTAAGACTGTTCCTTTGAACGGTGTTCCCAGTGATCTTTGAAGATTTGGATGGATTTGATCAATGCACTTGGCTTTACCTCTTCCCTTGATGCTCTCGTGCACAAGTGAACAGTCTGTTCCACTTTGTGTTTTATCCAGCCCTGCAGTTTCTGTGTTCTCATTGTAAGCGCAGATTACATCATCCCTCAGTTATGAAGTGGCCCTGGGTCATCATAGGCCCTTTTAAGACCTGCAAGGTGGGTGCTGGGGGTTGAGGCCCACACCTGAGATACAGACCATAGTGACAAGACAACATTCACAACCCTTCGCGGTCATATTTAGGCTGAGCAGCAGTTTATTACCAATAAAGTATCCTCCACACCACACTCAAAGTACTTGTGATAAAAGGTAGAGATGGGAGTATGTGACAAGACATTTCTAGCAGAAATGCCCCCAAATTAGGATGTTCAAGCGTCAGATCATGGGCAAATGTTAGAATCAATTTATTAGGAATGTGGTAACAGCACTTAAATAATCATAATTTGATTAGGCACATAGCCACATGGGAATATGATGTCGTGGCCATAATGGAGACCTGGTTCAACAAGGGGAAGTATTGGGTACTAAATATTCCTGGATACTAGGTGTTCAGGAACTAAAGAAAGGAATTAAGGAGAATGTTATGACCACAGTTGGAGGAATGCACTGACTTTCTCTAGTTCCACTACTCCATTGGTCACAACATATATTTAAATGTTTTACCCAGTTACTGATAGGGCCAATTATATACCTTATCTATATTTTCAGAATAAAAATCTGCCAACTAGATTTTTTTAATACAATTATTGATTTATTATAAACCAAGACTTATTCAATAAAGGGTAGACTGATGGGGCGGTAGTTGGCCGGATTGGATTTGTCCTTTTTTGTGGACAGGAAATATCTGGGCAATTTTCTATGTTGGGTAGATTCCAGTGTTCTCGCTGTACTGCAACAGCTTGGCTAGGGGTGTGGCTAGTTCTAGAGTACACAAGATATTGTCAGGCCATGGCCTTTGGTGTCTCCGGTGTCTTCAGCATTTCTTTATCGTGGAGTGAATCGAATTGGCATCTGTGATGCTGGGGACCTCAGAAGGAGGCCAAAATGGATGATTCACTCAACACTTCTGGTTGAAGTTGGTTACTCTTTTTATTGGCCAGCGCAGACATGATGGGCTGAGTGGCCTCTCTGCTTTAAATTTTCTGTTTGTGTTAAGACTGTAGTGAGAGCTATGTAGAGTCCCCCTGGAAGCAGCTGTGAAATGATAGAATGTATGAATGCAGAGATGAGAAGTATGCAGTTAGAGGCAGAGTGGTTTTGATTGGGATAAGCAGACTACCTCCTGTCAGAAAGATAGTGAATTTCTTGTGTTCAAGATACTTTTCTGCAACAATATATCCTAGAACCAACAAAGGGGCGGGCCACATTAGATTTAGTAAGAGCCAGATTTAGTCAACAGCCTAATGGTGTGTGAATATTTATTTAATAGTGATCAAAATATGATCAAATTCAGTATAGGGTTTGAAAGGGTGAAATGCAAAACCATTAGTAAGATTCCAGATTTAGCCAAGGCTGACTTCTGTGTGATGAGACAGAGACTGTTGCCAGTAAACCAGGCAATTCTGGTCATGGGAAAAATGACTGAAGATCAGTTCAAAGATGAATGTTGTGTGATACCATTTTATACTCCAAAGGGGTGGTGGGGTGGGTAAGAGCTCTATTTGCCTTTTTTAAAAAAAAACAGCCACAACAAAAGTGGTAAGAGACAACGTAAAACTAAAAGAAAATGAAGAAAATAGCACTGATCCTGGTACGAGAGATGCAAACAAAAGGAGACAAAACCTAGTCAGAGCTACAAAAAAGAGTATGAAAAGAAACTAGCAAGAGAAAGCAATCAACACATTTTTACAGTTATTAGGAAAAAGTGGGTGATCAGGAGAAATGTGGGCCCCTTAAACTGGTGGTTATCAATGAAAATAAGGAAATGGTGGACATATTGAATAATTACTTTGCGTCAGTATTTACAGTAGAGGAAGAGGATAGCATGCCGGACATCCCAAGGAAACTAATATTGAATCGGGGATGGAGACTCACCAAAATTAACGCAAACACAAGAACAGTAATGAAGAAAATAATGGCAGTAAAGAGTAACAAATCTCCAGGACCAGATGGTTTCCATCCCAGGGTTTTAAAGAAAGTAGGTGAGAACATAGCAGACTCCCTAACTATAATTTTCAAAAGTTGTATTGATTTGGAAACTGCTCCTATAGATTGGAAAATTGCACATGTCACTCTACTATTTAAGAAAGGTGAGAGGGAAACCAGGGAATTATAAACCAGCTAGCCTAAAATCGGTTATCTGAAATTACTAGTCTATAAGGATAGAGTGACTGAACACTTAAAAAAAAAATTCAGCTGATGGAGCGAGCCAGTGTGGATTTGTGAAGGGTAGGCCATGCCTAATTAATCTGTATTTTCTCAAGAGGTGACTAAAGTAGTGGACAGGGGAATGTCTATTTATGTTTATATGGACTTCCAGAAGGCATTTGATAAATCCCTCGAGATTGTTGGCTAAAGCTGAAGCTCATGGAATTAAAGGTAAATTATTGACCTGGTTAGGAAATTGGATGGGTTTCTGGAGACACAGGATGGGACTAGCGGTATCCCACAAGGATCTGTGTTGGGGCCTCAACTATTTACTATTTATTGACTACTTGGACGATGGGATAGAAAGCCACATATTCAAGTTTATTAATGAAAAAGATAGGTGGTATTGTAACCAGTGTAAAATTACAAAGATTAATATATTAAGTGGGCAAATGTCTGGCAAATTGATTTCAATGTAGGCAAATGTGAAGTCATCCACTTCGGATTTAAAAAGGATAGAGTAGATTGCTTTCTAAATGGTGAAAAACTAGAAGCAGCGGAGGTCCATGTACATGATTTTAAAATGTCATGATCAAGTACAGAAAATAATCAAAAAAGCTCAGCGAATACTGGTGTATATATCTAAAGGATTAAAATACAAGGGGGTTGAAGTTATGCTACAGCTGTACAAAGACCTAGTTAGATCACACTGTGCTGTGGACTGAGCTGCTTTGGGCACCACACCTTAGGAAGAATATATTGGCTTTGGAGGGAATGAAGTGTAGAATACCAGAATGATATTTGGACTCTAAGGGTTAAATTACGAGGAGAAATTACACAAACTAGGGTTGCAGTCCCTGGAATTTAGAAGTTTGAGATGATTTGATCGAAGTTTAAAATAAAAAGGAACAGATAAGGTGTAGGGAAAGAAACTATTTCCACTGGTTGGGGAGTCTTAAGACTAGGGGGCGTCTTAAAAATTTGATTTGGACCTTTTCAGGAGTGAAATTAGGAAACGCTTCTACACAAACAGTGAAGAAGTTTAGAACTCTCTTCTGCAAACAGTAATTGATAAACCAATTAATTTTAAATCTGAGATTGATAGATAAGTTAACCAGAGGTATTAAGGAAAATCGGGCAAAGGTGGGTATATGGAGTTAAGTTGCAGATCAGCCCTGATCTCACTGAATAAACAGAGCAGGCTAGAGGGGCTAAATGACCCACTCCCAGTTATGTTCCTAAGTTGTGTCTGACCATCAGGTTAGATGTAGACTTGGTTCCCATGCAACTTCAGTTCCAAAATAGTGTGGTCTGGAATTGTTTACCTATTAATATGTTTTATTGCATTATTGATGGTACGATCCTAATAGAAATTCTACTAATGCTGACCCAACTAGAAGAAAAATTGTTAATTTAACAGGATTTAAAATAGCTCTGTCTGGAGCAGCATTAAATGGGAAGGCTTCTGAAATAAAATGGTTGGGCGGCTACATACAAATTTCAAATTAACACCTTGGGTCATGTTTTTCCATGAGGCCATTGTACCTGAAAGGATACTTAGGTTTTTTTCTTCCAGCAGTTTGTTTCTGATTGTCGTTCTGAATTTGCATTTATTGAGAGGAAACGTCCCCTCAAAGGCAGATACATAATTTCCAAATTTTGTTTGGCGTTTAATGTAAAAAATTTGCAATATCTTTAAATTATTTAGATGTATACATTTATAATCCCTATTCCTAGTTTCTTGGGTGTCTTGACACAGTCTCTCTAAATATCTCCTTGTATTTCACACCTCACAGATGGCAGCTTGTGCTGAGGCATACCTCCTGAGTGTAGTGCCAGCCTGCCAGTACCTTGGGTACATGACCATTCTTCATGTGAGACCCAGGTTGAGAGTTTCAGCAGACATTTTTGTGGGGCTGGAGGGAGGAGGAGGTTATTCTACAAAAGGCTGATTCTGTTGTTCTTCCCTTGTATTTGAATTTTGAATGTATAAAATTTCATTTCCATAGTTCTGGGTGAAGTCATCAGAAATTCTAGCACCTGCAGTATTTTGCTTTAGTCAGCAAAGTAGCCTGAATAAGATGAATCACTGGTGCAAGTAATTTCAATGTGTTTTTTTTTGTCACGAAGTAAAGGCAAATCTTATTGATTGTTTCCCCCCCACCCCCTCCCCCAAACAAGAGGAAGTCTGATTGCTTTAGTTAGGACTCTTTATAATGCAAAATATGCAGCTGCTTTTGTTTAGCATGTCTTAAATCTTATGGTAAATTGTTTTTATATCCTTAAATATAGCATGAATTTTAACAAATGTATGAACTTTCCGTTTTTACCCTTGACAGGCTGTTTTGTGTGAATGAGATGTAGTTTTCAGGGCTTGCAATGGAACTTTTGTGGAAAGTAACTGTTACTACCATACTGTATGCTGTTTTCAGACATGGTGAGTGTGAACCATTGAAAATTATAGCCACTACAGTTTCACTTGCTAAGCTTTGCAGTGTCTTTATATGTTAAGGTTTCTTCAATCAAATGAGCATTTGGAATAAGTACCATTGCTTTTGTAGTTTTAAATAATGGTGAATTTTAATTCTGCATTGATAAAATTCTCAGCACCAAGTTTGTAGTGCAACTGGGTAGAAAGAGGCAACTATGGCCCTTCAGGAGGATCTCTGCAAAGTGGTAGCTTTTTTGTGTATTTGCCTGAACGTTGAAATGTTGGTGACATATTGCATTTGAGGTTTTATGCTTTTTTCCAAGTTCAGCCCATAAGTGAACCCTGCATCCCCAATGATCTGGAGTACACCTTTTTCTGTCCAATAAACAATAAGACCTGGGGGGCTGTAAGAGAGATTTCTCATCAGTTACTGGAATGTATGATGTGCCCCCACACGTATTCTCATTGCTGTACTGCTGAAGGACTAGGTAAGTTCTCTTACTGAATCAAGATTTGAATCGGTAAATGGTTTTATTTACATAAGTCAGGTGAACTAACAGTGAACAATACCACACACAATTTTTCATATAAAGAGACACCTTTCTCTCCCTGTTGTCTCTAACCATATGGTCAATACTATACCCTCAAACTAGCCTGACTTTGCTTGTCAAGAAATTTAAAAATAACAAGCCTTGTAGCTTCTGGGTGCAATCTGTGCATAGTCTGACTGCTTACCCTCTCCTGAGAACTGCTAATATCAATGTGAGATGAATTTTCTGCCCACTCTGCTGTCAGTCATATGGCTTCAGCCAATCAAGGGCCCTGTCCTCGCTTCAAAGGATTCAGCAATAACTCAATCAAAATTACTGCTTACCCTTTTGAACTGTAAGCTAGAGTATGAATGAATACTGCATGCCCATCTGGGAAGATCTTAAAATAAAGTTATATTTTGTGATTGAATGAAACAACTCTCTCAATTGCATAGGATAATTGTAAATTAGTTAATTCCAATGAATTTGATGCTTGAAGCTTCCTGTTGATTCCGTAGGCAAATTAATAAACTGGAAAGAATACTCGTCGGTATATCGAAATCTGAACTGACCAATTTCCCGCAGAGAAAATACCTTGGGTGATTCTGATTTGACCCCCTCACATACTGATTTCTAGTACTATGGATATATGAAAGAACCAGTCAAGACTGACTGGCCCAATAAGCCTATCCCATTCTGGCACAGTATAACTTCTGAATAATTTAATTCCCCCCCCCCCTCTCCCCTCCCCCTCAGTACACAGCCATGCAACCTTCTTGAGCTGAAAAACCTGTAGCTCACTAAGGGAAACACTGGAAAATGGCTCTATCACCCTTGAAGGAGACCACAGTGACTAGGCTACAAATCCTATGATCTTTTTACCTTCTATATGTAGATATATTGGCTACTTTCAAACTCTTGAGATTGGATTTAGTGGGCAAGGGGAAGAGAGGAGACAACCGAATGGATGGCCTCATTCTTTGACATGTAGCTTCATCAGAAGAACGTATACCCTAAAGTAGGGTGCATGGAGTACTGTGGCATCGGAAATGATGCTACAGCCTTCAGAAGGGAGATGTAGTTCAATTTTTTTGCTTCTTTCTTTACTCCTTTCTTGCAGACTGACTTAATTTATGGTGGGGCTTGATTCCTCAGATGGTGCGTGGTCCTTTTTAATCTCACCAAGTTGTAATTCCATTATTAAGTGAACCTGCTGTAATACCTGATGAGTGATACTAAATTTTGGGTAAAGGTTAGATTTACAGTCAGAGAGGTGATAGTATGATGGAACATTTACATGTATATTAAAGTCAGAGTCTTACTCTGTCTCTGGTTTAATGCAGCAAATTAATTTACTTAGCTACTGAGGCAGCTTACTGTGGCAAATGGATTACCTATCTCCACTATCAGACAGAACGTTTGAAGATTTCCTGGTTTATGAAAATTTATTAATGTGCCCAATTTTGCGAGGATTTTCTATTTTCTCTTGAAGCAGCTTGTTGAGTATGATATCCGATATCCAGCAGCCCTCCTGAGCCTTTGTACAAATAGTCATTCTTCACCTGCAAACTTTATCCAAATAGTAATTTTCACAAGTGAACACAGCTCATGCATAAATAAAAATAAGGGATAGAGGTGACCAGAAAAATGCATAAACTGAAAAATCATGTGATTTTAAAGCACTTGAAATGTGAGCATGGAATATTTTCATAATTGGTAAATCTTAGAAATGGTAGGTTTACTTCTTTATAAATTTGTTTATGATCTGTTTTCTCAAGTGTTGGATAGCAAGGTGAGGTGAGTGATTGCCCTTCATATCAAGGCAGCAATTAACCGAGTGTGGCATCAAGGAGCCCTAGCCAAACTGAAATCAGTGGGAATCAAGGGGGCAGCTCTCGACTGGTTGGAATCATATCTAGCACAAAGGAAGATGGTTGTGATTGTTGGAGGCCAATCATTTCAGCCCCAGGACATTGCTGCAGGAGTTCCTCAGGGTTGTGTCCTAGGCATGACCATTTTCCGCTGCTTCATCAATGACCTTCCCTCCATCATAAGGTCAGAAGTGGGGATGTTTGCTGATGATTCTATAGTGCTCAGTACCATTCGCAACTCCTCAGATACTGCAGCAAAATTTGGAGAACATTCAGGCTTGGGCTGATGTGTGGCATGAATGTTACTTGCCACTTAAGTGCCAGGCAATGACTGTCTCCAATAAGAGAGAATCTTAACCATCTCCCCTTAACATCAATGGCATTCCCATCACTGAATCCCTCCTAGGAATTCTGTGGTGATTAACCCACCTCCTGACTCCCCAAAGCCTGTCCACCATCTACAAGGCACAAGTCAGGAGTGTGATGGAATACTCTCCACTTGCCTGGATGAGTGCAGCTCCAACAACACTCAGGGAAGCTCAACATCATCCAGGACAAAGCAGCCCGCTTGATTGGCATCCCATTCACTACCTCCACCAACGCACAGTGGCAGCAGTGTGTACCATCTCCAAAATGGACTGAAGCAAATTGCCACACCTCCTTCGACAGCACCTTGAAAACCTGTGACCTCTTCCACCTAGAAGAACAAGGACAGCAGGTGCATAGGAACACCACAACCTGCGAGTTCCCCTCTTAAGGTACACACCATCTTGACATGGAACTATATTGCCATCCAAATGGACTGCAGCACCAGTTCAAGAAGGTGGCTCACCACCATCACCTCAAGGGAGTTACGGATGGACAACAAATGCTGGCCTTGCCAGTGATGCTCACATCCTATGTAAGACTTTAAAAAAAAAAGTGATGTACTGTCTTCCGCAGCTCCCATTATATTGGGCAGAGCATTTTAGAACAATGTAAACTCATTAGGAAGAAAGGATATGGATGTAATTTAATATTGAACAGATTACGGTGAGCTACTTGGATTGATAGTAATTTGGTTCAGATACAGGAGAAATGCCGTGAACAACAGATGCCCCTCTACATTGCTTTCATTGATCTCACCAAAGCCTTTGACCTCGTCAGCAGACGTGGTCTCTTGAGACTACCAGAAAAGATCGGATGCCCACCAAAGCTACTAAGTATCATCATCTCATTCCATGACAATATGAAAGGCACAATTCAACATGGTGGCTCCTCATCAGAGCCCTTTCCTATCCTGAGTGGCGTGAAACAGGGCTGTGTTCTCGCACCCACGCTGTTTGGGATTTTCTTCTCCCTGCTGCTTTCACATGCGTTCAAGTCCTCTGAAGAAGGAATTTTCCTCCACACAAGAGCAGGGGGCAGGTTGTTCAACCTTGCCCGTCTAAGAGCGAAGTCCAAAGTACGGAAAGTCCTCATCAGGGAACTCCTCTTTGCTGACGATGCTGCTTTAACATCTCACACTGAAGAGTGCCTGCAGAGTCTCATCGACAGGTTTGCGGCTGCCTGCAATGAATTTGGCCTAACCATCAGCCTCAAGAAAACGAACATCATGGGGCAGGACGTCAGAAATGCTCCATCCATCAATATTGGTGACCACACTCTGGAAGTGGTTCAAGAGTTCACCTACCTAGGCTCAACTATCACCAGTAACCTGTCTCTAGATGCAGAAATCGACAAGCGCATGGGAAAGGCTTCCACTGCTATGTCCAGACTGGCCAAGAGAGTGTGGGAAAATGGCGCACTGACACGGAACACAAAAGTCCGAGTGTATCAGGCCTGTGTCCTCAGTACCTTGCTCTATGGCAGCGAGGCCTGGACAACATATGCCAGCCAAGAGCGACGTCTCAATTCATTCCATCTTCGCTGCCTCCGGAGAATACTTGGCATCAGGTGGCAGGACCGTATCTCCAACACAGAAGTCCTCGAAGCGGCCAACATCCCCAGCTTGTGTACACTACTGAGTCAGCGGCGCTTGAGATGGCTTGGCCATGTGAGCCTCATGGAAGATGGCAGGATCCCCAAAGACACATTGTACAGCGAGCTCGCCACTGGTATCAGACCCACCGGCCATCCATGTCTCCGCTTTAAAGACGTCTGCAAATGCGACATGAAGTCCTGTGACATTGATCACAAGTCGTGGGAGTCAGTTTCCAGCATTCGCCAGAGCTGGCGGGCAGCCATAAAGACAGGGCTAAAATGTGGCGAGTCGAAGAGACTTAGTGGTTGGCAGGAAAAAAGACAGAGGCGCAACGGGAGAGCCAACTGTGCAACAGCCCTGACAAACAAATTTCTCTGCAGCACCTGTGGAAGAGCCTGCCACTCTAGAATTGGCCTTTATAGCCACTCCAGGCGCTGCTTCACAAACCACTGACCACCTCCAGGCGCGTATCCATTGTCTATCGAGATAAGGAGGCCCAAAAGAAGAAGTTTTAAAAGCACAAAACTGAATGTGGAACTCCAAACAAATTGATCCTTAAAATGTAATAAAATTATTAGGTGATCAATATATGGGTGGTGGGGGTTGTGGAATGTAAAGAGAACAGAAGGGGCTCCAGCATTTCAGAAACTGAAAAGTTTGTGGTTCTTAGCACAAATTTAGGTTCTGTGATAATCATAGAAGCTCTTGGTGGAAGAGCTAATATTGGTTGTAAAGTTTAAAATACTCCATTGGGAAATTTACAATAAAAACTATCGATCCTGAATCTCCAAACTGATGTCAGATATATTGATGAATTTGCTCTGTGTTTTTTACGGTGGTGTTTTTACTTTTTATTATTTAAAACTTGCTGGTGATTTTCTTTAAGGTTGATTTGATGGTAGATGTTTGCTGTTGCCAATTGTCCTTTTTTGGAACTGGCTATTTTCTGATCAGATTTTGTTATTGAAATGATGGTGTTTGGTACACGTAAGGTAGTCCTGTTTTTTGTTTTAGTCAATAGGAGTTAATGAGTAATTTGGTTTTATAAATTCAAATATGGCGATAATGCACGTATTCTAGGGAGGAAGACAGTTGGCCAGGATTCCTTGACACTGAACAAAAAGTGGCAATATGAGCAAAGTATTGATTATTGTTAACCATCGAGCTAAAACTTAGCTTGAGTTGCCTTTGAGGAGATAGTTTACAATAGGGATGAGGACCGATTTATCAGAAGATGAAACTGAATGAATCAGGGCACTTGGACATTTTGTAAACCTGTAGATTTTCTCAAGCCACCTTTTTTCTAATGGTTTCACATAACTTTAATAAAGAATTAAATATAAACAGTGTATCCTACTCTTCTTGAACTTTTGAGCCGTGTAACGTAGACAGAGTGGAACTTGGTCAGAATTACAAGGAAGAAAACTAAGTTCTTGGGAAGTCATTTCTGACTTGGTTTCAGTAAAATCCCCCACTGTTCAGAACTGAATGTAAAAAGTAGGTTAGAAAGAGTTGTACATAGCAAACTTAGAACTGTATATACTCATTGCACCTGCTGCCTCTTTTTACCTTTCCCTCTTGGCTCTGCATATATTTTTAGGAGGATTTTGGGGTGAGCTTCCTAGGGTTTTTCTTTTTTTAAAAAGTGCTTTGATTTTCAACTGAACAATTAATATGTATTAATCTTTAAAATAAATAACACTGGTTTGACTTAACTCGACCACCTAGATCATTCGTTACCCAGAAGTTATCTACCCTTGAACCTTACTCAGTTCAAGGAGACACTCGGCTTCACACAACTTCTGTCACTGTCAGCTGTAGCTCCTACCTTGTGATGCTGTTTCCTCAGGGCTGGACTCTGTCCTATTTGTGGGAATTCCTGATCAGGATTTCCAGCTGCATTGGGGAAGTCAGCCGGGTTATAACTGAATTCAATCAGGGTGGGAAATTTTAATTGACACATGTATCCCTGGGCGAAGGAGGATGGAGAAGAGCTGGGATTGCATTCCCACACTTGATCACTATTGTAATCCCTATTGAAAAGATTTTAAATTCTTTCATGGCATGTGGGTGTTGTTGAAAGCCAGTATTTGTTGCCCATTTGTAATTGCCCTTGACAACTGAGTGGCTTGCTAGACCATTTCAGAGAGCAGTTACGAGTTAGCCACATTGCTGTGGGTCTGAAGTCATGTGTAGGCGAGACCGGGTAAGGATGGTAGATCCTTCCCTAAAGGACATTAGTGAGCCAAATGGGTTTTTATGACAATCGGTGGTAGTTCCATGGCACAATTACTGAGACTAGCTTTCAATTCCAGATATTTTTATTTATTAATTGAACTAAATTCCACCAGCTGCTGTGGTGGGATTTGAACCCATGTCCCCCGGGCATTAGCCTGGGCCTCTGGATTACTAGTCCAGTGACATAAGCACTACACCGAGTGTGTGGATGTCTGATTATGATTGGTTGTAGTCAAATAGTCTGCTTACACACTGTCTTGGTTCTTGCATGAAGAACTGCCATTTAGTTGTACAAGAGGACTTCAGGAAAGTCAGTCAACTCAATTGGTTGAAATTATAGTCGCAATAATATCACATACATAGTCTTTTGCTGATCTCCCCATTTTGTGCACTTCACTGTGTTGTTAGATTTTCAGAATGTAGCTCAATACAGTTGGTTTCAACAAGCCCCAAAACATTCAATTTATGAATCAAAATGCTCTTATGTGCTCTCATGGGTTTGATACTTGAATGAAGATTTCAATTAGCTGGTTCCCAGATCTTTTATATCTAAAGTAAAAGCCTAAAATAACAGGACTTGCAATGTAAAATGAAAGTAGTTAGTGACTCAGTTGGTATGAAGCAACTACCCTAACTTCTGACTTAAACCAAACTGGTTAATTACGCTGTGGCAGCAACTGGGATTTTCTGTTTATGGAAAGGTCCACTGCAAACCCAGTTTCAAAGTGTAGGCATAGTTAAGAACATGGGGATATAAAGGACTGGTAAAGACTATTGTGCATCTAGCTGGTCCTAGTGAAGAAAATGGAAAATGTGTTCCCACTAGGCAATTAGTTGTGCTGAGGAGACCTGTTTCCAGTATTGCATGATGCTTTGCATCCACTATTTAAACTATGCATGCACTGTCTAAAGATAACTTGGAAAACACTCTAATACAAGAAGGGTCACTGACTCCAGAACCTCTTGGGCCAACACTTTCATGTTCCCAACCAGAATTCCTTTTTTAAATGTGTATGAAGACAACTGAGCCTATGTTCCTTCCTAAAATAGGAATTTTTAGACCCATGAGTTAATTACCTTTTGAGCCCCATCCTATCCTTTTAAAGGTGGATTGGTATTTCCATTGTTAGTGCTCAAACTACTAAAGACTTATGAAGCTTTTTTTTTTTTTGGCTAATCTTAGTTGTGTAGTATCTTTTTGCTATTTTTTAATCCCAATCTTGGTGTGTGTGCGTGTCTCTCTAAGTCCCTGCTTTTTTGTTTCCTTGTTCTCTCAACCTCTGTTCTATTCTATTGTTTAATAAATATTGTTTGCTGCCATGTTTCACTGCCACTAGTGTTACTTAGTTTTGACCATAATTGAATACACAGGTTGGTTCAGAGGTAGTGCCATGCTGTTTTCCTGAGTCAGAAGCTTGTAGTTTCAAATTCAACTCCAGGGACTTGAGCATATAATCTAGGCTGGTACATCAGTGTGTTACTGAAGGAAAGCTGCATTGTGGGATGAGATGTTTAACCAATGCCCCATTATCTTGTTCAGATAGGTTTAAAGGCCCCATGGCACTATATGAAGAATAGCAGGGGAGTTCTATACTGGCTAACATTTATCCCTTAATCAGTCTATTAATTCTGGTCATTTCTCACTCTGGGATCTTGCTGCATGGATATTTGCTGTCATATTTGCCTAAACTGAATGACCACTGCACTTCAAGAAAAGCTTATACTTGAATGTAGAATAATGTCCAAAGGCACTTCAGAAGCTGACAAAAATGGATGCCAAACTAAAAGGTAGTGATCAGTTGGTCCATTAAACCTGTCCTGTATTAGCATGGTTTAACCTCTGCACACCATCACCCCCATCTGCCCACTGCCCTTCTGCAAAGTTGCCTGGGTGAGACAGGAAAAACTACTCCTGATTCTTTTTTTGTGTTGGGGGAGGGAAGTGAGGGAAGAAACTCATTCCTCTTCAACCCATGAAGGTGATCAAGTTCCAGCAGACTAGTGCCTTGACGTGTATCTCCTTCTGCACCCCCTCGCCATTGCCCCAGTGATCCACTTACCTTCTATATGAAAGATATTAGCCACTCTTGAACTTGTGCAGCTCCCCTTTGAATGTTTCAGCAAATCATAACTCGCTGCATATGCTGACAATATCTTCCAGAGCTTTTCATAGTGGGTGGGAAGAAAAAGTATTTCTTAGCATCTTGAAATATTCAGCAGGTCAGACAGCATCAGTGGAGAGAGAAACAAAGTTAATGTTTCAGGTCAATGACCTATCAGAAGGAACTCAATACTTCCTCCACTTACGTTATGGATAGGTTAAGGAACCTATCAGTGAAGTTGTTTGGACTAAGTTGAATCATTTCAAATATCTCGAAGAAAGAAAAATCTTTCACTTATGTGGCACCGAGTGTGATCTCATGATGTCTCAAAGCACTTAACAGCCCATTTGATACTTATAACGTGTAGTCACTTTTGTAATACAGTGAAACATGGTAGTCAATTTGTGCAGAGTCAGGTCCCACAAACACCATTGAGATAATAGTTAGATAATCTGTTTGAGTGTTGTTCGTTGGGAGGGCAGACTAACCTCTTATCTGAAAGATGGCACTTCTGCCAGTGCAGCACTCCCTCAGTATTACACTGAAGGATCAGCCCACAATGTGTTCAAGTCTTTGGAAATACCCACAACCTAACAGGTGATAGTGCTACCACTGAGCCAAGACTGACACTCAAATCCTTAATTTTTGAGTGCTGTCTAACCCTCTAGTTGAGATATAAATTCATGATCTGATCAAATGGTGTAACAGGTACAAAGGACTGCTTGGTCTTTTCTTTCTATTTTGGCAAATGAGAGGGCCCTAAAACTGGATGTCAATCTAGGGCAGTGGTTCTCAAAGTGGGTCTGCGAAGGTCCTCCAGGTGCACTGGTCCAAAATGCAAGTCACTGAAGCTGATATTCTGCAAGAAAAGTTCAACTGACTTTTGGCTCAATGTACAGTCCAAGTATCTAGGACTCACCAGTGCAGCACTGTTGCTGTTCCCAATAATATACAACTGCGAGATTGGATTTTCAACATTTGTGGGGCTGAAAACCAAGAGGAACCACCGACTGAATGTGGAGCCTAACATGAAATTGAAGCTCTCCAGCTTGGAACCGGACATCACCTCATTGCTTCGGGCTGCAACTGTGAAGAGAGAAACAGAGTAACATTTTGAGTCAAATATGATTTCAAGAGGAGTCGCATCTGACTCTAGTGTTGTCTCTTGTTTCTCTCTCCATAGCTGCTGCCAGACCTACTCAGTATTTCCAGCACTTCCTGTTTTGTTTTCAGATTTCCAGCATCCACAGTATTTTGCTTTTATCGCTGCATTGGTGTTTTATTAAAACTAGTGCCATTTTTGAGTTTTTTGCGGATGGGGTAGGACTGGTAGGTAGTTCATTGGGTCTTTTGTCCCCTCTAAGTGGTCTGTGGACGAAAATTTTGAGACCCACTGGTCCAGGGGCCCTTCTCCGAAGCCTTCACATTCCCCATGTTGTGCAGGGGACCAAATTTGGATGGATAAGACATGACCAGGATTTTTTTTTAAGGAAGGGGAATATTGTATTTTATATTTAATTGTAATGGTAATCCATCCTAAGTACAGGTGGTTTGGATTTACAATGAGGGAAACATTCAGCAATGTGATTTTAGTTGTTTGGGCTGCAGGCCAGCTGCAAAATGGAAACGTCTGAATCCAAGAGGAAAAATTAAGACAATAAGTCTTGGAGCATAAGGCCTAGAAATGCTATTTGGAGTCCAGTTTGTGATCAGAATATGCTGTTATTCTTTCTTTCTTTTTTTCTTTTGGGCCTCCTTATCTCGAGAGACAATGGATACGCGCCTGGAGGTGGTCAGTGGTTTGTGAAGCAGCGCCTGGAGTGGCTATAAAGGCCAATTCTGGAGTAACAGGCTCTTCCACAGGTGCTGCAGAGAAATTTGTTTGTTGGGGCTGTTGCACAGTTGGCTCTCCCCTTGCGCCTCTGTCTTTTTTCCTGCCAACTACTAAGTCTCTTCGACTCGCCACAATTTAGCCCTGTCTTTATGGCTGCCCGCCAGCTCTGGCGAATGCTGGCAACTGACTCCCACGACTTGTGATCAATGTCACACGATTTCATGTCGCGTTTGCAGACGTCTTTATAACGGAGACATGGACGGCCGGTGGGTCTGATACCAGTGGCGAGCTCGCTGTACAATGTGTCTTTGGGGATCCTGCCATCTTCCATGCGGCTCACATGGCCAAGCCATCTCAAGCGCCGCTGACTCAGTAGTGTGTATAAGCTGGGGATGTTGGCCGCTTCAAGGACTTCTGTGTTGGAGATATAGTCCTGCCACCTGATGCCAAGTATTCTCCGAAGGCAGCGAAGATGGAATGAATTGAGACGTCGCTCTTGGCTGGCATACGTTGTCCAGGCCTCGCTGCCGTAGAGCAAGGTACTGAGGACACAGGCCTGATACACTCGGACTTTTGTGTTCCGTGTCAGTGCGCCATTTTCCCACACTCTCTTGGCCAGTCTGAACATAGCAGTGGAAGCCTTACCCATGCGCTTGTTGATTTCTGCATCTAGAGACAGGTTACTGGTGATAGTTGAGTCCAGGTAGGTGAACTCTTGAACCACTTCCAGAGCGTGGTCGCCAATATTGATGGATGGAGCATTTCTGACATCCTGCCCCATGATGTTCGTTTTCTTGAGGCTGATGGTTAGGCCAAATTCATTGCAGGCAGACGCAAACCTGTCGATGAGACTCTGCAGGCATTCTTCAGTGTTATACTTTGTCATTATATAGTCTCTGTAATTCCAAAGTTACTTCTTGTTCGAACTGACTACTGGCCTGGGTGATTGAGGAGTTGGTTTAAGAGGTTGATGTCTTAAAATGTCTCGTATTTATCACGTGGTGCAATGCTTGGCATTTCATGGTAGAATCTGTAAAATACTGTGCAAAGACCTGCCATACGTAAATCAATTTGCCATAATGTGTACAAACTAAAGCATAAAATATCTCCCTATTGAGACATTAAATCACTTCAGTATTTTATACTGTTGGTTTGCTGGGTGTGTGGCGGATATTGCCGGACGAACGTCCACGTATCCATATAAATACTTTTAAACGCCTCCTGATAAAAGAAAGGTGCCTGTTTATTTCACTGACCATCACTTTTGTCAGCATGGCCTGGGGCCAAGCTCCTCCCTTCCTGCTTCTTAGTTGTGCTTTTCCTTTCCTAGTTTCAATTTACTATCCTAAAAGAGTGCCTGAAAGACCTTTACAGAATCTCGTCAATAAGTAAAAGCCGATTTAAACAGGCAAATACCATAAAAAATATTTATTGAGAGAAGAGTTGTGACTGCTGTGCGGTGGTGTCGGTGGGTTTGGCGCGGCGGCGCGGCCAGGTCTGTCCCGGGGTCCTGGGCCTTCGGCTGCAAGTGCACGCTCGCCGCGCGCTCCCGCCCTTCAGTCTCGGCGCCGCCGCTGCTGCTGCTGTCGCGCGGAGAGAAAACCGGCCGCGTCTCTTCGTCTTTTCCGTTTCAATAAAAGTCTGAACTTTATTTCCGCGCCCGTTTCCTCTCCAGTTTTATATATTCCTTTTTTTTAAACGAAAGCTCAGCTACTCACAAAGCGGAGAGAAAATGCCCGCAGCCACAAAAGCGGCGGAATCGCTGTCCTCTTCCGCCGCCGGACCAGAGGCCGCCGCTGCAGCGGTGAGTCTCCAGGCCGGGCAGGGGCAGGCGGCGCACCCGCAGAATGAGGCACTCAGACAGGTTCTCAACGTCATCGACAAGAAAGTGCGGAACATGGAGAAGAAGAAGGTAGGAGAGGGCAAAGGCCCCGCTGTAGACGCACAGGAGGCTTCGGCCTTCACATTAAAAGAAAACGAGTCTAATAGTCCTGTAATATCGAAGCAGTAGTTTGCAATTTCCATCGCTAATCTGTAGACTGGAAGTATATCACTGTCCCTTTCAGATGTTCGATTAGTGACTTTAAATAGTTTAGGTAAGTTGGCTTTTTATTAATTTAACATTTGAACTTGTATTTTAATTTCCCATGACTTTCTAGAGTCGCATTTTGCACTTCTGGTATATCGCGGTTTGTGGATTTTTTGAAGTAAAAGAATGCTTAAAATATGTAAAAGGAACGTAACCAAATTTTCTGCAGTTTGTTAGCACGCAGTCTTGAATAATTTTGCACCTTCGTCCGCGAGCACGTCTTCACACAAAGGCTAGTGGAAATCTGAAGCTCTCGACTCCAAAAAGCCGTTGAGGCTAGGTTAGTGGAAAAATTCAGAATTCGAAATTGAAATGCACAGCTTTTTATTACGCTAGGATATTGAGGGTTACGAAATCAAGCCAGGTAGATGGAGTTAAGATACAGATTAGCTATGCATAATGGAACAGGCTTGAAGGGCCGAATGTTCTGAAGTTCTAGACTGTAGTTATAAACTCTTGAAGGAATATTTTTGGACTCTAGACTAAGTACAATTAATAGTAACAAAGTCACATTTGTGGATACATTTTAACAAAAATGTAATGTTTAAATAACCAATATACAACCAAGAAAGGCAAAAGTGGTTTAATCCATTTGAGAAGACAGCAATGTCAGCTGTTAAAATACATTGCTTGCCTATAGAGGAATATAGATAACTCTTACTAATTATTTCTGCAACAAAACACATTGCAGCTTGCTTCAGGTGGAAAGAAGCTGTTTTTTTTTTTGGTGGGGGTGGATGCATACTGGGGAAACCTACTTGATTTCACAAGCCTGATGCCACAGCAGAGTTATGAAATCCTGAGGAGGGCACTTCAAGGATGTGCTGAAAGCCAACATGAAGAAATGCAACATTGACATCAACCCCTGGGAGACCATCGCCCTGGACCGAACCAGATGGAGGCAGAGTATGGGAAGGATCCCAGCATTTTGAGACCCAACGATGACAAAATGAAGAGGAAAAGCGAGAGCGGCGGAAGAACAAGCCATGACCCCACATGACAACAAATGCCCGATGTGCCATAAAGTCTGTAAATCCCGAATCGGCCTCATCAGTCATCTTTGGACTCACGGAAGACAATCGTCCTCGCCTGTGAGGGATAGCCAATAATAATGAAATCCTGGCCTTCAAATTTGATCTAATGCCTTTCTTTTTGGTGGATGAAGAAGCACCTTCATTTGAGAGACGTGGCAAACCATTTTCTGAATTTTGCTGGATGGTAATATCCATGATTCATTTCAGTATGTCTACAGTATGGCTGAGTAGTGTTTCAGACAACTGTACCAACTTGCTTGCAGTTAGTGGTGTTTAGCTGAGGTGACCTATAAGAACATAAGAAATAGGAGCAGGAGTAGGCCATTCGGCCCCTCAAACCTGCCCCGCCATTCAATAAGATCATGGCTGATCTGCCCCAGACCTCAGCTCCTCTTTCGTGCCAGTTCCTCAGCCCTTAACTCCCCTATATTTTAAAAATCTATCTACCTCTTTTAAATACTTTCACATACTTTATCTAGCTTTCACAACTCTCTGGGGTAGAGAGTTCCAGTCATTCACTACCCTCTGAGAGAAGAAATTCCTTTGCATCTGTTTTAAGTGAGTGTCCCCTTAGTCTGTAACCATGTCCCCTAGTTCGAGATTCTCCCACTAGTGGAAACATCTCAACATCTACCCTGTCAAGCCCCCTCAGAATCTTGTACGTTTCAATAAGATCACCCCTCATTCTTCTAAACTCTAATGAATAAAGGCCTAACCTGTTTAGCTGTTCTTGATAAGTCAACACCTTCATTCCAGGAATCAGCCTAGTGAATCTCTTTTGAACTGCCTCCAATGCCAGTATATCCTTTCTTAAATACGGGGACCAGAACTGTACACAGCACTCCAGGTGCGGCCTTACCAACACCCTGTACAGTTGTAACAAGATTTCCCTATTTTTAAACTCCAACTCCCTAGCAATAAAGGCCAAAATTCCATTTGCCCTCTTAATTACTTGCTGCACCGGCATACTAACTTTGTGTTTCATGCATAAGAACATCCAGATCCCTTTGTGCTGCACTTTTTTGAAGTCTCTCTCCATTTAAATAATAGTCTGCCTTTTGATTCTTCCTACTGAAGTGCATGACCTCGCACATTCCTGCATTAAACTCCATCGGCCAAATTTTTGCCCACTCATTGAACCTATCTATATCCCCTTGCAGTGTCAGATGGAGGATCACAAATTGTTCCTCAAAATTGGGTTCCTGAAATAACTTAACTTGGTGAAAGAGGAAGATGGCGGCACATCCTGTGGACTGGTGTGCACTACCACGATGACCAGTGGCTACAGCAGCTTGGCAACAGGCGCCAATACCAAAAACAACAACTCAGCGTCACCTAGCAGCCTCACATGTGGCACTTGAGACTGAACCTGCCTCTCAAGGATTGGCCTTCACCGCCAACAGCAAAAGTGCACCAAGAGAAGACAGCCCATCTAACTGGATTGTTTGCTGCGTGTCCGTCATCTTTAGTAGATGGATAGATGCCAACCATGAAGTAACTTATGGAGGCAATGATGCATCTGAAACTCTGGGATAGGGACAATGTGAAGCCATCTCCTTTTCTTGCCCAAATATCCCCCTGCCAAAGTTGTTTGTGTGTTGTATAAGGTTGAGTACAACCTTCCTAAAATCTTCATCTGCGAAGAAATGCCAAGATAACTGCTGCTAAAACCAGCAAGCTATCGTGACGGTCTTTGGCATGTTAAGGTAAAAGTTTCACTTTGTCTTGCCCTCAGCCTATGAAGTCTGTACTCATGTTGGTTATGGACAAAATAACGTATAATGAGTGGTTAAACTGAAAAATGTGTGAGGTGTTCAAATATGTTAATTTTGATCTAGTCAAGCTAGTTGCTCTATAGTTTTTTAAATTAGTCCTCAAGAATCCGGTCCTGGTGAAAATATAGAACAAAGATGTGCTTCACTTCAAACTGAATCTTGCAAATTAATTTGGTCTTCCTGTATTCAGATTGCAAAAATACCACCTCTTGCTGTAATCCACGAGAACACAATGAGGAATAGCTGTTTTGTGTTTGACTTGAGTTCTCAACATTCACGCAGCTGAGCATAGGAATGCTTTTTCAATAATGTTTCCTGTACCAGTTCCCTTTGAGGCATCTATGCTATCTTAATTTTATTTTCAAGCTGATTTCAAGATAGTGTAATGTGAAATTTTTGCATATTAAAAATTGCTAAAGCTTCAGAGAAGTATTTAATATTTAAATGGCTATTCCTTTATTATTTTCCCGTCTTCTTCCTTATTCCGTTTAGATGCTAGCTGCTGCTGTGGTATGATTGCATGGTTGCCATTAGACTTCAGCACTTCATTCTTCATGTGAGCTTTCACTATTGATAGGCTGTTTAAGTATGGAGCTGAACCAAGCCAAGCGTAATTAGTCCTCATTCAGTGCATGCACACTTTTCATGGGGTGATCACTGGCAATCGGGAGTTGTGAACACTGGCTAACTTTCACCTCACTACCTCAGGGCCACTGGGGCCAGACATAACATCCTGTTTTACTTGAGTCAGCTAACTTAACACGTAAAGGATCTTCTGGTTCGTCACGTTCAATATTACCCAGGATATTGTCATTAACCACTTAGCCATTCAGGGATCATCTTACTTTAAATTGCTTCTGTGTACAAATCATATTTTTTTCAGAACCATTTTTAAGAATAAGTACTTTTGCTTTTGAAATGGGAAAATTACCTTCTGAATTAAAATATGTAGGGTAGGGAAAATATTTTCTGCACTATTCACTTGCTTTGAAGCTTAATGGAGCCCTTGAATTTTTGAGAATAAGTTGGGCATATACAGAACAAAATACTACATCAAGGTCAAAAGATTGCATGTTATGGAAATTCTTTTGTGTTTTTGCTCTTTTCATGTCTGTCTTGTCTCCTCCCTCCTCCTCTTCCCCACCCCACCTCCACTCCTGTCCCACTATGTCATGCAACAAAGCATGTGGTAGGGCATGAAGAATCATACATATTTTCTCCTCTTCCCAAAAGAAGAAGCCCTTCAAGTACCCAAGCAAACACTGTCCCCACCAGTTATACCGCATCACCTAAGTTGACAACTGTTCGTACTGGACTAGTTTCCATCGCTGTACATATCAATTACAAAGTTGCTGCTTAACATAGTAAGTGTGCTAGCTATTTAGGACCATTCAGTAAGCTCTTTGCACCCCATTAAAAGTGCAATTACCTTAATTACTTTTCTGTGCCTACCATTTAATGTTATATATTGAAAGGAATGTGTTAACTGAAGTCATTTTGAAATTTACTAATTTGGCACAAATCATAAAAGGTTGAAGCCGCCAGTGTTGCAGGATGAATCAGAGCGGCTCTTGCTGCCTTTGGCTAGCTATTCAATTTCAGCGTTCCAGAATTGCTGCCACCGCTTTTGAAACACAGCAGTCTCAAGTACCATTTAATTGCAGTGAGATAAATGCATTTAAATCAAGTATCAGCACTGTATTATGTAGTTTATTTGATTCAGACACCAGCATCTGTAATGGAGCTGTTAACTTCAGTGCACTTAGATTTACTTTGGGTGTACAGCATTAAAAGTTACAATCTTCTGCAGGATGTCTGGGGTTATGATAGTTTCACCTTCCAATGTTTATAGCGGGCAGATCGTGTTATCAGTGTGACCACTATAGATCGGTGGGGACTATACTACCAGCTGTACTTTCTGAGGCACCAAAATGGGCAAGTTCTTGGATTTCATTCTAACCAAAGCTTGTTGGTATATTCCATCAAGGTGGTAGAAGGAAGGGCCTCCCTTTTCAGTTAACATGGGTTGAAATGGGAAAATGACCTGGTTTGAGTCAATACTTACAGTTGTGATTGAATCAAAGGAACCTTTTAAGAAACTGATCCCTATTGGTTCACTTTTGGCTAGTCAACTTGCTGACAACACCCATTGCATGCAGCTTATGCACTGATGGGGCAATTTCCAAAACTCTTATGGTGCAGCCAAAACCACATTGCCTGTAGGTGAACAAGTATGGGACTACACAGTCATACCTGAAAGAATGTGACTCCACACTTCTTAGAGTTGATTTCCAGTGCCAGAGAGGTTAATTGGCAGTCATTAAAAGGATATTTACACAACTAATTACAGGTCGATAATATCTGCAGCACGTTTAGTTTTTATCTACCGAGCAAATACAGCAACTTCATGACGTTCAATCTTTGTCAATGGCAAGACAGACAGCAAATTGCCATTTTCAAAACAATAACTCTAGAGTAGTGCAACTCGGACAGCAACTTTTGGCATTTAAACGTGCATCTGTTCCGAACCTAAAGTTGCTATACAAATATCAGCGAGCACCGTAAGGACTGGGCTTAGGACACACTAAGCTGTGAACTTTGTTCATGAGTGAATGCTGACTAGCTGAAATAAAAAAAAAATGTAAGCAATAAATTGAAGCCTGGCTTAACCAATGTATAGTAAGTGCATTGTGTATCGTCTGCCACTATAAATCACTGCAACTTTTTATTGGTGTATAATTGGTTTAGATGTTTTCGCTAAGGCAATGTTTCTCTCAAGCTTTATTGTATTGAATCACAAAGAAGTGTGAAGCCTTCCATTGAAATGGTTATTTCAGGGTTTTTTCTATACTTGGTCACTTTCTAGAAGAATACTAAAACCATTAGAATGGATGCATTTTACAATGTGGCATTGAGAATTGGCCTTAAAATCTGTTTTGGAACTTGGGCAGTTTTGTAATGGAAAAAAGTAGACTTGTATCATAAAGTTATTTGGTTATGCACAGTGTCATTTCTTACCAATCAGTGTTGATCGTAAATTTCAGGACTAAGAAGAGCCAAATGTTTACAGAGTTTTTATTGGGCGTATATTGCCTGAAAAATACAATTGGTGCCCATCAGGCTCTTTTTGGTTTTACTCATTTAAGAGTAGTTTGATATCTCTACATTTTTGTATGGTGCTAATGTGCTACATGTGGTTGATATTGGAAGAATTCTGAAAAGTAGCTTGGTATTACAGAAGATTCCTGATTGGAATCTCTGACAGGGTCAGCTTAAATATTTAAATATTTTATTGCCTTGAATAAGAGGTAGGCCATGTAGGACTGAGATGAATTTCTTCACTCAGAGGGTGGCGAATCTTTGGAATTCTCTACCTCAGGGCTGTGGAGGCTCAGCCATCGAGTATATTCGAGACCGATAGAGTTCTCGATATTAAAGATATCAGGAATAGTGTGGGAAAATGGCGTTGAAGTAGAAAATCAGCCATGCGCTAGTTGAATGAGAGAGCAGGCTCGAGGGGCTGAATGCCCACTCCTGTTCCTATTTATGTTCCTATATTATATTCCAGTATACATTCATAGATTGCTTGAGGAGTCAGCTATGTGTTGGAGAGCTTTTGGTCTTACCCGTAAATTAAGCCGTGTTTTAAAAATTTTTCAGGAAATCTTAAGTCAGATTGGATAAATGCCAAATCTTTCTTTAGGGTTTTAATTGAGTATCCCCCAGTTCTCTGTGCGCACCTTTTTTTCCTGGGTTTTATTTGCAGTGCAGCATTGTATTCTGGGCTGCTGTTGCCAGTTCCTCCTGCGTTCATGAGCTGATTGGATTCAAATGTTCTGTGTTCACTTTTTGGCTTGCTTAAATGTGTCCAACCTCCCAACCACCTTGGTTGGTTAGGCAAGGGTAATAGTTGTATTACCTCATTCCATTTGTCATGGAGATGTGTCAAGTAGTTTGTGGTTTGGTGATCTTTATTGCATTTTGCCACACCTGAAATGAGGACTTGGCTGTTTCAATAATGTCATGATCCCCTTTAACCTCTCCCTCCTTGTAAACTCCCCAACCATATTCATGGCCATCCCTTTGAGCTTACCATCTCCCATCATTTGCAGATAAGGCCATTTCTGATCACTTCCTTGTATCACACTCCACCTGTAACCCATTTCTGTTTCCAAACCTTGATTCCTGCTGTGTTTGTCCCGAGGGGAAAAAGCTATCTCCCAATCCCCTTACGATTGCGCTTTCAGAATTTCAACTGTCTAGCCTTTGGCCCTTCATTCATCACATTACTGCAGTTACTAATTTGCTCACCCGCAACTCCACCTTTGTCATAGTCCCTACCCTGCCCCTCATTTCTGCTCCCAGAAGTCCAAGTACAAACTTTAATCGATATGGTGGACAACTAGTTTAGTCAGTGACACATCTGGCTGAAGTGCATAAAACACTATTGGGACCTGTTCCTGACTGCCAAAACTGCTCACTATTTCAGAATCATCCTGGAATCCAAAGATAACTCCTGGCTTTTCTGTATTGCAAACCATCTTCTTAAGCTCTCTCCCCATCTCCTCCATCCTCACTTCCAACAGGTGTAAGCAGTTCAAGGGAGACTTTGCTTCGAAGATTGAGATTATCTGATCAATTACCTCTGCCACTTCCCTCCCTTCCATTAGTCCACCGGGCCAAACTACAGCTCCCCCCGCCCTAGCCCAAACTTGCACTATTCTCCAGTTTCTCTGCTATCTCCCCTCATGCCCTCTCTGAGCTGAGCTTGTCATGAGGCTTACACCTGCTCCCTTGACTCTATTCTCACTAAATGGCTGACAACCCAACTTCGCTTCCTGGTCTTTGTTTTAGCCAATATTGTTCACAGTTCCCTTTCTTCAGGTGTTACTCTTGGCTTCAAATCTGCCATCATAATCCCCTCCTCAAAAAACCAAACCTTGATCCCTCTGTTCTTGCAAACTACTGCCCATCTCCAACCTCCCTTTGCTCTCAAACCCTTGAGCATGTTAATTCAAAACAAAGTGCTTGAAATACTCAGCAGGTCTGGCAGCATCTATGGAGAGAGAAACGGGTGCCATTTTGAGTCAGATATGACTTGTTCAGAACCTGGTTTCTGAAACGTCATATCTGACTCGAAACGTCACCTCTGCTTCTCCACAGATGCTGCCAGATCTGACGCGTATTTCTAGTATTTTCTGTGTTCGTTTCAGATTTTCAGCATCCACAGTTTTTTGCTTTTATCCTTGACCATTTTATTGTCTCCCAAATCCATGGCCATCTTTCCCAGAATTCCATGTTCGAATTCTTCCAGTCAGGTATCTACCCCTGCCATGGTACTGAAATGGCTGTTAACAAAGTCACGAACGACATTCTGTGTGATAGTGACAAAGGTAAACTGTCCCACCTTATGCTTCTCAACCTGTCTACAACCTTTGACATAGGTGACTACACCATCCTCCTCCAGTGTCTCCACTGGCATCCAGCTGAGGGGACTACACTCGCCTGATTCCATACTTTTTCTATCTAATTGTAGCGCGGGAATCACCTGCAATGGCTTCTCCTGCTCTCTCTGGTGTCCCCAGGGATCTATCCATGGCCCCCTTCTATTTCTCATTTACATGCTGCCCCTCATCGACACCATCTGAACCCAGTTTGCACATGTACACTGACAACACCCAACTCTGCCTCACCACCACCGCTCTCGACTCCTCTGCTGCTTCAAAATTCTCAGACAGCTTGTCCAACATCCAGCACTGCATGAGCAGAAATTTCTTCCAATTAAATATTTGGAAGACGGAAGCCATTGTCTTTGTTCCTGCTATAAATTTCATTCTCCAGTCACTGGCTGCATATGTGTCTGAGGCTGAACCAGACTGTTCGCAATCTTGGTGTCCTCTTTGACCCCAAGATGAGCTTCTGATTACATCCGTGCCAAGACCATCTATTTCCACCTCTAACATTGCCCGACACTGTCCCTGTCTCAGCTCAACTGCTGCTGAAATCCTCATCCATGCCTTTGTTACCTCTAGGATTGATTATTCCAATGCACTTCTAGCCTGCCTCCCACATTCTACCTTCTGTAAACTTGAGGTCATCCTAAACTCTGCTGCCAGCATCCTTGTGCTCACTAAGTCCCAATCACCCCTGTGCTTGCTCACCTACATTGGCTCCCAGTCAAGCAAGTCCTTGATTTTAAAATTCTTGTCTTTGTTTTCAAATCCCTCCATGACCTCACCACCTGATCTTTAATCTCCTCTAGCTCCACAACCCTCTGACATCTAAGCTCCTCTAATTCTGGCCACTTGAACATCCTTGATTTTAATCGCTCCACATTGATGGCTGTGCCTTCAGCTGCGCAAATCCTAAACTCTGGAATTCCCTTGCTAAAGTTCTTCCATTCTCTAACTTTTGTTCCTGTTGTACTCCAGAAAGCTTCTTGAAGGATTACTTGGGTGCCAATCTTAACTTAGTCTTGCATTTATTTTACGAAGTAAAAAGATACCAATCATGCAGCTCCTCACTCAAACCATCACCCAGTTTCACCAAGTGTCTCCTTGTGCATATACTCAAGACAGACACTAATTAACACTCTACACTGCATATGATTAAGTACAATTAACAGATCCCCTTTTTCTTTAAATAAAACCTAGAGTTTAACCTGCACAATCGTTTCAAAATAAGTTCCATATTTTGTATAAAGCATTACATTGCAAGACGCCCCTCCTAGGACCCCTAACAATTTCTTTGTACAAGCATTCCTTTTCATAAAACGATCAGATAGTTAATGACTTGCATGTAACCATTTAATTTTGGAGATTTCCTTTCTCGCCAGCATTTGTTTCATTTCAGCAAGGTAATCCATAAACCTTTCTCTCACTCACTTTTTGTAGACTGTACATTCTCACACGGAACGATTACATAACATTCAATGGGTATTTTATCTTCAGTATGCCTCTTGTACCGAATCTCACCTAAAAATATTTGACAAACAGAACCCCCATATCCACTGCCTCCACAAGAGCCAGTGTTTACACAGCTGAAGTACTTTTAACAACCCGTTTTATTTTCTTAGCTTCCCAAGCTATAGGACATTTCTCTTTCACCAGTCAAAAGTATTATGACCTTCCATGACGGTGCTTCTGGTATGACCTCCTTTTTCCTCAACCGAGGATCCCCCCCCACAGTTGTTGACAGGGCCCTCAACCGTGTCCGGCCCATTTCCCGTACCTCTGCCCTCTACCCTTCCCCTCCCTCCCAGAACCGTGACAGGGTTCCCCTTGTCCTCACTTTCCACCCCATCAGCCTCCATATCCAAAGGATCATCCTCCGCCATTTCCGCCACCTCCAGCGTGATGCCACTACCAAACGCATCTTCCCCTCCCTTCCCCTGTCAGCATTCCGAAGGGATCGTTCCCTCTGCGACACCCTGGTCCACTCCTCCATTACCCCCACCACCTCGTCCCCATCCCGTGGCACCTTCCCCTGCAATCGCAGGAGGTGTAATACCTGCCCATTTACCTCCTCTCTCCTCACTATCCCAGGCCCCAAACACTCCTTTCAGGTGAAGCAGCGATTTACTTGTACTTCTTTCAATGTAGTATACTGTATTCGCTGCTCACAATGTGGTCTCCTCTACATTGGGGAGACCAAACGCAGACTGGGTGACACCTCCGCTCAGTCCGCAAGCAGGACCCTGAGCTTCCGGTTGCTTGCCATTTCAACACTCCCCCCCCCCCCCCCCCCCTGCTCTCATGCTCACATCTCTGTCCTGGGATTGCTGCAGTGTTCCAGTGAACATCAACGCAAGCTCGAGGAACAGCATCTCATCTACCGATTAGGCACACTACAGCCTGCCGGACTGAACATTGAGTTCAATAATTTCAGAGCATGACAGCCCCCCATTTTACTTTCATTTTTAGTTTTTTCTTTTTTCTTTTTTACGTTTTTTACAACCTTTTTTTTTGCATTCATTTCATTTCATAGTTTGTTCAGTTTCCTTACCCACTGTTTTTTTTCATGTTTGCACTTGCTGCTGTTCAATATTCAGTCCGTTAACACCTATTCTGTACTAATGCTTTGTCTTTCAACACACCATTAACATATTGTTTGTCTTTGCTCCATGACCTTTTGGTCAGCTATGTGGCCTTGTCCAATCTGCACCTTTCTCCTTTGTTATCTCTTGCCCCACCCGCACCTCACTTGCTTATAACCTGTGACATTTTTAATATTTGTCAGTTCCGAAGAAGGGTCACTGAACCGAAACGTTAACGCTGCTCTTTCCACAGATGCTGCCGGACCTGCTGAGTGGTTCCAGCGTTGTTTCTTGTTATTTTATATTATATAAAAGTATTATGAAACCAGCTGCACTCAAATACCCATCAGTAGGATTAGCATGTGAAGCATCACTAAAAATGACTTTCATATTCTTTGCGTCACCTAAGGATGAGAACATAAGTATGCATTTCTCCAGATGTAATTTTTAAATATTTATTTGCCCTTAAAACACTCAACTTTTGGGTGTTTCATCGTTGTACTCAACTCCAAAACATCAAAACTAGCATCAGGTCTAGTCTTGGTGCACAGCCAGTTTAATTGACCAATCAAGTTTCGCAATTGCTTGGTCTCTGCTTTAGATGTGTCATCTTTCTGTGATGACCTAACACGATTAGCCAGGATAGGATGGTTTTATCCCAGACCTACTGTGCTTAATATCGAAACCAATATATTTAAAAGCCCCACAAGTCTGACTCCCAATCTTAAATTCTACTGTAATCTTAATACATTTTGCAAATTCTGCAGTACCACCCCATAAGAAATCATCAGAGTGAATCATAAAGATGCCTGAAAGTTTCCCTTGATATCAATGAAACATTGCGGGATCTGCTTTTAGTTGAGTACAACCAATTTTCAGCAAAACAGATGTCATAGAGAAATACCACACCCTGGAAGCATCATTAAGGTCATAGTCTCATTTATTTAGTCTCCATAGTTTTCCTCCTTCATCTTCTGCCTCTTCAGGTAGTTTCAGAAACACTTCTCTCTGAAAAGTAATCACCCTGCACAAATGCGGCTTTTATGCTGATTGATCTACTCTCCCATGTACATGTGGCCAAAAGAGTTAATAAGATGTTTGAAATTACTTTTCCAGCTGTGGGAGAGTCTGCTCTAACATCCATCACCTAGTTGCTCTTCAAAACCCCTTGCAATTAGCCTCGCTTTAGCCTTATAAATTACATTGCAAGGACTTTTCCATCTGTGTGACAAGGCTGGCTGCCCCTCATCTATTACCTCAGAATAAACACCAAGCTCTCTCCAACTCTGTAACTCCTTTTGTTTTGCCTCTCATTAGTTTATCCTCAAGTTTATTGGCAGCCTCAAAAGCTTCATGGTCGTGAGGACTTCTGCATCTACATCACTTGTGAAACTGTTCTTCAGTCTTCACTTCATTGTGTAATCTGTTCAAACTACAACCTCTATATTACTCTACTTTGCCTTCAGGATACTACTGTAAGTTCTCCCTTTGTCACTATGAGGCTTTTTCTCCAGTACATGAGCGTTTTCTGATGCGAGAGTCACTTTCGTACCCACTATTCGAACTTGCAGTGTGCTTCCTTACTCTCCACTCTTTCACCCCATTCTGCCAGTCCATGGACCTTGCTTCTTGGCCATCATCCCGAACATTCAACCAATGTCTAAATTTTCTAGTAGATTTTCCTGCACGTTTCACAATTGTTGCATCTCTCCATTCACTGCACCCCTGTGGAATATATGTCGCCTGAATACCTACTCGGGGCAATTAGCCTTTGGATGCGATAGCTCTGTCCTGTGCATCGTGATTGCTCACATTACGACTATCCAACCCTTGATCTACCGTATTCTGTTCCTCCTAACCTCCTTCACAAAACATATGAGCATTTGAGGTATTAGGTGCTTAGATTGAGATTTTGGAATCAATCCTGATTAATTGTGAGGAATAAACCTTAACAGTTTGATTTCCATGTGTGGTAACTACTGTCTTAGTGTCGCAACCTATTGCTTTACCAGGCAGGGCCTTTCCATTCCCTATAACCCTCTCTTTTATAATACACCAAACCTCCTGAATTAAATTCTGTCTCAGATGGCCTTATGCGATGCCTCAGAGCTCTCCGAATTTTCTCTGAGACCTCAGTCTTGATGAAAGCCCATCTCCCTGCATGTAAAGCATTCAAATGTGCAGAAAAATGGGACTAATTGTAGTACCTCTGGAGCAGGAGGGCTGTTGCATGGCACAGAAGGCAATTTGGGATTTTTGCCCATATCCTAATTGATGGGAGCAATACCCTCCAACCATCTGAAGCGAATTCTTTGACATACCTGCCATGCTAGGGTTGTAGTCAACTTGCAGTTTGGTTATCGGCTAAGATTTTATGCAGAATTTTATTGATCGTTGTATGATTCCTTTCACAGAGCCCATTGTTGAAAGGACTTTCAGCTGCAGTATTAATGACCATAATTAATGCTCATGTTTTAGCTTGTCATTGGCAAACTCTCCTCCATTATAAGTCAGAAACTTAGCTGATGCCCCAAGTCTGGTCCCTATCCATTTCTCCATGATTATATCTATAATTATCCTTTTGTCCTTGCTATGTATTAGTGTAGAAAGACTAAATCTGGTTGCCAGGTCTATCAAATGCATGAAGAAAATATTTCTGTCGTTGTCCCATACCTTTAAATCCTTGGCAACTACCTCATTAAAGTCACATGCCAGTGGAAGGCTTACAATAGGATGTGATTCTGTCCTCTGATATATTTTACAGATTTGACCCTTTTCATTGTTCTCTATTATCCTTGCATACCCTTCATCAGTCATACCTGCATCCTTTAGCAGGGTTTTTAATGTTTGACCAGAAGGGTGAGCAAATCATCTGTATAACTTTAAGGCAATTTGCTTTTTTTCCTCTGATTCTTGTCACCTGATGCCATTAATACTTTTCTAACATTCTGACTCTCAACATCAGGTTTTGTTAAGGGATACAATAATGCCCTGACTGGGAAACTGCAAATTCACGGACTTTAAAAAAACAATTGTCTTGTGATCCATATCAACTTTCAATTATGCCATTTTTTATAGAAGGTTTACTCGACAGTAAAGGTATCTCACTAGAGATGACGTCAGTACTGATAAAGTGGCTTACTCCAGCTATTTTATATGGAATTACAACTCTCTTTAGTGACTTCAATGTGTTGTCATCACCAAACCTAAAGCAGGTAGTATTTTTATACTCCTTGACCTTGTGTCGATCTTCAATACTGAGTCAATCCAGATAACTTTTTAACCAATCTGCTCCACATACTGTTGAAGTGCAAGCATTATCTGACGCAGCACAGTTGAATGAATCTGTGACTCTCACATTCATCGTAGGACTAAACTTCTTGTGACTAGTACAATTTGTTCAAATTTATCATTATCTTCCTCTTCTGCCTCAGCATTCTCTTTCATTTCGGAATGCTTTGGGCAGTTCATTTTATAATGATACTTCAAGTCACACCTGCAGTACCTATTAACTGTTCGTTGGACGTTCCTGGGATTTATTCGCTTCTTTATTACTGTTCCAATGCTGTCTTCTGCTGTAATAGCCAGACCTGCTAAAGGTGCTTTCATCCTCATTCCTCCTGTCTTTAACTTTTCCCTTGTACTGGTGCCTCTGTCCAGTTTCCAGACCATTTTGAAATCTGGCAGTCATTGAGTCCTCCATTCTTTGTGTCACTGCAGAATGTCCCATTTGTTCTACCAAGGCTGCAGGAAATGAATATTTTCCCAGCAATTTTTAAAGACAACAGACATCTGATCCAACAGGGAGTCTTTTTTCCGAGAACTGAACTCCAGTTAGAACCAGGAGCCTATCCATATGCGACACCCTAGCACAGTCTAGCAGTTTCAATGCTCGCACTGAACAGGGATCTCCAAATTGAATTTCCTCTGTCTTCTATACAGTCAGTTAAAATCCATAATCTATTTCTCTATTGAATAACCATCTGTTTTCCGAGTCTTTCAAAGTCTGACCATGTCTCATAAGCATTTAATAGATCATCTTTCTTGTAAATCGCATCCAAGAATTCTAACAGAAGACCCAAACCTCCTTCAGCATCCAGCTGACGCGCATCCAGTTCACAAAATGCTTTACTTCTGATTTTACTTTCAGTAGCAAGTCACAATGCCAAGGCCACACCTTGTTTCCTCTTTGGTAGGGACGCAACCCTTGTCCATATATCCACTTCATTCTTCCACTGGCCACATGGTTCAGACTCAACATCGGAGGATAATCATACCCTGACAATTTACACTTTTCTGCCATATTCCACAGTAATTTTCTATGTGGGGGAAAAAATGTTTTAATTTCTCACCTTCACCTTTAGGCAATCATTTTCTGCTTTGAGAAAGCTTTTTATTGAAAGATTATGCTGGAGCTAATCTTTACACAATCTTGCATTTATTTTACAAAGTAAGATTATGAACATGCAGCTCCTTACTTAAACCTTCAACCAGTTTCAGTGCTCCTTTTTCTACTCAAGTAAGACCCTAATTAACGCCCTCCACCTGCGTATGATTAAATACAATTAATAGTTCCTCCTTTCAGATGCTCCTTGAAACCTACCTCTTTAACCAAGCTTTTGGTCATCTTGCCCTTATGTGGCTCAATGACAAATTTTGCTTTTTAATGCTCCTGAAAAGGTCCTTCAGAGATTTTATTGCATTAATGTGTATAAGTGCATGTTGTAGGCTGCTTTTTACATAAATTTGTGCCGGTTGGCTGTTCTCATGTTTGAAGTGAAAGAAAGCAAGAATAGTGTATTTTGGGTTGGTTATTTATATCTGAAATAAATGGATGTATAAAATTTACAGTAATAACGCGTCAGCAAGAGCAAAAAGAACTCTCAAAAGTGACCTCCAGAAAAGAAAATGTCAGCATTTCAGCCATATGATTGGAGCTGAAAAGCTATATTGATCTCTTCGAGAGGGAAAAGTGGAGGGCAGCAGAAAGAGGGGTTGACCCAAACGTCGTTGAATCATGGATGTCAGAGTGGTTGCAGACGAGCTACAGTGGATGTGTGAAGATGGTGCAAGGTAGACGAACATGACATATGATGACAGCAGATGTCCTGATGGGAGTAGCTACAAGCAACAGCAGACATGTCTTGTTTATAGGATTTATGTTGCTAATGGGAGGCATTCAATTAAATTTAGTGTCCAGAAGTTCTTTTGTCTTAACAAGCGTAAGCAGCCACAGATGTTATATTTGCAAGCTTCATGGTCTTTTCTAGATTTGAGGTGGCCAAACATTGTTTTTCCAGAAAGCTTTCAACATGGTTGCTGCATAGCACTGATAAATTCTTCTGTTGTACCGCTTGGCTGTTTTCCATTGTTGCAATCCTCTTCCTGACTTCCCTTGCTAACCACAAGCCTTTTTAAAGTCTCTTCTGTGGCTGTCTGTTTAATTTTTGCATGCAGCATAGTACATGGCCAGTGCATCATTCATGCCAAAAGTTTCCATAGTGCTAACTTCACTAATCCACAGTTCAACATATTGCATAAAAATCCCTAGGGTTGTGAATAAGGATGAAATTGAGTTGATGCACGTACAATTTTAGCCAGAAAAATTAAAGACCTTGAGGCTAGTGTATTTGTTGAAATTTTATTTATTTATTTAGAGATACAGCACTGAAACAGGCCCTTCGGCCCACCGAGTCTGTGCTGACCAACAACCACCCATTTATACTAATCCTATATTAATCCCATATTCCCTACCACATCCCCACCATTCTCCTACCACCTACCTACATTGGGGGCAATTTACAATGGCCAATTTACCTATCAACCTGCAAATCTTTGGCTGTGGGAGGAAACCGGAGCACCCGGCGGAAACCCACGCGGTCACAGGGAGAACTTGCAAACTCCGCACAAGCAGTACCCAGAACAGTACCCGGGTCGCTGGAGCTGTGAGGCTGCACCACTGTGCTGCCCTTGTGAGCATTGTGAGCTGGAGATATCCTCAAACAGACTTTGTTCCTGTTTTTGTTGTTAAATGACAGGTTAATTTCTCTGAGGGGGGCGGGGGGGAGAGAGAGAGACACTTTTTTTTTCTGTTCCAAATTTTGTCTCCTCTTGGTCCCCAGGACCATATGCCTCTTACATGTCAACTGCTAATGCACCTCATGGAAAGGTGCAAAAGGATGCATTACAATGGTTGATAGAAATTTCTCTGCTGTTTTTACTTCCTAACGTTTTGTTTATATTTTGCATTAAAAATTAGATTTTGCAGTCAGGAGTGCTAATTTAATAAACACATCTTGAATTTTCTATTTGAGAATTACTGGCTTCGGAGCTGACCTGCACTGCATGGGAACTTTAAAGGATAAAGAAATTATGTGGTCCCATTGCTTATCTATAAGTTACAGCGAATACTTAGTTTCTGATGGATAATCTCTGCAGCTTTATTTCTAGCCCTCTTCCCTTTTGAGTAATTGTATTTTTTCCCTAGCCTGTTAAAATCTGTGCCAATGTCACTTCACCTTAAAAATCTAGGTTTGACTCTAGCCTATGTCGTTCTATCTTCTTGGTGCCTGTATGGGACTTTAACTGAAATTGCTTTGGAGAGTGAGTTAGGTTCAGAGAATACTATCCGTAATTGAAATAAGGTGTTGGCCTTACTGAAATGTCAAAAGCATGTTTGTTGGAAGATTCAAGTTGTAGTAGGTGGCACACTGTAGTCAAGACTCAGGGTCACACAAAAAAAGCTTGTATTATGCATGCAATATCTAATATTATTTGGTGGAAGCAAACATGCAGTACAATCCATGCAGCAGCAGTACCATTGGAGGTATTGAGGCCTCCCTCAGGAGGTGTTTTCACTACACCCCAGAGGCAAATGCTGCTGCAAAAGTAAGTACTCCCAGTAGTACTTGCCTCAGGTATGGAGTCAAAATGAATAAGTCACAACTGGGTTACAAGTAGTTTTCTCTTTTGAAACCCGGATAAAACTCAATTTATAGTGAGTGGACTCTTCTGTTTGCCTGTTCGTGCCAACAGTGGCAAATAGAAATTTTCACCAACAGTGATGGGGCTCTCCTTTTTCTGTGGCTATAAATGGGCTGGTGAGTCAGCTTTCTCATGCAACTCGGGAAAGTGGATTTTGCTGTTATGCAATTTATTTGAAGAAGGTTCCTGCTGCTCTATACCTGCAGCCTTATCAGGAAGTGGTGCAATGGCTACAAGCGAAAAAGTGAGTGAACACCAGAAAAGACAATACTACTTCACAAACAGTGGAAACTGCTGTGGAAGTTATTTGAAAAATAATCAGTTTTACTTATTGTGGCTTTTAATTTCTTGAACATTTACAGTCTTTATGTTGAATGCTTAAGTGCTGCTTTTAAAATTTGAGATTTACATGTACACATCTGTTGGCATGGTGCAACTGATCAGCAAGCTGTTACCATACTTTAAGCAAAATACCAGTAACTTTCATTTGGTTGTCAATATTCTAGGGCTGCATATATAAGGCTTCTTGTATACTTTGCCTGGTGCAAAATTTGCCTTTTATTACAGATGCATTTTAGTAACACTGGAGAGAATTATGACCCTCCACCCTCTGAAATCCCAGTTCTGACTTTCTCATTTTGACTGCAGGCCTGAGGCAAGTATGACTGGCAGCAGCCCTTTATTTTTGTTCATTTGTCTCTGGAGGTGTAGTGAAAATACCTCGTGAGATGGGCCTCAATTGGTACTGCTGCCGCATGGCTTGTGTTACATGTTTGCTTCCACCAAATAAATGTGATGCAAGTGAAACTGGTAATGAATGTGTAGGATACTCTGCTGTGGTAGGTGCACTGCCAGAAGGGTCTACAGACGAGATTGACTGACTGTCCAGACTGCATCCTGCCACTGGCTGGGTAATTTATGCTTTCACCAAGAAAACAAATGTGAGAGAGAATTGCTGGTACAAAGCTGGACAGTTTCATTTAAGCTTTAGGTCTGTTCTCATCCTCATTTTCTCCTACTGCAAGCATTGTAAGATTTCCATTGACCTTGATGTCCTTAGTTAGGCTGCTCCACTATGTATGTGGACTCAAGTTGTATTTTATCATGGTTTAAGTATCTGAACATAAACTCAATGGAAAGCAGATGTTTATAGGCAGTCAGTACAGAATCTGTAGCACAGGTACTTGAAAACAAGAAATGTGGGAGGTAAAATGGCAAGGGATTCTATTCAGTAACCATTCTGTAGTTTATTTGGGAGAATCTAATTTTGTTTTGATGTATTTTAGTGTTGTATTATCTAGTCTTTCAATTTTGAAGACTGAAAACTCGGTACATTTGCTACATTCATTATTTTCAACATTTTGATCTGGGATTTCCTTGTTGTTAAAGGGCAAGCTGGATGACTACCAAGAAAGACTTGACAGAGGAGAAGTCCTTAACCAAGATCAATTGGTAAGTGATTTCTGGATTTTAAAAAAAACCTGCAATTGCTATTACAACCCAGCTCATATTTGGGGTGGATATCTTTTTTGCTGGAAAGATCAGTTTTTTTTCCCCCCGCCCCATACTTGTGTAGTGCGCTGGACAAAATTGAGCTAAAATGATAGCTCCCCAACCTCAGCCATAAAACTGAGGAATCGCTATATAGTTCGAAGTCATGATGGTGTGTGACTTGGAGGGGAACTCTTAAGTGATAGTGTTCCCACGTATCTGTTGCCCTTGCTCTTTTAGGTGGTAGAGGTTGCGGGTTTGGAAGGTACTGTTGAAGGAGACTTGGCAAGTTGCTGCAGTGCATCTTGTAGGTGCTACACACTGTTGCCACTGTGCACTGTGGTTGGGGAGGATTGAATGGTTAACGTAGTGGATGGGTTGCCAATCAAGCAGGCTGCTTTGTCCTGGATGCAGTCGAGATTTTTGAGTGTTGGACCTGCACTCATCCAAGCAAGTGGAGATTATTCCATTACGCTCTTGATTTGTGCCATGTGTGTTCTGGAAAAGCTTTTGTAAAATAAGATGAAGATGGTCTGTTTTCCAAGCATTTTCTTGGTTAAGACTGGATATCTGAATCTTGCTGTTGCTTGTTTTAATGTATGCATGAAAAATTGATTTAAAGCCAATTGGCTATGTTTTAAATTGCTTTCTAATACACTATTTTTATGCCTTGGTCTGCATTATGCTATTTGCTATCGTTGCACCACAAAGGTAAATGTAGTAGCACTGTTCAAGTTTTTCACCTGTGGGTAAAAGCTCAAGTTTGTCAGAGGATTTTAAAATGGCTTTTCTTAACAATAATAGATTGATATTTTCCATATTGTAAATCTGCAAGCTGCATAAAGAGTTTTTTGTAATGTATACCATGTTATGAGCATGTCCAGTGCGTGTTGATTTCATTAAACTTGTGATCAGGCCATCTTGGTTTCTGTCTGCCTATTACAAGTTCCTCCCAATATATAACAAATTTTGGTGATCAGAATGAGATTAAAGTGCAAAAACTTTTTTGCAGCAAACAACAGTAGAGACCATGATGGACAAGATAAGCTAGCTCCCAGTGACCAACCTGCTAGGATGATGAAGATAATTCAACTAAATTGTGTTGAGCCTCATTGTTTCTGAAACCATGTGGTTGCACTCAGTTGAATGGATTCTGCAGGACCCTAGTGTCCATTTGATTCAACCATCAACTACACAGCTTTAGTGAGTTTGTTATGATTAGGCTGACTTAGCTTCTGTATCACTGTTACATACAGCCACAGTAAAGTGTTGATTGAGTCACTGTTACATTTGAAAACAAGACAAAGTTGCTGCGCACATGGGATACATCGAAGGTTAGATATGTTTGATCGAGCTTGAGAGCCATTCAGTTCATACATTGAAAGAATGCACATGTTCTTCAGAGCTAATACTATAGCAGAATTCAAAGGTGAAAGTGAAGAGGCCCAGACGCTGAATAAGGCAATTTTTGAGTGCAAGAAAGCAATTTTTCTAACAAATTTCATAAAGCAAAATGTTATCAAACATACCCTTACTCTTCCATATCATCGGCATCGAATGGAGCAACAGAAAGATCTGAGAATAGTCAAGGAAGCACTAAAGAAGCAAGAGCTGCATGGATGTTCAAGTTTCAGCATGAAACGGAGATTAGCTAAATTTCTGCTGAAGTTCAGAACAACTCCACACTCAAATACAGGGTGTACACTTCTGAGCTCTTAATGAAGTTAAAAACACATTTGAGTTTATGTCTACCAAATTTGACTGCTATAGTTGAACGAAAATAATTCAGGCAGAAATGTCAGGAAGACAGGAGAACATGATTTCAGCAGAAATAAACATGTTAGTGTTCTGAGCCCCCCTCTCAAATCATGCAAGTGGGGCGTGGAAAATGTCATAGACATTTGTGGTACTAAGAGATATTGAGTTGAAATTGGTGGAAATGCAAGATGCGTTCACATAGATCACATGTTCCCAGCGAGGGACAATCCAAAACTTGAGCATGACTTACTTAATAGCAAACCTTTGCCAGAGTGTGAACCAGTTCAGACTTTGGTGTTTGAGGTACCAGTTTCAGAAAAAGAAACAAGATCTGTAAGGCCTGAACTGAAATCAGACAGTCCAAAAACTGAGATCAGGAAGATTTCGTAAAGTAGTTGTTAGACTTGATTTATAGATATTGTTTAAAGAAAAGAGTTATTTTGGCAAGTGTGCATATTTTCAAAGATTTGTTTGCTTTTGAAGTTGTATAGTTATAGTACCTGTAAATAGTTTTTTTTTTAAAGGGGGTAGCAGTGTAATGTATTCCTATGTTATGAGCATGCTCAGTACATGGTGTCATTAAAAAATGTGATCAGGCCATCTTAATGTCTTTCTTTATAACTTCCTCCCAATATATAACCGTTTACATTGGTTATCAACAGTCCATCCAGTATCTTCCATTGACCACGTTTTGGCCGCATGTATTCTATAGTGGGTTTTGGGAAAGATGAACAGTCAATAGTAACAGCTTTTGTAGACTTGGCATTGCAGTGTCCTCTTGATTTTCCTTTTGCTCCTGTCCAAATATAAATCCAAAAACTTAGGTAGTGAGTAAAAGTGGGGTGTTTATGTTTTTACATTAAATGCATTTTTTTGTGTTCTACTTGTTGGTGAGGGACGGTTGAATTTTTAGCAGCAATAATATTGCACATCAACTTCATTTGTTGAAAGTATTCTGCAGTTAACTGCTGGGAATTTGTCAGCTCATTAGCTAATCACTTGCAGGATTTACAAATAAGGCCCAGCTACCTTTTTGAAATTACTTTCCTGTGACAGATCAAGGAGGAAATCCTTTGGGTATGATCAATTCAGTTGATGAACTTTAATGATGAGTAAAAACACTTCTTGATTTTCTTGTAGGAAGCTGTTGGAAAGTTACAGGAAGTTGCAAATAACCTGGAGTTTGCTCGTGAATTGCAGCGGAGCTTTATTACATTAGGCCAAGATGTAAGTATGCAAGAGGTGGTGGGGGTGGGGAGTTAATTGGATAGAAACAGCTCACATATAATTAATATTATAGTATTACTAACTCTGTGTTTACCTTTTTGAAATGTGTGCTTTCTACATAGATGCATCATTTTCTCCTACTCTTGCAGCAAATAGTCTTTGTTATTTCACTTTAATTCATAGTTGTAGACTGTTTCGCTCCACATAGGGTGAGGGGGGCGGAGAATCTCTTATTTGATGATCCCATTTGGTTCCTTCTGGTAAACGTGTGTTTATAAAACCAAAACCAGGGGATAATTTAACTTTAAAAAAGATTTACTATCATGTTGACTTGGCTTTAGTATGCATTGTTACCCACCAACGCAAGCTCGAGGAACAGCATCTCCTTTACCAATTAGGCACACTACAGCCTGCTGGACTGAACATTTGAGTTCAATAATTTCAGAGCATGACAGGCGCCCCCCTTTTTATGTTTAGTTATTTTTTCCTTTTATCTTTTTTAATTTATTTTATTTAAGTTTTTTTTTTAGTTTGTTTCTACTGTGCCTACCCACTTTTTTTTAATGTTTGTGCTTGGAGTGCTTTGTGCTTTACAGTCTATTCACACCCTCACTGTACTAACGCTTTGTCTTTCAGTACATCAAAGGTTAGTACACAAAATAAGAGCTTATGGTGTAAGGGGTAACCTATTAGCATGGATAGCTGATTGGTTAGTCAACAGGAAGCAGCGAGTCGGGATAAATGGGGAATTTTCGGGTTGGCAAGCTGTAACGATGCACGTCTGCGGCCACAAACGCCTGTCTGTTCCCTGACTATTGAATCACCTATCACTATGGCTCTTCCAGTCTTTCCTGTACCCTCCTGTGCAGCTGAGCCACCTGTGGTGCCATGGACTTGGCTCTGGCTGCACTCCCCAGGTGAAGCATCACTTTCCTCAGTATTCAGAACTGAATGCCTGTTGGAGAGTGAGATGCACTCAGGGGTCTCCTGCACTACCTGCCTGATTCTTTTTGACTGTCTGGTCACCCATTCTCTCTCCCTGCATACATGTATAGACATGCTATCCACATAGCTCTCATCCTCATGAATGCACTGCAGTGTCGCCAGCTGCTGCTCAAGTTCCAAAACCCTGAGCTCGAGCAGCTTCAATTGACGACACTTCCTGCACAAATGGTTTTTCAGGATACGGGAAGCGTCCGGCGCTCCCACATAGCACAGGAGGTGCAGTCTCTAGGTTGAAGCAACCCTGCCATTCCTTTATTTATTAGTTGACCCTTTGCTACTGCTAAAAAAAAATTAACAATACTACAAAAGCTTAGAATTATTAATAAAACCTTACTAGTACTAAAAAATCCTACTAAAATCAATACCGTTCACTAGTTAAAATAAACTCACTCAAAAAAAAACAGCTACTCACTTGTTTCTTATTAAACTATTTACACACGCACCTTAACAGTAGTGTACTACCCCAGCTATTTAGAGTTATTCCCTAACTGCAGTTACTCACTAACCAATCACCTTGCAGCTTCCCTGTGACATCACTGTTCACTTTGTTTACAAACTCCCGTGTGCCTGGACTCCTGTCTGCTGCTCCCCTGGAAGGTAAGTACTCTAGGCCCGATCCTTGGGCTCTGTTTATCCTTTCCTCGCTCCGTGTTCTTCCCGCAGGTTCGCTCCTCTCCCGGAAGGTAGGTGCTGTGGGCCGCAATCCTCGGGTTCGGTTTATCTGCTCCCCACTCCGTGTTGTTCCTACAGGTCCGTTCCTCACCACTGCTCTCCCAGAAGGTAAGTGCTCAAGGCCGTGATCCCCAGGCTCTATTTATCGGCTCCCCGCTCCTCCCTGCTGCTGCTCTAGGAAGGTATGAGGAAAGGTTGGACAGGTTAGGTCTGTATCCATTGGAGTTTAGAAGAATGAGTGGTGATCTTAATGAAATGTGCAAGATCTTGAGGGGACTTGACAGGGTGGATGCTGAGAGCATGTTTCCCCTTGTGAAAGAGACTACAACCAAGGGGCACAGTTTAGAAATAAGGGGTCTCCCATTTTGCGACGGAAATGAGGAGAAATTTTTTCTGAGCGTCGTTTGGTTGTGGAATTCTCTTCCCCAGAGAGTAGTGGAGGTAGGGTCATTGAATATTTTTATGGCTGAGTTAGATAGATTCTTTATTGAAAAGGGAGTCAAAGGATATAGGAGGTAGACAGGAAAGTAGAGTTGAGGCCACAATCAGACCAGCTATGATCTTATCAAATGGCGGAGCAGGCTTGAGTAGGCCAAATGGCCTACTCCTGTTCCTAATTCATATGTTGGTATGTATGAAACCACTTTCTCAACCTGTCTTGCACCTTTCAACGATTTGTGCACATATGTCCTCAGGTCCCTTTGCTTCCACACTCATTTTTAGAATTGTATCCTTTTATATTGCTGCTCCTCATTCCTCCTCCCAAAATGCATTACTTTACACTATGCTGCATTAAATTTCATTGGCCACATGTCTGCCCATTCCACCAGACTGTCCATGTCCTCTTGAAGTCTATCAGTATCCACTTCACAGTTCAGTATATTTCCAAGTTTTGTGCCATCTGCAAATTTGGAAATTGTGCCCTGTACACCCAAGTGTAGGTCACTAATATATAGATCAAGAAAAGCAGTGGGCCTAATACTGACCCCTGCGGAACCCCACAACATACCTTCCTCCAGCCTGAAAAACAACTGTTCACCACTCTCTCTGTTTCTTGTCACTCAGCCAACTTTGTATCCATGTTGTGACTTTCCCTGTTGTTCCATAGACTTTAACTTGGCTGACAAGCCTATTATGTGGCACTTTATCACATGTCCATGTACACAGCATCAACTGCATTAACCTCATCAACCCTCTTGGTTACCTCATCAAAAAACTCAATCAAATTAGTTAAACATAATTTGCACTTAACAAATCTGTGCTGCCTTTCCTTACTTAGTCCACATTTGTCCAGGTGACTGTTGATTTTGTCCTGGATTATCGTTTTGAAAAGCTTTCCTGCCACCAAAGTTAAACTGACTTGCCTGTAGTTGCTGGGCTTATCCTTATGCCCCTTTTTGAACAATTTCCCTGGAATGGAGTGGAAGCTATTACTTCTGCAGTATTGACATTACTTACATTGAGCACAATGATCTCTTAACTGGAAATTGGCTAATCTGTTCTAAGGAGCAGTTATCTGTGAGCTGAAACTACCTAGCATTCTGCATCGATTCACAAAATCAGGTGCGATGATGTCATGATCCTGTGGGGTGTGCACTATCTTCAGCTTTTGCCCTAAAAATAATTAGTTTCAGCACATGGCTCACTCTTCTCAGACTTGATTAATCAGTCTTTTAACCTAGTTGACCAACATTTTGATTTCTATGTTGGATTTAGCCAGTATCTCAACAGTCAGCATGGTATTAATGAGGCTTTAGTTCTGAACTCTGCAGAACTTGAAGTGGGGCTTGTTCTCTACTATTCTATAATGTTTTGAGTGCTGGCCTTAAAGTACTGTGGAACCAGCTGAAATGAATACTGCTGCAGAAGCTTTGAGTTGCTTAGTCTAATTGGAAGCTTTTTAGGAGAGGAATTTGACAAGAGCACCGATGAGAGGCTATTCAAATACAGTACAAAACACAGGGTATGGAATGAGGCCTAAGTTTTGAGAGGACTAAGAGCAAAGAAGCTTGTTAACTTGAGTTACACGATTGCCCTATTGAAAGCAGATAGATATAGATGATAGTTTCAAAAATGGCCCATGTGGAGCTTCAGTCAGTCTTCACTTGCATGCAAGGACCAATGTAACTACCAGATCCTAGTCCATTAGATTAAATTTAGTTGCTGCTTGTTCACTTGCCGTGAGTGAAATTACTAGTGCAACTGTTAACATAATCTTAATGTGCATTTTGGCAAAAACAGGTAACAGTAGTCCTAGGTTAAAAATGTCCCATGTAACGAAAATTATAGTGACAACCAAACTATTAATCTATTTTGTAATGAACACGCTACCTTTTGTTTGATGTATTTTTATACATATATATATTTATATCTTTAAAATGCCAGTAGTTGTTACCTGTATTTAAGTCGCCCGTTATGAATATTTTAATCTGAAAAATCAGATTATATTTTTTAAAAAAGCCTGCCTTGAAACACACTTCAATTAGGCAGTCACTTCAAGTAACCAGGGTTGGATTGTCTCTCCTGAACTAACTTCACAACCGTAAATGCAAACTTTTTGTTGAAGTGTATGGAAAAATTCTTGACAGAGGAAATGGTCAATGAAGATTGGACCAACTGCCTTCTTACTGATCCAACACAGCCACAATTATCCCTTGAAAACAAAGCTTTCCAGCATTATATTGGAGTAGACTATGTTTGGGAAACATGAGTCTCCTATTCTGAAGAGTGTTTGCCTACAATAAGAACATCTGCTCAAAAGTAGAGTGCAGTTTGGACACAGGATGCGAGTCTGGAATTCACTATGTGAAAGGGTGGTTAAAGGCAGAAACCTTCATTGCACTTAAATACGCACTTGAATTGCCGTAACCTACGAGACTACAGACCAAGAGCTAGAAAGTGGGATTAGGCTGGATCGCTCTTTTACGGCCGATGCAAATACTGTCAGTCAAATAGCCGCCTCCTGTACCTTAAGTTTCTGTGATTCTATGCAGCCTCTTGTGTGCAGTAGGGAACCAATTTCATTTGCCTTAGGAAAGTAAGATGACATGAATGAGTTTGATGACTCAGGATAAAGGTACAAGAGGTGCACAAATCATGAGATCTATGACAAAAGGTGCAACTTAGATAAAATTGGTATTTGAGCAACAAAATTACAAAATAGTTTTGGGTGAGGAAGATCACTTGACCCATCATTGAACCATGCAAAAAATGCATAAATCATGCCATATCAGAGCGAATGATTGAAAAAAAAAATTCCAGGATTCTTGTCTTCCCTTCCTTCCTGGAAGTCTAATCGACATGATGTTCACTCTGCAGAAGAATTTCTTGTCATCGGTCTTTGTTTGGATATAAGCCTCTTGTCCTATTCTTGCAATTTATCTTAAAAGTGATACAGGTTTATTTTCTCCTTTTGCTTAACTACGTTTGTACTTCCAGAAGATCACGTCTCAGGTGCCTCTTGAGGCTGAAGTTTTTCCAGTCTTGTATCTCAGAACTTTAACATTAGGGATCAACCTTGTGGCTCTCCCGTGTCCTAGCCCCTGTGCTTGGAAGTCTCCCTTGTATCTGTGACCAAAATTGGACTCAATACCTAAGATTTGATCTGAGCAGAGAGCTATGTTTTTGACTTGTATGTTACAGTTCTGTCTGTGTAGTTCTATCAGCGTTCTTTTGGTTTTGTTACTTTGCATTGGTTGGACACATTAAGCATCAAATCTGCGATTGATATTGGGTCTCTGTACTTCATCTGTACCTATTTCAGCACTGATTTAATCGAGGTATTTAAAATGATTAAGGGATTCGATACAGATTGGGAATCTGGAAGGGGAGATATCATAAAATTACAGCTGGGCCTTTCAGGATCAAAATCAGAAAGCTCTTTCACACAGCGTATAGTCAAAATCTGGAAGGCGCTCTCCCAAAGATTGTAGATGCTAGGAGCTTTCAAGACTGACATGGATTTTAGTTAGGTAAAAGCATCAGGGGATATTGAGTAAATGGAGTTGAGGTGCAGGGCAATCATGAACGAATTGGCAGAGCAGATCCGGGGCTGAAAAGCCTGCTCATGTTCCTTTATTTTGGCATAAGTTCTTCTATAGAATCTCAGAATGGTTACAGCACAGAAGGAGGTCACTTGGCCCATTGTGTCCACACTGGCTGTCTAAGAGCTACTCGGGTCGTCCCACTCACCTGCCTTTTCCCTGTAGCTTGTCAATTTTTTCTCTCCAGATAATTATCCGATTCTTTTGAAAGCCACAATTGAATCTGTCTCCTGCACACTCTCAGGCAGTGCATTCCAGATCCTAACCACTTGCTGCATTTATTAAAAAATTTTTTTTTCCTCATTTCACCTCTGGTCCTTTTGCCATTCACTTAAAATCGGTGTCCTCTGGTTCTTGAGCTTCTGCCAATAGGAATAGTTTCTCCCTATCCTGTCCAGACCCGTCATTATTTTGAACACTTCTATCAAATCTCCTCTCAACCTTTTTAAAGATAACAGCCCCAACTTCACCAATCTATCCACATAACTAAAGTCTCTCATCCCCAGGACCTTTCTCGTAATGAAGTGTCTCCTGATAACACAGGGCATGTGCAGAGCGATCGCGGACGTCATCAGTGCGCCCTAACATCTGCCACTTGCCAGTATGAATGTGCGCGCTGACATCACCACGCAATGACGTCAGACGTAATGATGTACTTGCCCCTCAATGGCCATGATTGCCACCTCCATTCCCCTCGACTGTACCCTGCTCCCTCCATCCATTCCCGCCTCCATCTCCGCTTTCAGTTTCACCCTCCAAACTACTTGCCGCTCCATGTCTCCTCGCTGCTTCCCACCCCCCGCTCAGCTGCTTCCCCCACCCACCCCACCCCAACCACAGCCACCTACTCCCTGCCTTGCCACTCCCCCCCCCCCCCCCCCCCCCCAAATCGGCTGCTCGCTTCCTGCTTGTTTGCCACCCCATCCCCACTGCTTCTCTGGGCAATGAGGAACAACGCAGGGTATGAGTGGCCGAAGTGGTGAGGCAGGGAGCAAACGACAAGCAGATGTCTATGGGAGAGAGCAGTGAAGAGCAATGGTGGGAGAGAGTGGGGTACTGTTGGAGCTGGGATGGGGGTGGTGATTGCAGCCATTGAGTGGGTTTGGGTTTAATTTGTTTGTTGTGTCAAATTGAGCAGCGCCATCTTTACTGGCAGCTGCTTGAGACATGGCAGACAGCGATGCTTCAGTCGATGAGGCTGCATTTGCACATGTGCCAGTACTGTGCCACTTAGTGATTGCTTTGTCAGAAAACACAGCCGCCTTGTAAATATGTTCTTCACCCTCTCCCTGCCGTTGCATCCTTCCTAAAATGTGGTGTCCAGAATTGGACACGATACTCTAGTTAAGGCCGAAACAGTGTTTTTATAAACGTTCACCATAACTTCCTTGCTTTTGTCCTCCATCTCTATTTGTAAAGCCCAGTATCCCATATGCCTTATTAACCACTTTCTCAACCTGCCCTGTCACTTTCAATGATTTATGCACATATGTCCCCAGGTCCGTCTGCTTCTTCACCTGCTTGAGAATTGTGTCCTTTATATTGCTTCTCCTCCCAAAATGCATCACTTCACACTTCTCCGCATTAAACCTCATCTGCCACGCGTCCACCTATTCCACCAGCCTATCTGCCCTCTTGAAGTCTATCACTATCCTCCTCACAGTTCAGTTGTTCCAAGTTCTGTGTCATCTGTAAATTTGGAAATTGTGCTCTGCACACCTAAGTCTAGGTCATTAATATAGATCAAGAAAAGTAGTGGGGCTAATACTGACCCCGGGGCACCCCACTATATGCTTTCCACCAGTCCAAAAAACAACCTTTCACCACTATTCTGTTTCCTATCACTCAGCTGACTTCCTATCCATGCTGCCACATTCCCTGTTATTCCATGGGCTTCAATTTTGTTGACAAGCCTGTTATGTGGCACTGTTATCAAATTCTCTTTGGAAGTCCATGTACACCACATCAACTGCATTCACCTCATCAAAAATCTTGTTTATTTCTTTGAAAAACTCAAATCAAATTAGATAAAAACAATTTGCCCGTAACAGTTCTGTGTTGGCTTTCCTTAATTAATCTACACTTGTCCAAGTGACAATTTTTTCCTGGATTATTGTTCTGAAAGCTTTCCTACACAGAGGTTAAATTGACTGGCCTGTAGTTGTTGGACTTATCCTTGCACCCTTTTTTGAACAAGGGTGTAAGATTTGCAATTCTCCAGTCCTTTGGCACCACCCCTGTGTCTAATGAGGATTGGAAGATTATGGGCAGTGCCTCTGCTGTTTCTACCCTTATTTCCCTCAGTATCCTCAGATGCATCTGGTCTGATCCTGGTGACTGATCAACTTTAAGTACAGCCTGCTCGTCACTGAAAGTGTATTTTCTTCCCCATTTTTTGTTCCAAAATACATTTCTTTGTATTTTTCTAACTGCATTGGCCACTTAGCTGCCCATAGCCAATTAAGACATTCCCAGTTTATTCTGAATCTATACAGCTATGAGCATAATGAACAGCATTTTGAATAGAGCTTTATCTAGTGCCTTCTGGAAGTTAATTGCAGTCACTGCATCCTAACTGCCAATTATGAAGTTACTAATGATGAATTAACAGTAATTGAATGTACCTTTTTGTTGTTTATTATCAAGACCAAATCCAAGCTGCAGCTTAAAATTAAGTTTCATTTGTGTCTGTCAAATTTGCCCATTTTTCGTGTATTTTTGGGAGGGAATGATTTTTTTGTTTGTAAAGTCATGACTTTCTATCCAGGTAATCTATCCTCAAAATTGGGTTAGTTAATTAGTTATAAATTATGACGCACATTACCATGCAATTCGGCAACTGGGTTATACAATATTTTTAATTTTGTTAATTGGTTCATCAAGTATGATCAAACACAAACATTGCAGTTGTGGTGTGACCAGTTCATGAATAAGGCAAATGCACCATCTACAAAACATCTGACGGCTGATGGTGAGTTTTCTGTATTCGGGTTGCCCTCAAAGTTGAGACCTTTTTGTTCTTTTATAATCCCAATTCTTTCCTGTTGCCATATTATGATGCTGTTCAAGTGCTGGTAGCCCTCTGGTACGTCGTCCAAGTGGCAATTCTTTGTGAGCTTAGATGGTGAGTGTAAACAGGCTATAGAGGGGATCATAGTGAACTGGATTATAGTTAGCCGGAACCCAGTAACTGAGGCTGGAGAGCAGCGGGAGCTTGAGCCCAGTAACCGAGGCTGGGGAACAGTGAGAGCTGCAGCCTAGTAACCGAGGCTCGGGAGCAGCGAGAGCTGAAGACCAGTAACTGAGACCAGGGAGCGGTGAGGTCCCCAAGCAGGCACTATTCAGCAAAGGTCATTGACTAGCAATTTAGAAATGGGCATCCTGGCTTTTTACTCCATTACAGTCAACCAGTAGACCAGAAATTAAACCTGAAACCTGATCTGTGGCTTTGGACCAGTAGGCAATTGGGGGAGCTGCAGATTGCCTACTCACTGGAAGATTAAGTTTTCTGTGTTCATCAGTGCTTTTTTTTCTTGTTTGGCAGCTACATCAAAATAATTGTAAGTTTTTTTTTATTTCCAAAATATACTTTATTCATAATCTGTAAAAATTACATTCCCAAAACAGTTTCAAACAGTATCAAGTCAAAAAATACAAACAGTGCAAAGATGATCAGTTTCCTTCAATACAATCATGAGTTGCCTCACAACCCTTCCATTTCATTGTCATGCCATATACATTTTTACATTTACAGCACACACAATTTTCCTGATACAGTTCGAAGGGTTTCCCATGGATCCAGCCCCTCAGTTCAGCTTGGTGGGGGGACCTTACACTGTGCTCTTTCCCCATTGAGACTTTGCTGAGGCTGCCCCAAGCTTTAGTGCGTCCCTCAGCACGTAGTCCTGGACCTTGGAATAATGTGCCAGTCTGCTACATTCGGTGGTGGACAACTCTCTGCGCTGGAAGAACAGCAAGTTTCGGGCAGACCAAAGGGCATCTTTCACCGAATTGATAGTCCTCCAGCAGCAGTTGATGTTTGTCTCGGTGTGCGTCCCTGGGAACAGCCCATAAAGCACAGACTCCTGTGTTACAGAGCTGCTTGGGATGAACCTCGACAAAAACCACTGCATCTCTTTCAAAATAATTTAAGTATGGTAGCAAACCAAGACTTAACAAGAAGCAGGGGTTAGGGAGACCAGGTGCCTGCTTGACTGCTTTCTGTTGCTAGGTTCTTAAAGTGACTGTGATTTCCTTATTTGGCAATTGGCCTATCTGTTTTTGTGTGGAGTTTGAACTGCATTCAAAGAAAGGTGAGGATTTTTACCACGGTAGTTTAATATTTGAAATGCCTGGCAGATGCCCAGATGTACCATTTATGCTATTCCATTACTGTTCATCAGTGTTCCAAAACTTCTGATCAAATGAGTATTGTGATGCAGGAATTTCTTTTAATGCTGGTACTTCATGTGAGAAATGAAAGTCTAGACTTCTACATATTTACATTTCCTACATGAATTATAGGGATTTTTCACTGAAGTAAGTTGAGTTAACAATCTTGCCATATGTATGCGTGGGTGATTAATTGTTACTAAGGGAAGATCTTGTGCCCCCTCCAAGTACGACAAATCATTGGGCTGAAATAAGATAAATATAAAAGCTCTATATCGCATTGCACCTTGATGTAAGTGCTGAACCATACCACAAAATGTCCAGGGTTATGAGTTTGATGCAAGATTGCTAAAAATCTGAGAGCAGGTCTTACTCCCAAATCAGTTTCTGATCCTGCAGAAATGATGTACTTCGGATTTTTGTGCTGGCCTGTCATCTGATTTATTCGTATCCTGTTTTTTTAAAAAAAGAATATTGAGCATTTTCTACCTTGGCACACTTCGTCGCCTTTTTCCCCTCAGCTGCCCAACTGGTTAAAGAATGAACATATAAGATAAGCATGTAAAAATGTTGTTTAAAAAAAAACTATTTTGATTTTCCCATTAAACTATCCAATTTCTGTTTGAGATGTATCTCTGGTTTACCTCACCGAGACCTAACTTTTTGGGATTTGGATTTCAAATTTGGATCCAAGGCAGCTTGTCCGTTTCCGTCATACCTGCTTTCTGGTTCCCTGAACAACACAGGGGCCTCCTTCTAGCACTCCTGGTCTGCACCATCTATTTCCCATCCCAGGATGAGCCATGCTTACCCCTCAATTCCTGGCTTCCTGTTCCAAGCTGGCTTTCACTGTTATAGGTACTTTAATATTGTATTTGCGAATCATATTGACAAACCAGTTCCAATCTAGCATATGTTGGCTACCATCTTGCTGTGTAACTTGGGCATTTTTTTTAAAAAGAGAAAAGTTGAATACAGGGTGAAGAGGCATATAATAATGATTGATGATTTTCATGGGGAAGCAGGACAGAATCAGAGATAACTCTTAATATAAAAATTGTAGAATGACCTAACATATCCAGTCATTATAAAGCAGTAATGCTTATAAATTGTACAGTATATGGTATAGAATCTATTGTGTTAAAAAGTTTCCCTCTAATTCACCATGAGCAGCACTATGCAAGAACCATTGTGTCATTAAAATGAAAAGTGCCCATTATCTTTGCCTAGTATATGTTTTGATTAGTAGATTTGATGTAATGGATATTGAAGCTTTAATTTGCTCAATTTGTAAAAATAATTTGTTTCTTTGCAGATCCAAAAATCACTGAAGAAAGCAGCTCGTCGCGAACAATTGATGCGAGAGGAAGCAGAACAGAAGCGGTTAAAAACTGTCCTAGAGCTACAGTACGTTTTGGACAAATTGGGTGATGATGATACACGCACTGACTTGAAGCAAGGTTGGAATGGGTCTCCTGTCCTTACTGAAGAAGAACTGGGAATGTTGGATGAATTCTACAAGCTGGTACAACCTGAGCGAGACATGAACCTCAGGTATTAAGTTGCTATAATTATTGGTTCTTGCATATGAAGCCAGCTGTTGTCATTGGCCCTGCTAACTATGGAGGCGCAGCCTGAGTAGACTTATTTTATTGTCCTTGATCTGATTTAATTCAAGTGCAGTTCAAGTTTTTGTGTTACCTTGGTTTTAGTGTAGTTTACTAATTAGTTTAGTTGGGTCTGGGCAGATCAATTTAAATTTTGGCTAATTACCCATGTAACTTTATTAATTACCATTGCAACCAAGTGGTATGCATGGATGGGTGTGTGTGTTATGATCCTGACAAAGGATGTTGGTGATTGATCAGGGAAATCTCTATATTGTGGGCAGACAAGAAACTGGATTGAGGAGGATGTGATGGGAGAACTGGGGCCAGGATTTGGTTGAGATCAGAGCGCACAAATATAAACCTTTAATCCTGTCTCCTGCTGTGTCTTGAAAATTAAGTGTGTACACTGCCAAGTCAATGTTATGTTTATCCTTTGTAAATATAGGTACACATCTACCTGGATAACATGCACTGACTGCAAAGCCTATGCCACAGCTAGTGTTGGGTTTTCGGGTTGCAAAACACCAAGGGCAAGTTTGGCGTGTTCATTTTGTCCCATGATAGAAATATCTTATCATTCCATTGCTATCGCTTGGTAATTGAACTGAACTTAGGAGCTCATCATACAGGTAGTTGCAAGTATGGATGAGCACTATAACTCTTTTTGTATGTTCATGTAACATGTGAGGATTTCTTAGAATTATGTCCGTTCTTGAGATGCCTATGATTTGTGTGGGAGGGGAAGAAAAAGAAAGGGAGGATCAGATCGAAGTATTGCTGTAATTGCTTCTTGTTTTTATTGCTCTTTAGCTGTTCCCTAATTTATTTTCTGCAGTCACCAAGGTAACTGCTGATTGTCGGAATGTCGTATATATCTGATCAGCTGCTTGATTTATGTGCTTGCGGACAGCTACTGTCGGTGACAACCTAAGCCAAGTCTGCAGTGACAAGCTAATGGCAGACTAAGACAATTAATTGCTTAATCATCTTGAAACTTTGACAATTTAAGGTTGCTAGTATACAGTGCCATAAGGGACAACCAAAAGCTATACGCTTTCAGGTTTTGATTTAGAGCTGGTGCCTCATTACTTGGAGTACTTTTTTTTAATGTCAAGTGGCATAGCAAAAGGTTGGTGTCAAGTTATACCTGCTCACTAGAATATTTTTTTTTGCATTGTTACAGTAAATTGTGGCAATTTCATGCATTTAGCTTCATTGCTAATTATCTCAGATTCATTTTTGGTGAAAACACTAACCATTGTGGGCTGTGACTTCTGAATTTGCGTTCTGTTCACGAGACAGACTTTTAAAAATTCCGTAGTCATTTGATTTATTTTTCTTATGGCTTCAAAATTAAAGACTGTTGTAAAATTGGCAGTGTGCAGTGCATTAACTGTGTTTTACAATCTTGGTTAAGGTTACTTGTGTAAAACTGCTGGGACATATTCAGGAAATGAAGCTCTTCCACTCAATCCAGTGTAGTTTCAAGGGTGGGGTCTGATTGGCATTGAAAACAGTTGTCAATTCATTTTTAAAAGGCTATATTTGTACATACTTGAAGTGTAGCATAGAAAAAGTAGCTTATTGGCATTTAACTTCCCCCATTTGCTTATTCCAGTAACAAGCATGCTGGAACATTATAATTGGAATATATTAATGTTTCAAATTGTTGGCTATTGCATTGAGAGTTAAATATCTGAGATGTTTTGCACTTCATATGTGAGGTTTGGTGGATTATGACTCGGGGGTATGTTGTATTCTTCCTCAACCCTGCCCACCCCTGTAACACCCCATTGACAGGACAGATTTGCTAGAGGTGGCGGCACAGTGGTACACATTCAGGAGGCAGTTGCCCTGGGAGTCCTCGACATTGACTCCAGACCCCATGAAGTCTCATGGCATCAGGTCAAACATAGGCAGGGAAAACTCCTGCTGATTACCAGCTACACCCCTCCAAAGCCCCCACACCCACCTCAACTGATGAATTAGTGCTCCTCTATGTTGAACACCATTTGGAAGAAGCACTGATGATGGCAAGGGCACAGAATGTACAATGGGTGGGGGACTTTAAAGTCCATGAAGAGTGGCTCGGTAGTACCACTACTGACTCAGCTGGCCAAGTCCTAAAGGATATAGCTGCTAGCCTGAGTCTGCGGCAGGTGGTGAGGGAGCCAACAAGAGGAAAAAACCTACCTATCGCAGTGCATCTGTCCATGACAGTATTGGTCGGAGTGGACCGCCATCCACTCCTTGTGGAGACGAAGTCTCGTATTCACATTGAGGATACCCTCCATCTTGTGTGGCACTACCACCATGCTGAAAGGGATAGATTTCGAACAGATCTAGCCACTCAAAACTGGGCATCCATGAGCTGCTGTTGGCCATCAGCAGCAGCAGAATTGTATTCAACCACAATCTGTAACCTCGGCCTGGCATATCCCCCACTGTACCATTACCGTCAAGCAGGGGACTCAATCCTGGTTCAATGAAGAGTGCAGGAAGGCATGCCAGAGCAGCAAGCAGGCATACCTCAAAATGAGGTGTCAACCTGGTGAAGCTACAACCCAGGACTATTTGCATGCCAAATAGCAGAAGCAGCATGCAATAGATAGAGCTAAGCAATCACAAACCAACGGATCAGATGTAAGCTCGGGGGTCCTGCCACATCCAGTCGTGAATGGTGGTGGACAATTAAACAACTAACAGGAAGAGGACGCTCCACAAATGCCCCATCCTCAATAATGGGAGAGCCCAGCACATAAGTGCAACAGGCAAGGCTGAAGCGTCTGCAGCCATCTTCAGCCAGAAATGCCCAGTGGATGATCCATCTCCGCCTCCTTCTGAGGTCCCCAGCATCACAGATGCCAGTCTTCAGCCAATTTGATTCACTCCACGTGATATCAAGAAATGGCTGAAGGGACTGGATAAAGCAAAGGCTACGGGCCCTGACCGCGTTCTGGCAATAGTACTGAAGACTTGTGCTCCAGAACTGGCCGTGCCACTAGCCAAGCTGTTCCAGTACAGCTGCAACAAAGGCATTTACTCGGCAATGTGGAAAATTGCCCAGGTATGTCCTGTACACAACAAGCAGGGCAAATCGAACCCTTTCAATTACTGCCCCATCAGTTTACTCTTGATCATGTAATGTGATGGAAGGTGTAGTCAACAGCGCTATCAAGCAGTACTTCGTTAGCAATAACCTGCTCGGTGACGCTCAGTTGGGGCTCTGCCGGGGCCACTCAGCTCCTGACCTAGTTGCAGCCTTGGCCCAAACATGGGCAAAAGAGCTTAACTCCAGAGGTGAGATGAGAGTGACTGCCCTTGACGTCGGCAGCATTTGACAGAGTAGGGCATCAAGGAGCCGTAGCAAAAGTGGTTTCAATGGGAATCAGGGAAAACTCTCTGCTTGTTGGAGTCATACCTAGCACAAAGGAAGATGGTTGTAGTGGATGGAGGTCAATTATCTCAGTCCCAGGGCATCACTGCAGGAGTTCCTCAGGGTAGTGTCCTAGGCCCAAACATCTTCAGCTGCTGCTTAAATGACCCTCCCTCCATCAAAAGGTCATGAGTGGCGATGTTTGCTGATGATTGTACAATGCTCAGTACCATTCGCAACTCATCAGGTGGTGAAGCAATCTGCGTCCATATGCAGCAAGACCTGGATAATATTCAGGCTTAGGCTGATAGACGGCAAGTAACATGCATGCCACACAAGTGCCAGGCAATGACCATCTCCATCAAGAGAGAATCCGACCATCTCCCTTTGACATTTGATAGCATTGCCATCACTGAATCCCCCACTATCAACATTCTGGGGGTCACCACTGACCGGAAACTGAACTGGACCAGCTATACAGTGGCTATAAGAGCAGGTTAGAGGCTGGGAATTCTGTGGCGAGTAACTCACCACCTGACTCTCCAAAGCCTGTCCAGCATCTACAAAGATCAAGTCAGGAGTGTGATGGAATACTCTCCACTTGCCTGGATGACTCCAGCTCCAACAGCACTCAAGCTCAACACCATCCAGGACCAAGCAGCCCACTTGATTAACACTCCATCCACCACCTTCAACATTCACTCCCTCCACCACCAACGCACAGCGACAGCACTGTGTACCATCTACAAGATGCACTGCAGCAACTCGCTAAGCTTTCTTCGAAAGCACCTTCCAAACCCACGACCTGTACCACCTAGAAGGAGAAGGGCAGCAGATGCATGGGAACAGCATCACCTGCAAATTCCCCTCCAAGTCACACCATCCTGACTTGGAACTATATCATCGTTCCTTCACTGCCGCTGGGTCAAAATCCTGGAGCTCCCTTCCTAATGGCATTGTGGGTGTTCCTACGCCCCATGGACTTCAGTGGTTCAAGAAGGCGGCTCACCACCAACTTCTCGAGGATAGTTAAGGATGGGCAATAAATGCTGGCCCAGCCATCGATGCCCACATTCCGTGAAAGAAAAAAAAATCCGAAGGCTCAGATCAATTTTCCAGTAAACATGAAACCTGCTGACCAGGGTGGTGCTGTTGTCTGGTAACTGACCTCTCCCTGTCAGAGGCTGTACGCCACTTCCTTCTACCTCCCTGGACCATGACCCCATTACTTAATATTAAGCCATCATCTCCAGGACTGTCACTGACCTCATTCTCTCTAGTGATCTTCCCTCCATGGCTACCAACCTCACAGTCCCCAAACCCTGAACAGCCCTCTTCTACCTCCTTCCCAAGATCCACAAGCAGGACTGGTAAACTTATCGTTACAACCTGTTACTGCCTCACGGAACTGATTTCTTACTATCTCAACTCATTTTTTTCTCTCCATGTTCAGTCTCCTCCCACCTACACCCGTGACACTTCCAATGCGCTCTGTCACTTGAACTGTTACCAATTTCCTGGCCCTAACCATTTCCTCTTCACCCCACCCGGATGGCATTGGGGCTCTTTGCTTCTTACTTGAATGGAGGCCCGACAGGTCTGTATGCAACACCACCTTCCTCTGTCTGGCCGAACTTGTTCCCACATTAAACAACTTCTTTAACTCTACTCGCTTCCTCCAAATAAAAGGTGTTCCTATGAGTGCTCATGTGAATCCTAGTTGTGCTGCCTTTTTGTGGAATATGTGGAATATTCCTTGTTCTATTCCTACTCTGACCCCCTCCCTCACCTCTTCTGGTATATCGATGACTGTAATGGTGCTATTTCCTGCTCTTCCCTAAACTGGAAAATTATCAACTTTGCTTCCAATTTCCACCCTTCTCT